>NC_140582.1:681486626-681844215 GCF_964204655.1 Triturus cristatus
TGCTCTCCTGGTTATACTTTTGCACAAAAACAACAATTCATCATCTCCATGTGAACCCAATCTGTCTGAACTTATTGGGCCAAAATTAATTTCTTTCAATTCCACTCTCAACTTGCTTACATCTATATTTTGTGGTTGGGTTTTTTTCTTTTCTATTCCCTTTGCCCACTCCTCTAGGTCTTCTATTGAAAACCAAGTAGAATTTCCTGCCACTGGAGTGACAGTTGGTACTTTTCTCCTTGTATCTACGGGTGAAATTGTCTTCGGGGTTCCAGTCACTGTCTCAAGATTTGGGAGATCTAATAACAAAACATTCGAATCACTTTCACTAGTTTGGTCTTCTAACATCACTACTTCTTTTCTAACACTCTTCTGTAGGACTGTCATTGTTTGTAATTTCGGGGTATCTCCTCTATCACCGTACAATCGAATAACAGGACCAATTGTTACTGTTACTCTCAACGCTTCGGCATTTACACCTAACTGATTTATCTTCTGAATTATTTCTTCTTTTGTCTTGTTCAATGCATTTCTTTCCTTTTCTTGTAATACTCTGGTAACTTTTGGATCATATAGAACCTGTGGAACTAATGGAGTTCCCATCATTGGCGCACTGGGAATTGTATCTCTAGCATTCTCTTGATAGGGCGGAGGTCTTTTATCTAAAATATCTTCTAATAGCTCATCATCAGATTCATGACATCCTGTTCCTGTCATACCTATGTGTTTCATTTTTTCTTTATACTTACTCCCTACTTGTTCCTCAGCCATCAACACTGGATACAGATCCTCTGTTACTGCAGCTCTTCTCCATCTTTTCATCTGATCTCCTCGAGTGTCAAATGGATATCTGGGTAAACATCCTCTATTAATTCTTCTACCTCCTCTGTATTTCTCTCATTCAAATGCCTCAACTTCCCATTCTTCCAAAGCTTCGTACTGTGTCGACCTAGGATTTGGTTCTAATGAATTCATTTGATTTCTCAAATCCTGAAGAATCCTTACATTAAATGTACCATGCTCTTGAAAAGCTAGAACACCACCACCTTTCGTATATTCTACCCAATTTCCAACCAACCACAAGTATGATATCCTCATTCAATCATCATAAAGGAAGCAGGCGTACTAGGAGGTGTCATAAGAATTCCCTCCCTAGTTACTACATGCTTGTCCTTCTTAAGAAATTTTAGATTTTATTAATCAATGTCATTCTCCCGACTTCTGTGACTAACAAATTCAATAAGCAAAATCCAGGAAACTTTCGTATTCTCACGTATCCTTTTTGCTAACACTCATCCTATACCAGTGCAAATCCAATTATGTCTCTTTAACCAAAACCAGCCCAGTTCTTTTCTCCTGGCCAATCAGAGCTTATAACACACCCACTTGTCTGACCAATACCAGCGCGGCTCTTTGTGACGTCAGTATGACTGCTGCTACTGACCCTCCCTTCACAAGGTGATACAACAACGTATTTTCTAACTTTTCTTTATACATTTTCTGTAAGTAACAATGTAAAAACAGAGCTACTCTGTCTGCTCCGCTAAACTAAAGATAGTTTCTTCACTTGCTTTAAAGCGAAAGTACTTCCTTTCACTACGAGCAAAAACCACTTCAATTAAACTCGGGGAGGACCTATTACTCCTTTAGGGACACTCCTCTTTTGGGTAAGGCCAAAGTTTCACCTGTGGACCCTTCACTATCACTCACAATCTACTTCTATATGACACAGTCCTTAATATAACACCTACAGCCCTCCGTAGCTTTTAGCTATTATGACAACAGACAAGTAACCTTCTGCAGTGTGGTTTCCTTAACAAACTCTTCTAAATTCCATTCCCAGGATTCCCAGGTATCTCTGTACCTGTACTTCCAGGCAACATAGAATGCAACACTAACTCTTGGTGTTAAACATATAGTCAATAATCAATAACCAACAATCACCAAACTATAATAACCATCACTCTGCTATCAGAAAAACTGATCCAGTGGAAACCCAGGGATGAGCACTTTATAAAACAAATGTCTCAATGGGGCCCACATTTAGCCAAACACTCATCCATACTCCCTGACATATCCGCTGGGGGTCAAGTTTTATAATTTGGTTAAGTTCTGATTAGTTAATTTCCTGTAACCACAAACAATTTGAAATAATATTCAATGCTTAACTAATCTTCACAAATCAATACTCTTCCCTCTGGTCGATGGGCCATTAGTTGACTTAGTTGATGGTAACATTAACAGTCAACTAACTAATTCACTGATCTCAGTGAAATATACACAGACTCTGGTTAGATTCATGGGTTTTATCTAAGATTTCAGCCATAAATTTCAGGCTCAGTAATACAAAATCACAGTGCAAACTCCATCATTCTTCATATGGGAGAGAAAAATTAATTTAGCAAAATATATTCATTAACACAAATACATTCAACAAAATCAATGCATAAGAGTTTATAGATGAAGAGACAAAATACAAGTCAAATATACATTTGCAAAAGAATATGCAAATCTTTAGATAAAATAATAATTACCTAATGGAAAATACTGAAAACCACCCCTCTGGCTAAATGACTGGTGGGGGTCACCTGAATTAGAATCAGGAGACAAAGACTACAAGACAGGATCAGGACAGGGCAGATACCTACTAGTCTTCTCTACAAACCCGATGCACCAGGGCGCATCCCTCTCTTACACTCTCTCCCTCCTCGATGTTCTTCCGCAATCTTCAAATCTATTCAGGCTGTCCCATGGATCTGAATTTTCCCAGACTGCTCTCTTCTTCTCTCTCGCAACTCAGCAGCAGCAGCTCTCTCTTGGTTTTTCTCGAATCTCTCTCTACCCAGCAGCTGCTCTCTCTCTCAAAGTTACTTTAGTTATAGTCTTCATTTCAACATGTCCCACCCTCAATAGTTGCAAATATTAGTATCATACAAAATGTGATTGGACAAGGCTAGGGGAGTCTTCATCATACTATGCTGACATATTCGTTTTTACTAAAGTACTGTTGTCTTGTAAACCCTTCCCCTTTAGCTCATTGATGATTTTCTCTTCCCATATATATATTGATCCATTTTAATAATTTTATTCAATACAGGCTACAAAGGCGAGTGATACACGTCTTCCTTTTCTCAAGGCTTCTGTCCTTGGTGTTTGGCAGCTATTCAGCTTTTTGGTCATTGAGTCCTCTCACGAATTCACTGAGCATGCGCGACTCGTTTCACCCACTGCCATTTTCCTTCCTCTGTAATAGGTATAACAGGCCCAAACACGCACTATTAATAAAGGAATCATAAACAAATGTTATTTTCTTAAACTTATAACTCTCACTGTTCACCACCCACGTCTACTCTATCCCATGTTAGTGTTACTTCTCTGAGCAAAAGCATTAACAACAGCAGCTTTCTTTTAAGTTCAAGCAAGCATATGCCAGGCACGTGGTGCCTCATGACTACATGTTGGTCCTTCTTGCGCATGCATGAGAGTTTTTCCCTCTCAAAGCGGGTTAATCACGTGATCTCCATGCAATTCTGGTTTGCAATGCGCAAAGCGTTTTTCTGAATTAAAGCGTGTTTTAATCACGTTGTAATTTTATTCCACATTAATTAGGCATGCGTAAAGCTTTTTCCCTATGTGTTGGTGTCCGCTGCGTATTAATTTTGTCTTGTCTATAGTTTGAACGGTTAATAAATGTTAATGAGGGATTTCTCTGAGCAAGTTTTATTTTCTTGAATCCATGCTCCATCAGGGTCATCCTTCATCTTTGGTTTCATTCACTGAGCTTGAATTGGAACAAGGTTCAGTCCATTCCATGGATCATCTGGTGTGCAATGCAAAGGACTTCTAAGCATATCCTCTGGTAACAAGTGCAGAGCTTTGAAGGAGTAATGCGGTTCCCCCTATTTCGTTTAGGGACTTGTCTTTCTACAGATTCACTCCAGAAAACACATAGCAGAAGGTGTTCTGGTGATGCCCATCTTCTCTCACGAAGTGGAAAGATTCAGACATGCTTCCATTAAATCATGGTCTCCTCCAATCCGTAACAAATTTTCAGCAAGAGACATTATTAAAGGGTCCTACAAAATCTTGGTAAATCAAGTACCTTCTTTGGTGAGTCCTCTACTAATAAATGTATATTTACAAGACCTGGTGGCATACATGGTGATTGTCTAGAGTACGTCCTTTTTAGACCTATAGAAATGATTTGGAGAAATGACTGCCAGACCATTATTTGTCCACTCTTATGATACAATGACTCAGGTACATAAAATCGTTTCAAAAGAGCAACTATATGTATTGTAATATGGGGTGCACAAAAGTGACTTGGAGCAGACAATTTGCATCAGAAAGATAGTCATTAAAAACAGTAAGGATTGGGACTCATCAAAAAGTCACTGTGAAACAGGTGAAATACCCTAAAATATTGTTAATATTTGCATCTTAGCTAGGTTAATGTTGCAGATCGTTATTAGGACAACCGATTGTTGTGGCATTCACATTTCTGTTTTATAAATATCCTGCCGTGAGTA
The DNA here is from genome assembly GCF_964204655.1 of Triturus cristatus. Lineage (NCBI taxonomy): Eukaryota > Metazoa > Chordata > Amphibia > Caudata > Salamandridae > Triturus > Triturus cristatus. The sequence continues at coordinate 681,491,156 of NC_140582.1, forward strand.
GGTGTGAAATGCAGTTGCAGTAATTCTGGCTTACTGGAGAATCCCAGGAGTAAGACAGATGTGAGTCAAGTGTACTCCTCGCTCACTCCGGGATTCAGGCAAAAGCCAGTAAATACACATTATTAGGCGTTTCACACACAGCTCATGCAATTCAAAAAGTTCACAAGAGAGATAAAATGTCAGCTGTGAGATCAGACGTATTTGTCATACCCAATACTACAAACAACAGGAACATATCTGCATTATTCTGGGTCATATTCGGAATACACATCCATAATCAAGAATCAATACTAATGCACTTTTTCAAAACCACTGTTTTATTGTAGTAATCTTACATGGTTTTTCAATATAAAGAAAAGCACTTCTATTAGTCCATTTTGACTCAGTAAGCTATGGTCCTACGTCACCGTTGTATTGGTTATTAGCTCTAAAAGCCAGCCCAGTACTCATATCTCTGGCTTTGAATGTCGTACAAAAAATTCTAAGCTTTTCATATCAGTTAGTGCATATCCTAAATGATGTAAAATTTCAGTCCTACCCAAAGTGCTCAAGACCAAAATTTGTGGGACTTGGGGCATGACTGGTAGCAGGAAACATCCTCAGCTACTAGGCTCTGTATAAAGACATGCCTCTAGTTAGCCTGGTAATTTAGGGGACTAAATTGGTGGCAAGATGAACAAAGAAAGGCTATACATGTATACCTAGGGAGTCCAAGAATGCTCTTTTATGGGAAATATGTGATTTAACTGGTTGTTCACTGTTGAACATGTACCAATGGACTACAGAAATGTGTGAAACATTGATCTTTAGGTCTGGTTCACTCAAAATGTGCTCTGGCTTACTCCTGAAGTCCGGGAGTCATCTTGGAGTACTACAAATGCCCAAAGCAAAATTTTGGTAATTTGTTTCCCATATCTAAGGTCTCTACCTCAGTTGAGAGATACCCTCTGATATAGGTGATGATGTTGGCTCATCTGATATGTCATTTGGGCATTACAAAACATTCTGAAATTATGCTAATGCATATAAATGCAAACATTTTGCTAAATTATCGATACAATTACCTTCAATTCATTTGAATCCCCCATTCAGCCAAAAAATTGAAAGGACAGTATTTGTGTGGGGACCAGTAAAATAAATTGAAACATGCTTACCTGAGGACCCAAGAAAAGGAACTACGCACAAAGATAACACATTAGTAAAGTAGCAAGAAAGCAGTATTAATAACACTTTTGTCCATATGAACATAGGGATCAGCCTACCTGATTCCAATTGCCAAACCCGCAATTATAGAAGGCTACTTTGAATTATGCAAAAGCAGCCTATAGAAATAGATTGTAACATCATCTGTTCTTCCACTGTGCTCTTCGTCTATTACTAGAGTGGTCTAGTCCAGGTAGTATAAGGACCCAAGCCTTCTTTGCTAAAAAAACTTAGTTGATGTCCCAGCAGAAATGAGGATAGGCGAAGTGATCCCTTTATAAATACACTGAAGGCCCTATTCCTCTTTAAATGTATGTATAAGGTTGAAAATACTTCAGCTTACAATTACCAGAAATTCATTAAATGGTTTTTGGCAGGCATAAATGGCTTTACTATTGTGGATTTTTCATCCACGGGTGCGAAGTAATCCACACAATGGTAAACCCTATATAAGGGTTATGAAGAGGGAATTCCAAGGTGTGGATCGCTTGAGAAGTTTGGGAATGTCCACAGAAATGTATGTTTGTGTGCGTTCTCAAACTACGATGTGATCTTTTACCAACCTGGTAATGGTTTTAAAGGTAATCCAGCCAAGAGCTGGAGTAACTTCTCTTTGAGATTGTCAAAATGAAAGGGCATAGTCGATGGGCTTTCCACACGGAGACAAATTTGTTCTAGATGGAGAAAAAAAGTTTCTGTTTGTGCAGGAGATACCATTTCTGTCAGGATTTCTATCAGAAGTCCTGACAGAAATGGTATCCCAGAAGCTTCAACCCGGGGGAGACCCCTGGGGGTACTGATCAGCGCAGTAGGGTCTGCTCCGAGTTCCCTTCACTCGCACTGCTGCCCCCGAATACATATCAAGCTATGGAAGCCCTGTTCAGCAAAGTTAAATCAGGATCCACTGCCGACCCTTTAAAACCTGATGCCTTCTGGAAATATCAGCAGTACCTCCTGCAGGATTGCCTGGATTGCCTGAAGCTGATTAATCTGTCCCTCTCGTCGGCGGTGGTCCCTAAGCCTTGGAAGCACGCCAAGGTAGTCCCCCTACTAAAAAAAGTCTCTAGATAGTTCCCTGCCAGAAAATACCGTCCCTTCTCGTTGCTTACATTTGTGTCCAAAATCTCAGGATCTTATGTTAACACTCTTCTAATGTCCTACTTGGAAGCAAACTCCATACTTGATATCCCCCAAAATGGATTTAGGCCCAAACACAGTACCGAGCCGGCCCTGCTGGCAGTTCCGGAACTATTACGGTACTCCTTGGATAATGGTCAAACCTCAGCACTCATCATACTAGATTTGAGTGCAGCCTTTGACATGATCTCTCATTAGATCCTTCTCCTACATCCGGAGGAGATCGGTGTCAAGGGCCTGGCCTTCTCCTGGTTCTCATCTTTCCTGAGAGACCGGACGTCTAAGTTTCAGCTCCTCCCTTCCACTCTCGCACTCATCCATTGTGCTGCCGGATTCCCCAGGGCTTGGCACTAAGTTCAACCTTATTCTATTTTCTAAAAACCCCAGCCAGGATTTGGCGAAATTCAAACAGGATTTGTCAGTAATCTCGGAGTGGATGGCCGCCAACTATCTTCAGCTAAACTCGTCTAAATCCGTGAACCTTCTAGTAGGGAAAGATCGCCATCTCTGGAGCAATGAATGGTGGCTGCCTGTGCTCGGAGCCCCTCCCACCTCTAAACTGGTGGTAGAAAACCTCGGCATACTGCTGGACAGTGATCTGACTTTCGAGAACCATGCCAAATCTGTGGCAGGGAAATGCTTTGGACTACTGCGAGGCCTCAAACCTATACTGAGTCTGTTCGATGCTAAGACCCGGAAACTGATCGTTCAAGCCTCTGTCCTTGCCAGACTAAACTATTGTAATGCGCTCCTTTTGGGTGCCACTGTTAAAAGACTGCAGCGTGCTCAGAACGCAGCTGTGCGTGCACATTTTGAACTCCCTAAATAATGTCACACTTCTAGCCTCCTCTGTCGGCTGCACTGGCTCCCCCTCGAACAGAGAGTGCGTTTTAAAATGCTCTGCATCACTCATAGGATTCTGGGAGGTTTCGGCCTCGAAATCCTGAGTGATCTATGTTCTTACTATGTTCCCACATGCCCGTTGCATTCGGCAGACCTACGCCTGGCCAGAGTTACTCAGATACATAGAGCTAGAGCAGGAGGGTGATCATTTGGGCGGTTATCCCCCACCCTCTGGAACGCCCTCTCCTTCCATATCCGTACCACCCCTGATCACCTTACCTTCAGAAGGTTGGTGAAGACTTGGCTATTCACCCAAATCTAACTGACTCCTCTGCTCTGGATCCTCTCTTGGTGTTCACATTAACACTGGGATGCCCCGTTGCTGGGACAGCCATGCGCTCTACAATTTTTTTAACATAACATTACTATGTAGAGTTCTGTCCACGTCGGCTTCTCTGCTAAGACGTCGCCTCACTGCATCAGTTGCAAGCTGAAGGCAAAAAAAAATCATAATTACGTTTGTTATTATCATCTTTTTTGCATTCAGTTTGCAGCTGAAGACAGGTGGACGGGGCTGGGCTCCCAGCGCGTCACAGGGGTAGCAGTGGTAGCAGCACCAAAAGTGCGCATGAAGCTTTGGCCAGCCATCTCGGGCCGGCCAAAGCGTTAAGTGCACTTTGCATGTTCTCCAGGCAGGCTGCATTACATCCTGCGTGGAGAACATGCACAGCCTGACAGCCCCTGTCTGAGCACAGAACCACAGCACTAAGACCAATCACAATGCTGCTAAGGCAGCATTGTGATTGGCCAGGGGAGGATTCTGGGAGGCTGTGTGCTTCCTGTTGTGCAGAGAGGAGGACGGAGAAAGAATGGCGGCGGTAAAAAGGTAAGTCCATTTATTTAATTATTTCCCCCTCTCTCCCTCTGTCCCCCATCTCCCCAAGCCCCCCCGGCCTACCACCCCTGGTCGGTTGCATCCACTACTGGGAATAAGACCCCGTGGGATATGTCACCTAACATTCCTAGATCTAAAGTTGGAATCATATGTATGAACTGGCATGTCAGCAGTGGCAGCTCCTCCGTCGGAGCGGAGGAGCTTTGCCCCACTGCTCAAAAGGGAAAATAATAATAACATACCATTATTATCATTTTACTTTCCCATTGCAGTCAGTGGTGGGGTGGGCGGGGCTGGCCAGAGCAGAGGAGGAGTGATGTGCCCTCCCTACGTGTGCTGAAACTGTTTGTCCGGCCCTCTTGGGCTGACCAAACAGTTCATGCGGGCTTTGCATGTTCCCACCCGGCTGCATTACACAGCCTGGTTAGAAACATACACAGGCTCCCTGTTGCAGTCTGAGCGCTGATCCACGGTGCTCAGACGATTCACAACGCTGCATTGCAGAGTTGTGATTGGCTCACGGGAACCTGCTGCCGTGGCCGAAATAGGAAGATTACGAGGCCAGAGGACAGAAGAGAGGAGGCAGCCGGCCGCAAAAGGTAAGTATTTTTTTAATATTGCATTTCCCCCTTCTCCTCACCTCCCACCCACGTCTGGTAGCAACTGCTGCTGCATGTCAGGCATTCACCCACCCTTCAATATGGGACAGTTCGATGGGTCAGTGAATGGTGTCTGTATTTTATTCTCATCACAACCCACTCGACCAAAGAGAACAGCCCACAGACTAGACTTTTCAAGCTGGTCCGCCTGGCAGTGCCAGAGTGACTGACAGGCCAGTGCAAGACAGAAGAACCCATAAAGTATGCTCAGGCAGAGATGTAAATCTCAGCTGGTTCTTTTATAGGTTTGTTCACGAATAAGGACCTTACCATTCTCGAAAAAACTAATAAAGCTAATAGTTCTGTAAGATTAAGTCACACCTACTCGTAGCAAACTCTGTGCAAATGGGGCCTCGGAGCCCAGAGAGCGCTCTAGCTGAACTAGAGTGGGAACTAGCATTTCTGGTTTCCGTTTCCGCGCTCAAGGCGGCAGGCATCAAGTACATTGACTTAACATCAAGTAGACGCATTCCATTTGATGAATACATTTACTGCCTTTTGTGCAACTAGTGACCAGCAAATCCATATATTCTCTGTCTCCGACCAATAAATAATATGTTGATGCATATTCCTGTTTTCATAATGCTTTCCCGTCAGTACATTTTCAATACTTCATCAAATGCAGGACGGTAGAATTTTACATCAGACAGCTTGTTATTTTTGCTTGCATACTGTATGTTCAGTGTCTGCGGATACAGGACAGCAAGTTCTTCGGAGCAAAATGTGTGCATTTTCTCAATGTATGCTCAACACTTTCATGCTGCCTTCGTGGAGGTAAGTCTTTGGTTTCACAATTGGCACGGAGTTATTATTCAATAGGATTTTATGCAATAAGACCATTGTCAGAAATATAGTCTGACCTAAATATTGTTTTCTAAATATAATTTTCAAAAATATCACCCTAGTGAGGGTGTCAGCCAAAAGAAGTAAGGTGATGGTGAAGACTAGATAGAGATTAACACATTTATCAATGTTGAAATAAAAATATAATATCTTGACAGAGTTATTGTAATAGTATCTTGTGTATATAAATACATTAACAGTAAACAAACGGGCAGCATACAGTAGAAATCACAAAACTTAATAAAGCAATAAAATATCCCAAAATAACACTGGTCACTTAGCTTACATAACATATAGATCACCAGATCATTCACTAACTGGTAACATACTCTGTGCTGCTTGTAACTAATAATAAGAAAACGAGGATTTTTTGGTTTCTGCTGGAAGAAGCACTAATTCAAGATATGGTCCGTTTCAAAGTAGTGAGTGTCAGTGAAGCAGAAGCTCATGATTAAATGACTCGTTTAGGCGTAGCATTATTTAGAGATTCCCACTTTCCTGGAAAGCAAGCGAATGAAGCAGAGGACGTCAAACTGCTGCCAAACAATCCTGCAGGGGTCTGATCCATGAAGTGTCCATATTCTCGGTGCAAAGGCGCAATAAATCACCTGTGCTGGGCTTGGTGATTGTGGGGACAGGAGGAAAGTGTAGGAAGAAGAAAGCCGGAACCGGCAATTTTTTTTCCATTTTTTATTCGAATCCTTCCTCCTTCATAGGCCAGATAGAAGGAAGGAACAAAACGTTCTCACGTCTCTTCTGTAATGTGGTGAGTGAAAAATATTCAGCTTCCACTGCTCTTAAACATGATGGTGGTTGAAGGTGAAAATCTGCACAACCTTACACTTGGGCAAGTAGGAGGGGGTGTGAAATTAACCCTGGGACTTGGACATGGTAGGGCAGTACTATGGTTTCCAGTGCAATTGTGAGCTTTGCAAGTGTCTTATGATTTTTACCACCCTTGCCCTTTTGCAAGGCAGGGGTTATTGACATGCATAACCCTTCCCAGACCATAAGCAAGACCTATAAATTATGATTTAAAAAGCCTGATGTTGTTAATATTTTATGTCCTATTGAGTCTTTGGGTCTGATTATGATGTCATCGCAGCAGAATTGTGACTACCCGACCTTCGGTCAGCGGTCCCGACGGCATTATTACAATGCGACCACGCATGGTGCGGCTGCACACTCCCGATTCCCTATGGGAGCTTGTGCTGTGGTTGGAAACCGGCTGCAGCACAAGCGCCCATAGAGAAATGGGAGTCTGTGTAAATCCCTGCACCCTGTGGCAGGCACCTCATGCTGCCTGCCACCTCACAGAGCCTGTCACAGGGTGCAGGAATTTACAGGGGGGCATCATAGGAGCCCCTCAGTCCCAAAACCATAGGCTGCGGAGGTAAGTGTGCCATGCTAGGAGCTCCCAAAATCACTTTCCAATAGCCTTACCATGTTGGAAAGGCAGGCATGGAACGGCTGTGTGAAACCGACATCGTAATCCCGACAGACGCAGTCCTAAAGGAATTACGTCAAAATGACTGCCTGGTTTGACTTCTGACCACCTACATTGTAATTAGGCAGTCGGAAGTCAAACCAGAGATGTCATAATAGGGCCCTAAGAGTATTTGTAACCACCTTGGTCCTGACCAAGCTGGGCCTATAAATTCACGTCCTGTCACACAAATCAGGTAGAGTGCTGCATGACCATTTCACTAATGCACATCGGAACACCGGCTTGGCATATTGATTTAGTTTTAGGACATGGAACATTCGGTTTTAAGACAGGTATTTTCCACGTTTTTCTAGTCATTGTTAATATAATATGGAATACACCTCACTGGTGTCACATTAATGGTTAGCTATCCAAAACGGCTGAAGGATAATCCATCAAACCTAGGCCAAGTAGCAAATAAATGAAAGGGGACTGTACCTTTACAATCTGTTAGATTTTCAGCCAGTAATTACATCATTCTAGACAGCCTGCATTTGTTATGGAAAACGCTTGTTAAACCTAGCAGAGACACATTTTTAGGACGGCATTATCAGTTTTGAATCATTTGCCTAGCTTGCACCAGGTTTGGAAAACTCTTTACATAAATGTTGAATAATGCTTCTGCCAGATTTCATGCATTGTGGACAAGGGGAACTAAGGTACTAAGGTCAAACTTAGCTGTATTGGCACAAATAAACTTCTGCAAACCTGTTCGATCAGTCTTGGCAGTTGCAAAAAATGTGGTTCTTAGTTGAGGTGGTGGAAGGCCCAATTAGGCAAAAACCACAATCCTTCTCAGAGTGAACCCAAAAAATCCCTAAATAACCAGCGCATCATAGAATCCCCTCAGGCCCAAAACCGTAGGCTGCGGAGGCAAGTGTGCCATGCTAGGAGCTCCCAAAATCACTTTCCAATAGCCTTACCATGTCGGAAAGGCAGGCATGGAAAGGCAGTGTGAAACCAACATCGTAATCCCAACAGACACTGGGGCAGATTTATGAGCCCCTTGCGCCACTTTTGCGTCACTTTTCCCATGTTAAAAGTGACGCAAAAGTGGCGCAAGGGGCTCATAAATCTGCCCCACTGTCTTTAAGGGATTACATCAGAATGACTGCCCGGTTTGACTTCCGACCACCTAAATTGTAATTAGGCGGTCGGAGGTCAAACCAGGGATGTAATAATAGGGCCCTCCAAGCATTTGTAAACCCCTTGTTCCTGACCAAGCTGGGCCTATAAATACACGTCCTGTCACACAAATCAGGTGAAGAGCTGCATGACCATCTCACTAATGCACATCGGAACACCGACTGGGCATATTGATTTTGTTTTAAGACATGGAACATTCTTTTTTGAGACAGGTATTTTCAACGTTTTTCTAGTCATTGTGAATATATTATGGAATACACCTCACTGGTGTCACATTAATGGTTAGCTATCCAAAACGGCTGAAGGATAATTCATCAAACCTAGGCCAAGTAGCAAATAAATGAAAGGGGACTGTACCTTTAACGTTAGATAGATTTTCAGCCAGTAATTACATCATTCTAGACAGCCTGCATTTGTTATGGAAAACGCTTGTTAAACCTAGCAGTGACACATTTTTAGGATGGCATTATCGGTTTTGAATCATTTGCCTAGCATGCACCAGGTTTGGAAAACTCTTAACTTAAATGTTGAATAATGCTTCTGCCAGATTTGATGCATTGTGGACAAGGGGAACTAAGGTACTAAGGTCAAACTTAGCTGCATTGGCACAAACAAACTTCTGTCATCCTGTTTGATCAGTCTTGGCAGTTGCAAAAAATGTGGTTCTTAGTTGAGGTGGTGGAAGGCCCAATTAGGCAACAACCACAATCCTTCTCAGAGTGAACCAAAAAAGTCACTAAATTAAACAGCGCTTCACCCTCTGGTAGATTTGCACAAAGCAGTCATGCATAACTTGGAGGCAATGTGTGTAGTAGTTATGCAGCACACAAACAGCAATAAAGTGAGAACACAAAACAAGAAAAATCCCAAATCAATTCAAAAGAATAGAGAAAACTTTAATAGGTAAAATGACCCTGAAACAAATTCATCCAAACCAGTAGAACTGAAGTTTTTGGGGCTTATTTACAAGCCCTTTGCCCTGGCATTGGCACAACCTGCTGCCCTATATTTACAAGGACACTTAAAGCCACCCTGTGTTGCTTTTTGTGTCCTTGTAAATATGGCCGCTTTACACGCAACACTTTGCATGAAAGGGGGGTGTCATGGGTGTTCCTGTGGGTGTTCCCACACAACACCCGTGGCTTCTGCCGCATTTCCAGATTTACAAGAAATCGTAAACCTGGAAATGTGTCAAAATGCTATTTCCCCCCCAAGAGAGGGGTAGGAAGGCACAATGAGGAGAAATATTTTCATTTTGCCTTGTTTTTTTTCCTCTTTCTATGCGTGCTGCATTATGCAGCACACATAGGAAGAGAAAATCACCTCTTGTGATTATTTTTCCTGCACAAAACAATCCCCTTGATGCAGGCACCCTTGCACCATGGAGCAAGGCGCATGGCAGCTAATTGTGTGCCAACGCAGGGGCCTTTGCTTCATAATTAACACAGCGCAGCACCGCACAGCCAAATAGATTCCGGCAGTGTGCTGAGTTAATTCCTTGTAAATAAGGCCTATTGTATTTTATACCACCAGGACATGCAAAACTTAAAAACACATGTCTTACTTTTTAAATGCCATGCACCCTGCCCCTAGGAGCTTCTAGGGCCTACCTTAGAGTTTTGTATGGCCTGCATTTAGCCTCCATTTTAGATTCCCCTTTTCAGGTTGTCATCTTTTACTCGTGGTGACTTTTTACCACTTTCCCTGCTAATGCATGAATGTGCTGTAGGTGCATTTCGGATAGGCATTTCAAACCTATAGTCTGTAAAGTTAGTTCTAGGGTCGTAGATTTAGAATGCTATACCTTTGTTTTTCTTTATTTCTGTACTCGTTAGGAGATAGCTAGCACTCACGGGAGCACTGGAATACTTGAGTTACCTCACCCAGGTAAGCCGGGTGCATAGGTGTCTTTTGGTGTCGGGTCGCATCGTCGATTGCAATGGAAGCCTGCAAAGAACTGCTGCTGCCGTGAAGAGGAGAAGTGTCCGAAGAGATCCAAGCCTGGATCTAGGATGGAAGGAACCTGAAAGCAGAGGAGACAGAGTTTGGGTCACTTGCCAGTGACCAAGGGCAGGATGGACCAATGCCCACAGATGTCGAGTGCTTCAGGTGAGTTGACGGGTGTATTGACTCTTCAGCCACGACGTCCAGGAGGTGTCAACAAAGTGTACAAGCTGGATTCAAGCTGTACCACAAAGTCTGTTGAGTGCTGCGGTGTTGGTGACCAGAATGGACCCAACAAGCCTTGGCAACAGCAAGTCTCATGGAAAGAGAAGAAGGACGTCAGTGCAGATCAGCAAGGTCTGAGGGACTCACCCAGCAAGGGTAAGTTGGGGCACGTCTGGAGCAACCAGGAAAACCCAAGTAGAAGAGGAGTTGCCTTCGTGGGGACCCACTAGCCAACGGGCTAGCAATCGCAAAGGAGCCTTGAGCGGTCGCACTGGAACCTGGCCCATGGGTCACTCGAGATGTGGAGGACAGAGATCTTCAAAGCAGTCAGTGCTCAAGGCTGGGGCTAATGGGAGCCCAAAGCAGAACTTCAGCAATACACAAGAAGTCAATGTACCAGCAATAGTGCGCAATATCCAGGGGTCAGGGTTCCTCGTCAACCACGATAGCCATGGGCCTCAGCTTAGCTGTGCCCTCAGGGTAGCCTCGGGGAAGTCAGGAAATCCACCTCTCAGGATGCAGAGACTTCGGCGTCCAATGGGAGCTTCAGAATTGCAGACCGGACAGTTGCTTCTTTGGTGCCTGCCAAGCAGGGGAGTCACTCCTTGATTCGAAGGGAGATTTCTTCAGTCTTTTAGTCAGGATAGAAAGTCGAAGGTCCAGGATATATGTTGTAGAGTTTCGTGTAGGGTAATCTAAAGTCGCAAGGACTGGGTTCCCATACTTATACTAAGTTTGGGGGTTGGACATACTCTAGGGACCCACCTATGGGAGGGTTTGGAAAGAGGGGTGGTGGTTATACCAATTTCCTTTGTCCAGTTTCGCGCCAGAGCAGGGGCAGGTAGCCCCTGCAACCAGTTTGAACTGGACTATGCACAGGGACACCAGGTGTGCCCCCAGTGCAGGACTTCAAAGCACCAGAGAGTGCTCCCACCCAGCCCCAATACACATCTGCCTATCTGGGGAGGTGGTTACACCTCCCTGGGACTGGAAACCTACTGTCCAGGCCTCCCCTGCCAGAGTTTCGGTCAGCAGCAGGAGGCCAGACCCGTGTCTGTGGCAGAGAGATCCATTTTGTGATGCCAGGGCTCAAGAAAGTCCTACAGGATTAGACCAGTGTGCACGTGTCTCTCCCTCTAGAAGGGTGGAATGCTACCCTCGCCGCCATAACTGGCGGGGGTAGTATTCCAAAGCGTTTGACACCAAACACGACATGTTTCCCTGCAGCCATTCCAAAGTTAGCATTTACAGCGAGGTTATAATGCACTTAAGAGTATATGGTCAGGCTGCACCACAAACAGCATCAGAGGAGGTACTCCGAACACTGCAGAGGGGCTCTGCTCATGCAGGGGCACCCTCTCACATAAAAACCAAGCCCTCTGCCTTCAGGATTGTTAAGGCCTGTCATAAGAGTGACTTATAGGTTTTATATGTGTGTGCAATGGTAGTGATATAGGTAGCCTATATCACAGTAAGGGGTGCAAGCACACCCTTACCCAGGCTGCAGTAGCAGACCTGTGGTGCCACTTTGGAGTGCTTCCCAGGGGTGGCACAATACATGATTCAGCCCCTGGTAGGCCTCTGAGGTACCTATGCCCTATGTACATAGTATAGCACATACTAGGGGCTTATAAGGCACTCCAGAATCCAATTAGATATGTACCTAATGTACATGCAAACCATTTTAGAGAGGAAGCAGCTAGGCTGTGGTCCTGATTAGCAGGGCCACAGCCAAACTAAGGTTGAAAAACAGTGAAACACCAGCAAAAAGTGGGGGTACCCATGTGAAGCAGATCCTACTCTCCTACACAACCCCCCCCCCAAACGCAGGGACATTAAACTAACCTTGACCAGTTGAGTCTTCATGTTCTAAATGGAAATACCTAGAGAGTCCATCTGCATTGGCATGGTTACTCCCAGGTCTATGTTCCACTGTAAAGTCCATCCCCTGTAGGGAAATGGACCACCTAAGCAGTTTGGGGTTTTGACCCTTCATTTGTTTTAGCCACAAGAGGGGCTTATGGTCTGTCTGAACAAGGAAGTGAGTAACAAACAAGTATGGCCTCAACTTCCTCAGAGCCCAAACCACAGCAAAGACCTCCCTCTCAATGGCTGACCAAAGTTTCTCTCTAGGGGTCAGCCTTCTGCTTATGAAAGCTACTGGCTGATCCTGACCTTCATCATTCAATTGTGACAGTACAGCCCCTACCCTCAATTCAGATGCATCTGTTTGGACAAGGAACTTCTTGGAGTAGTCAGGACTCTGCAGAATGGGAGCAGTGCACATGGCCTGCTTCAGGTCATCAAATGCCTTTTGACAGCTAGCTGTCCACTGAACCTTTTTGGGCATCTTTTAGAAGTTAAGTCATTCAGGGGTGTCACTATTGATCCATACCCCTTGACACATCTCCTATAGTATCCAGTCAGGCCTAAGAAGGCTCTCACTTGTGTCTGGGTAGCTGGAGCAACCCAGTCCATTATGGTCTGGATGTTGCTCTGGAATGGTTGAACCTGGCCTCCACCTACAAGGTGGCCCAGGTACACAACCTGACTCTGCCTTATCTGGCACTTAGTAGCCTTGATAGTTAGGCATATTTTTTGCAAGGCCTCCAAAACATTCCTCAGGTGGACCAGATGATCCTCCCAGGTGGAGCTAAAGACAGCAATATCATCTAGATATGCTGCACTAAAGTCTTCCAGGCCTGTAAGGACTTGATTCACCAACCTTTGGAAAGTGGCAGGTGCAGTCTTCAAACCAAAGGGCATTACCACAAATTGATAGTGCCCACTAGGGGTAGAAAATGCTGCCTTTGGCTTTGCATCATCAGCTAGTCTGATCTGCCAGTAGCCAGCTGTCAGGTCAAATGTGCTTAGAAACTTGGCTGAGGCCAAAGTATCTATTAGCTCATCTGCCCTGGGGATGGGATGGGCATCAGTCCTAGTGACTGCATTGAGACCCCTGTAGTCTACACAAAACCTCATCTCTCTTTTCCCACCACTGGTGTGAGGTTTAGGTACCAGAACTACTGGACTAGCCCAAGGGCTAACTGTGGGTTCAATCACACCAAAATCCAACATCTTTTGGACTTCTGTTCTTATACAGTCCCTGACATGGTCAGGTTGCCTGTAGATCTTATTCTTCACAGGTAGACTGTCCCCAGTGTCCGCTTCATGAGTGCACCAGGTGGTCTGACTTGGAGTCAGAGAAAACATATGTCTAAACTGGCTAAGAAGGTTTATGCAGTCAGTTTGCTGCTGGGCAGTGAGGCGGCCTGCCAAGGCTACACCATCAACAGACCCATCATCAGGGTCCTTAGAAAGCAGGTCAGGGAGTTGGTCACTCTCTTCCTCCTGTCCTTCATCAGTAGCCATGAGCAAGCCCATGCCTGCCCTGTCAACATATGGTTTAAGTCTGTTGACATGAAGTACCCTATGGGGACTCCTAGGGGTTCCAAGGCCTACCAAGTAGGTAACCTCCACTTTTTGTTCAACAATTGTATGGGGGCCACTCCATTTGTCCTGGAGGGATGCTGGGGCCACAGGCTCCAACACCCACACCTTCTGTCCTGGCTGGTAAACAGTCAGTACAGCTTTTTGGTCATGCCAGGCTTTTTGCAGTTCCTGGCTAGCCTCAAGGTTTTTGTTTGCCTTTTTCATGTACTCAGCCATCCTGGAGCGGAGACCAAGTGCGTAGTCCACTATTTCTTGCTTTGGGGATTGAGAGGTAACTCCCATCCTTCCTTCACCAAACACAATGGACCCCTGACAGGGTGACCAAACAAATGTTCAAATGGGCTGTAACCAACCCCCTTTTGAGGCACCTCCCTGTATGCAAATAAAAGGCATGGCAAGAGTAGGTCCCATGTTCGCCTAAGCTTCTCTGGGAGTCCTTTAATCATGCCCTTTAAAGTTTTGTTGAATCTCTCAACTAAACCATTGCATTGTGGGTGATAGGGTGTGGTGAACTTGTAGTTCACTCCACACTCCTTCCACATAGCAGTCAAGTAACTAGACATGAAGTTTGCATCCCTGTCAGATACTACCTCCTTTGGAAAGCCTACTCTTGAGAATACACTCAAGAGAGCTCTTGCCACTACAGGGGCTGTATTGGTCCTTAGGGGAATTGCCTCTGGGTACCTGGTAGCATGATCCACCACCACCAGTATAAATCTGTGCCCAGATGCTGTTTGGGGATCCATGGGACCAACAATGTCAATCCCTACTCTTTCAAAGTGCACCCCCACCACAGGTAGTGGTATCAGAGGGGCCTTTGTAGTGCCACCTGCTTTGCCACTGGCTTGGCAGGTTACAAAAGAGCGACAAAATTCCTTTGTGTCTTCACACATTTGGGGCCAGTGAAAGTGAGGCACAATTCCGTCCCAAGTCTTGTTCTGGCCCAGGTGTCCTGTTAGGGGAATATCATGGGCTAGTGTCAATAGGAAGGCCCACAACTTCAGAGGTATAACCAACCTCCTGGATGCACCAGGCTTGGGGTTTCTACACTCTGAGTAAAGGACTCCATCATCCCAATAAACTTTATGGGTGCCACTAGCATTCCCAGCAGCCTCATCAGCAGCTTGCTTTCTGAGGGGTTCAAGAGAGGGGCAGGTTTTCTGCTCCTGGCTCAGATCAGACCTGGAAGGGCCCCTGTCCCCAAGAACTCAACCTGGTCAGGTTCAAGCTCCTCTGGGACAGTTCCTTCTTCAGGCTCAAGATCATCTTCCTGAGGAAACTGATCAGCATTCTGAGTCAGGTGGGAAGGCTCTGCCTTAACCCTACTGCTCCTCCTCTTGTGAGGCACCTGGTCCATTTTTCCAGAATCCAGGGCCTGTTCAGCTTTAGACATTTTGGCCTGTGACCTAGTCACAGCAAAGACATGAGCAGGGATCCCTAACATTTCTGCATGTGTCCTGAGCTCCACTTCAGCCCACGCTGAAGTCTCTAGATCATTGTCAAGCAAGCACTGTACTGGTAGGTCTGCACTTACCACAACCTTCTTAAGGCCAGTTACCCTTCCCCAGGAGAAGTTAACAACTGCCTTAGAATGGTCTGTTCTGACATTGCTAGCATTGGTCACTTGGTACATTTCACCAAGTATAATCTGCCCAGGATCCACAAGATCTTTTATCACCATTGTGACCCACTACACCCTTATTCTGAACATTGCCACCACCTATTGTAGCTGTACTAGGGGGAACAGTTGTCTTATGGGCAATGGTGGCTGGAGTAGATTCTTTGGACTTGGTGCAGTCACTGGTCCAGTGAGTTTTCTGTTTACAGATTTTGCACCAAGGTTTCTTTTGGCCTTTACCCTTACCTGACTGTGACTCCCCATTAGAAAAAGATATTTGGCGCTCTTGAGAAGACTTTTGGTCGTTACCCTTGTCCCCACCCTTGTCAGGGTTCTTAGAATCCTGCTTCTTTGGGTCGCCACCTTGGTTCTGTACCTTCTGCCACATCCTGGTTCTGACCCATTTGTCTGCCTTCTTTTCCAATTCTTGGGGAGAGGTCAGATCAGAGTCTACCAGGTACTGATGCAACAGCTGATTTTGACAGTTATTAAGAATCTGTTCCCTCATTATCAGATTGTACAATCCTATGAAGTCACACACTTTACTGACCAATAACCAGCCTTCCAGAGCCTTAGCAGCACAGTCAGCAAAGTCAACCCAGTCTTGATTTTGTGCTTTTTGGGTATCTCTGAACTTTAACCTTTATTGTTCAGTGGTTAGACCAAACCCATCTATTAATGCACTTTTCAAGACCTGGTAATCATTTGTATCCTCTTCTCTTGCATTGTGGAGCTTACCTCTACCTTTGTCTGCAAAGGAGAGCCATAAGATTGCTGCCCACTGACCTTGAGGGACCTTCTGTACTTTACAGGCCCTCTCCAAGGTAGTTATCCATTTGTGGATGTCATCCCCACTCTGGTAGGAAGGGTCAATCTTACTTAGGTTTCTTTGGTCATAAGACCTCTTCCTATCTCTAGGGAAATTGCTGCCACCAAGGGACTCTAGTCCCTCCTTTGTACTCGCTCTGTAGTGCTCTAGGGATTCCCTATCTAAGGCCATCTGCTGCTTTCTGAGGTTGAACTTGTCTTGCTCATACTTCAGCAGTCTCTCTCTCCTCTCCTGGGAGGTTTCCCTCCCTCTGTGAGAAGAGACAGAGGTCCCTATAGAGAAGTTAGACTGGACAGATCCCCTTGACAAAGATCTATCCCTCTAGCCCTACTTTCAACTCAAGGAATGAAGGAGGGAGCATTGTTGTCATCCTCCTCATCCTCATCCAAGAGAGCTGGGTTCACCAGATTCTGATCATTGTCATCAGTCTGGTCAGCATTAGAGGTAGGGTCAGTGGTTCCTACACCTAGGCCCACCCGCACCTGCTGCCCCACCCACACTGCCTACCACATCAATCAGGCCCACTAGGCCCTGAGATACCATCAAGCTTATGTATCTTCATGAGAAGCTGGGTGGTTGGGCTTTTGCCTGTCTTCAACTTCCTAATGGAACATAAGGCCCTAAGCTGAGCAAAGGAGAGATCCTCATATTTATAGGGGAGAATCCCACTGACTTCTTGCAGGGACCTACTGGTTCCTGGCTGACTAGGCATTACTAATGTGGTGTGGTGTATTGCACTACCTACACTAGTGTGGCCTACTAAACTCTCTTGAGTTGTAGAAAGGGTGTGCTATCTAGGCCTGGGCGAAAATTCCGTTCCGCTCGCTGAAATTGCTATAATTTGACATTTTCGCAATCCGCTGAGAGCGCGAAAATGACAAAATGTCCGCAATCCGCATCTTACTGGAAATTTTTTCATGCTCGTGCTGTAAAAACATACATTCTCGCGTGCGCGCATTCGCCTTACCTGAATCCCCGCGTTCGCCGACGAGTTTTCCCGATCCGGTCGCGTTCTCCACGAGATGTTGGATTGTTGGTAGCCATTTGCGCTGTCTCGCGACAGTTCGCGCCCGCATTAACGTCATTTGTCGCGCGATCACGTCATTCGTCGCACGATCACGTCTTTCTTCTCGCGATCATGCACCGTGAGAGTATGAGATGATTGCGATCTTGAACATGTCATTCTCCACCGCGAGCGAGAGCGTGAGGATGCGGGTACGTCATATCGAACGCGAGCGGGCTGGCGGGACAAGTGAAAACAAGATGGCCGCGACCGTAAGCAACTGCATAGGTAAGTTGGCGAGCTGCGATCACGCAGCAAATACCGCGAACGCGCGGGAAAAAAACGTCTGCGTCTTCGCGATATTTCCGCGTGTTTGCGTAGATTTTTAACATTTTCGCGATAGTTTGCGAAAGTGAATTTTGCAAATTCCGCCCACCCCTAGTGCTATCCCTTAACACACAACTCTAAGTTCAGTAGAACTTACTGTAGCTAAACTTGATATTATATGTACCTTAGGTACCTTTAGTGGTTTTCAGTTGATCAATTCAATTGAGATTATCTGGTAAAACAATAGCAAGCTGGAATCCCACACGCTGCACACCAATGTGAGAAGTTGGCCTGATATATGCTGTCCACTAGTTCTAGTGGGCACCTTGTATCAGTCCAAACAACCCCTTATGGTGAATTGGTTAAAGACAACCTTTATTGAAAGCCATCCTAGTGGTAGCTATGGAGAGCAGCCTTCAGGCTAAGTCTTGAAGGAATGTAAAGCAGCTTGTTTTACCACTCTATAATCTCTTGAATGATCAAATGAAAGGAAAACCACACCAGGTATACATTTAAAATATATGTATTTAAGATAAAACACACCCCTCTAGTCTCTTTATGAGACTGGAGTTCGAAGTACTTAATTTACAAGTTAGCAATCAACAGTAATAGCACAAATACACGTTTGGGCCCTAGGGGCGTACCAAACCATATACCAATAAAGTGGTATAAGAACCACGACTGAACTAGACACAAGGCCTAGAGCATGTAGAATCGCTGGGACCCCAAGGAACCACCCAAGGTAGTGTCACAGGGGACCCACGGGGACTGTGTGCAGTGTGTAAACACAACCACGGGTTCCCATTAGCTTCTATGGGCAATGTCGCGGTTGGAAATTTAAATATTAGGGATACTTAGAATCGAGCCAGGACCAAACCTATTGGACTTAGGAAGTTCTAGGGCTAGCACCCACGGGAGCACCAGAGTACTCGAGTTACCTCACCCAGGGAAGCCGGGTGCATAGGTGTCTTTTGGTGTCGGGTCGCGTCGTCGATTACAATGGCAGCTGGCAAAGAACTGCTGCTGCCGTGAAGAGAAGAAGTGTCCAAAGAGATCCAAGCCTGGATCTTGGATGGCAGGAACCTATAAGCAGAGGGGACAGAGTCTGGGTCACTTGACAGTGACCGAGAGCAGGATGGACCAATGCCCACAGATGTCGAGCGCTTCAGGTTTGTTGACGGGTGTCTTGACTCTTCAGCCACACGGTCCAAGAGGTGTCAACAAAGTCCACGAGCCGGATTCAAGCTGTCTCACAAAGTCTGTCAAGTGCTGCGGTGTCGGTGACCAGAATGGACCCAACAAGCCTTCGCAATGGCAAGTCTTGTGGTAAGAGAAGAAGGACGTCGGTGCAGACCAGCACGGCCTGAGGGACTCATCCAGCAAGAGTAAGTTGGGGCACGTCTGGAGCAACCAGGAAAGCCCAAGTAGAAGAGGAGTTGCCTTCGTGGGGACCCACTAGCCAACGGGCTACCGATCGTGAAGGAGCCTCAAGCGGTCGTACTGGAACCTGGCCCACGGGTCACTCGTGGAGTGGAGGCCAGAGATCTTCGGTGCAGTCAGTGCTCAAGGCTGGGGCTACTTGGAACTCAAAGCAGAACTTCAGGAATACAAAAGAAGTGAATGTACCAGCAATAGTACGCGGTGTCCAGGGGTCACGGTTCCTCATCACCCACGGTAGCCACGGGCCTCCGCTTTGCTGTGGACTCAGGGTAGCCTCGGGGAAGTCAGACAATCTACCTATGGGGATGCAGAGACTTCAGCATCCAACGGGCGCTTCGCAATTGCAGACCGGACAGTTGCTTCTTTGGTGCCTGCCAAGCAGGGGAGTCACTCCTTGACTCCAAAGGAGATTTCTTCAGTCTTCTAGTCAGGATAGAAAGTCGAAGGTCCAGGATATATATTGCAGAGTTTCGTCCCGGGTAATCTAAAGTCGCAAGGACTGGGTTCCCATAGTTCTACTAAGTTTGGTGGTTGGACATACTCTAGGGACCCACCTATGGGAAGGTTTGTTAAGCGGGATGGTTACCCCCATTTCCTTTGTCCAGTTTCACGCCAGAGCCGGGCCAGGTAGCCCCTGTCACTGGTTTGAACTGGACTATGCACAGGGACACAAAGTGTGCCCCCAGTGCAGGACTTCAAAGCACCAGAGAGTGTTCCCGCCCAGCCCAAATAAACGACTGCCTGTCTGGGGAGGTGGGTACACCTCCCTGGGACAGGAAACCTATTGTCCAGGCCTCCCCTGCTGGAGTTTTGGTCAGCAGCAGGAGGCCAGACCCGTGTCTGTGGCAGAGGCATCCATTTTGTGATGCCAGGTCTCAAGAAAGTCCTACAGGGTTAGACCAGTGTGAACATGTCTCTCCCTCTAGAAGGGTGAAATGCTACCCGCTGCCAGAACTGGTTGGAGGGTAGTATCCCAAAGCATTTGACACCCAACACGACATGTTTTGATGCAGCCATCCCAAAGTTAGCCTTTACCGCGAGGTTATAATGCACTTAAGAGTATATGGTATGGCTGTATCACAGAACAGCCATAAGGAAGTATTTCCGAAAGCTGCAGAGGTGCTCAGCTCATGCTTGGGCACCCTCTCACATAAAACCAAGCACTCTGCCTTCAGGATTGTCAAGGCCTGCCATAGGAGTGGCTGATAGGTTTATATGTGTCTGTATATATATATATATATGTGGATATAGGTAGCCTATACCACTGTAAGGGGTGCAAGCACACTCTTACCCAGGCTGCAGTAGCAGACCTGTGGTGCCATTTTGGAGTGCTTCCCAGGGGTGGCATAATACATGCCTCAGCCCCTGGTAGGCCTCTGAGGTACCTATGCCCTAGGTACATAGTATACCATATACTAGGGGCTTATAAGGCACTCCAGAATCCAATTAGATATGTACTTAATGTGCATGCAAACCATTTTAAAGAGGAAGCAGCTAGGCTGTGGGGCTGATTAGGCAGGGCCACAGCCGGACTAAGGGTGAAAAACAGTGAAACACCAGCAAAAAGTTGGGGTACTCATGTGATGCAGATCCTACTCTCCTACAGTGAGGTCTACCAGGACAGATGTGTTTCGTAAATTTCAAGGCTGACTTAGAGTCTGTAAAGAAGTGTGATTGCCCGTCATGCGTTATTCTCAGTTTAGCAGGATATAGCATGGCATATGGGACGGAGGCAGACTGCAGAATCTTTTTTGCCAGCACAAATTCTCTACGGGCCGCCTGTACAGCGGAGTGTAGTCCGGAAAAACGGATAGATTGTTTTCCTTATGATTTATAGGACTCTTGGCTCTGACCTCACGTAGTATAGCATCTCTGTCCGCATAATTTAGAAGACTGGGCACGTTGGCGCGCCCGGTTTGGGACGAGGACCCAGAGACCGGGGCGCCCTCTCCACTATCATGACCGCAGACAACACAGGCGCAAATAGTTCACGCAACAAATTGTCAATGAAAGGCTCCATTTTTGATATTGCTGTCAATTCTGGCAGGCCAATTATTCAAAGGTTAGTCCAGCGGGAACGCACTTCTAAATCCATGGGCCTGATTCACAGAACTAACTTAAGACAAAATCCTAAACTTACTACTTTTGGTATTCACAGAAGTTAGGATTTTGTCTTAAGTTTGTCTTAAAACAAACTTAAGACAGACTTAAGACAGTCTTAAGACAGACTTAAGACAGTCTTAAAACAGACTTAAGACAGACTTAAGACAGACTTAAGACAGACTTAAGTTAGGATTTTGTCATAAGTTTGTCATAAATTTGTCTTAAGTCTGTCTTAAGTCTGTCTTAAGTCTGTCTTAAGTCTGTCTTAAGTCTGTCTTAAAACTGTCTTAAGTCTGTCTTAAGACTGTCTTAAGTCTGTCTTAAGTTTGTCTTAAGACAAATTTAAGACTAAATCCTAACTTCTGTGAATACCAAAAGTAGTAAGTTTATGATTTTGTCTTAAGTTAGTTCTGTGAATCGGCCCCTTTGTTTTTTACCTTTATGACTTCCAGTACTTTCTCTATATGCAGTATCTGAGTCCGCGATTCAGCCTGCGAGTCCTGCGTGTCCGATAATCTATTCTCCAGGACATCGAGCCTGAGTTCATGTGCATCCGCTTTCTTTTTTACCACATCTAAACAAGAGGTGAGCGAGTCAATCTTACTGTCTATAGTTTTCAAGCCTGAGTGCAATTCCAGCAGTATGGTTCTCGTGTCGTCATCCGGACTCTCCGCAGTTTCCGATGCCCCCTGTGTCGCAGCAAGCTCCGTCATGATTTCCGTTGCACGCGTATTGCCCACACAATCACCAATCGCACGGTGTTGTTTCCTCACCCAGTCCGCAAGAGCGTGGAGCCCCACTGTCTGAACCAGGATCGTGATCGGCGTATGAGCTGTATTCAGTCAGATTGTGCTCCTGCACAACCCAGGCGACTCAATCAGGACCCCAAGCACACAGGCCCAGCAACTGGGCAATATGCCGGTGAGCGATGTGCTGGTGAGCCACGCGTCAGCCCACATGGCGCAGGTCACACAGCAGAGAGGCAAGCCCACACTTCCAGCCCGCCTCAAGTGTGATTCAGCCCAGTAGTGGCGCCACAGGGCGACAACAAAGCGCTCCCGCTACAAATCACAGCGCTCTCCTGCCCACAGCGCAGCACGTTATCCAGTTCAGGCTGGCTGATTGCCACAACACCCACATCACAGTGATGGTCATCTGCCGAAATGTCAGCCCAAAGACTAGGTCCAGCAGCACCCTAGCCCAGTAGCCCCCAGAGACCCAGCATGCAGGGCCCAGCACCAACCCCCAGCCCAGGGCAGAGACACCTGTAGGATCCAGGTAGTTCCGGCCCGCCAAAGCAGACCAGACTGTCCCTAGGGTCCACCCACCAACACCACCACTCCTGTAGCAGAGCGATTAGGTCGAGTGCCCCACTGGCGGGAGAGTAGCCGCGGCCCCAGTAGCCCGCCAGTCCCAGCCAGCCTGCTCTGGCACGCCTGAGCCCCACAAGAGCAACTGTCTGAGGATGCCCAGGCCCAGCCGCGTGGACCCGCCCAGTCCGTACACAGCAAGTGGACCGCGCCCCATTCACCGCACCACTGCGGGCCTCCGAGGTGGGTACCACGCCAGACAGTATCGTTGTCTCATTGCAGGCTCCAGGGCACGGCTTCTCCGCCGCGCTGCCGAAGCCAGTCCTCCCGTGCGCTCCCTCGGTGAACAGCACCTCAGCTCCCGGTGCCCTCCGGATCCACTGGGCAGATTACAGTCCAGGGCAGCCGTGGCAGTCACAGTCCAGTCTGAACCCCAGAGGATCCACACTCCAGGCCCTAATGATGCAACGCTCTGTCCATTCAGATCCTCAGGGCTCAACACTCCGACTCCGCTCACAGCCTGGCCGCCATTTCCTCACAAGCATGGCCTCTGCACCATCGCTCGGTTTGTCAGGTGCCTGCTGACCAAATAGGACCAGAGAGCCACCGATTGTGCCTGATGTGTTCACCAGTCAGTGTTGTAGGTTTTCAGCGGTGCAAGCACTCTTAAACGTTGGTATTTACCGGATATTTGAGCCTGGCAGATGGAGCTCCCTCACTAGGCAGCCATTCCATAACGCGCCATAGCCAAGCCCCGGTGTTTGTTCTTAATTTGAATGGGTCCATGTTGCCTGGCGGCCTGAAGTACAGCATCTCTGTCCCTAGAGTGAAGGAATTTTGCGAGTAGTGGGCGGGGCGGGGAGCCCAGTGGCAGCATCGGTGCTTGCACCCTGTATACTCTTTCTATTGAAAAGAAAGCAGTGAGGTCTGCATCTGGCGTGAAAGATCGGATCCCGGTTTCCATATATTCGATACTATTTGTCCCCTCAATGCCTTCCCGAAGGCCCAAGACTCGAATATTGCATCTCCTTGACTGGCCTTCAAGGTCGTCTGCATGTTCTTCCAGATCTGCCACCCTCCCTAAGAGAGTCCGCAATGTTTCTTGTTGCGTTTTGACGGATAGTTGTAGGGTTGCGATTGTCTTCTCTCTGTCCATCACTCTGCAAGCTTGCGGTGATCGTCACAGAGCAGTCTGAGATTTGTGGCCAGAGTGCCAAATCTTTCCTCCATCGGGACTCTCAATGGCCTCAAAAAACATATCCAGCTTGTAGGAGAGTAGAATCTGCTTACTATGGTTACCCCCACTTTTTGCTGGTGTTTCACTGTTTTTCGACTTTAGTCTGGCTGGGGCCCCTGCTAACCAGGACCCCAGCCTAGCTGCTTCCTCTCTAAATTGATTGCATGTACATTAGGTACACTCCAGATTGGTTACTGGGTTACCCTTGTGAGTCCATAGTATATGGTACTTTAAGTACTAAGGGCATAGGTACCACAGAGGCACACCAGGGGCTGAGGCATGTATTATGCCACCGCTGGGAAGCCTTCCAAAATGGCACCACAGGTCTGCTACTGCAGACTGGGTAAGGTGATGCATGCACCCCTTACTAAGATATAGGTTACCTATATCTACCTTTAATCACTGACACATATATGCCTATACGTCACTCCTATGGCAGGCTTTATCAATCCTGAAGACAGAGTGCTTGGTTTTGTGTGAGAGGGTGCCCATGCATGAGCAGGACCCCTCTGCAGCTTTCGGAATCCATTCTCTATAGCTGTTCTGTGATGCAGCCAGACCATATACTCTTAAGTGCATTATAACCTCACAGAAAATGCTAACTTAGGAATTGCTGCATGGAAACATGTCGTGTTTGGTGTCAAACACTTTGGAATCCTACCCCCCTGCCAGTCCTGGTGGCGGGGGTAGAATTCCACCCTTCTAGAGGGAGAAGACATGTACACACTTACCTAACCGGTAATAGTTTACAAGAGCCCCAGCATCCCAAAATGGATGCTGCAGCCACAGACACGAGTCTGACCTCCTGCTGCTGGACGAAACTCCGGCAGGGGAGGCCTGGACAATAGGTTTCCTGTCACAGGGAGGTATAACCACCTCCCAGACAGGCTTTAGTGTATTGGGGCTGGGTGGGTGCATTCAGAGAAAGCTTTTCAGACAGTGCTGGGGGCACACTTGGTGTCCCTGTGCATACCCCAGTTCAAACCAGTTTCAGGGCCCCTGCTCTGGCACGAGACTGGACAAAGGGAAAGGGGTGTAACCACCCCCCTCCCTGGAACCTGCCATAGGTGGGTCCCTAGAGTATGTCCAACCCCCTAACTTAGTATAAGTATAGGAACCCAGTCCTTAGGACTTCAGATTACACCTGGACGAAACTCTGCAACGTGTATCCTGGAACTTCTACATTCTATTTCGACCAGAAGATGGAAGAATCTCCCTTGGGGTCAAGGAGTGACTCCCCTGTTCAAACAGGCACCAACAAAGCATTTTGCCGGTCTGCATCTTCGCCGTTCCTGACGGACTCCGAAGTACCTGCAACCCAGGAAGAGGATTTCCAGACTTCTCAAAAGCCGACACGAGTCCCCAGCAAAGCTGAGACCTGCAACCCAAATGAGTGACGTGGAACCAGAACTCCTGACACTGTGCACATTTGCTAAGTGCATTAACTTCCCAAGCTTTCCCAAATTTGTGCTTTGGGTTACTTGCAGCCCAATCCCCGAACACCATCTGCACTGAAGATTGTTGACCTACACTTCATAAGTGTTCTGTGGGCCCGCTTCTAGCATTTCCGCTGGAGGCTCCTTCGCGATCCCTGGTCCATCGACTGGTGGGTCCCCATGAAGGTAACTCTTCCGTTTCTTGGGCTTTCCTGGTTACTCCAGACGTGCCCTGACTTCCCTCCAAAGGGTGAGTCCCTCAGACCTTGCTGGTCTGCACCAAAGCCAATCTTTGCTTTCTGCGTGGGTTGCTGTTGCCAAGCCTTGTTGTGTCCCATCCAGAAACTGACACTGCAGGACTCGACATCCTTTGTGGGACACCTCCAATCCAGCTCCTGGTTGTCCTCGGCACCTCCTGGTCCTCGTGGCTGAAGAGTCAAGCTTCACCTCTTTCACCTGAAATCACCCGACATCGGTGGGCATCTGCTCATCGCCTTACTGGTCACTGGCTAGTGACCCAGACTCTGGCCCCTCTGCTTTCAGGTTCTTCAGATCTCTGATCCACCCTTGGATCCACCCGGACACTTTCCACTTGGTCGCCTGCAGCAATCTTCTGCAGCTCGCCATTGAAATCGACGACGAAACCCGGCACAAAAAGACACCTATTCACCCGGCATCCCTGGTTGAGGTAACTCGAGTACACTGGTGCTCCCGTGGGTGTTGACTCTAGAACTGTCTAGTTCTAAAGGGGTTTGCTCTAAGTCCTCTTCTAAGTGTCCTTAATCTGTAATTTTCCAACCGTGACTTTCCCCATAGAAGTTAATAGTGATTCGTGGCTGTGTTCACACACAGCACGCGTCCCCCGTGGATCCTCTGTGTTACTACCTTGGGTGGTTCCTGGTTGCCCCAGCGGTTCTAAAGTCTCTAGGCCTTGTATCTATGTCAGTCGTGGTTCTTATACAACTTTCCTAATATATGGTCTGGTATACCCCTAGGGCTCAACGCATATTGTGCTAATTTACTGTGTGCTAAATAAGTTTTCCTTATGTACTTTTGCCTCTAGCCTCATAAAGAGACTAGAGGGATATGTTTAGAAAAAATACATATATTTGATATAAACCTGGTGTGGTTCTCCTTTCATTTGGTCATTCACGAGATTATAGACTGGTAAAACAAGCTGCTTTACATTCCTTCAAGACTTAGCCTGAAGGCTGCGCTCCACAGCTACCACTAGGATAGCTTTCTATATAGGTTGTCTTTAAACCTACCATCAATAAGGGTTCGTTTGGACTGGTGCACTTGAATAGTGGACAGCATATGCCAGGCCAACTTCTCACACAGCTTATCTGACATGGTCCGTGCTGGGGGGCCTCCTTGTCTCCTTTTTGTGATTAAATATCTGTAGAGCCGATTTGTGCTGTGGCGGGCATCAGTAAGCTGCTGTGGGTGCGGAGCTTCCTTATTCTGTGCGCTGTTAGATTTGTTTTCTCTATGGGTCCTCCAACTTGCTTGCCTATGATAGCGGTCTGGTCACCGTTCGCGCTTTAGTTGGGCCCTGACGGCAAGGGAATAAGAGGGGTTCCCCCAGTGCGTAAATTACCTGACCCTGGTCCGCTCCTCCGTGCTGGTGCCGGGCAGCGCATTTCCCGATATTTGCCTGCATATGCATCGTCCTGGGGGCTGGGCGAGTTCTCTCCCCAAGGTCCATTTAATTCACTCTGTAAGTTTGGAGGGGAGAATCTGTTTCTCTTCCCCTTTTGGTAGGCTTTCCTGAATGCTCGCTACAACTTGTAGTGGCTGGTTGTGTGATGATCTCTGTTAATGCTGGCTGCTTGTTCTGGCTTATAACAACTACATTCAGTGTGCTGTGTAGGAGTATTCTTTGCCACGGATTAACTCATGGTACACTGCTGCCAAAGGGGACGGATTGTGCCGTATGATCTGCCCTGCAGGCAAAGCTTCTGGGCAATCGCTAGTCACTTTGTGGCTCTTACACCTCTTTATTCCTTCTTTACTCAATTTCTTCCCAGCTTTGCTACCAGTTCTTATGCTTCTTTATTCTGCTTGTTAATGCAACATTGGTTTAATGTAGTATCCTCCACTCAGTGAAAATTGTGCCCTGCGTTTTTG
Source organism: Triturus cristatus (assembly GCF_964204655.1). Taxonomy (NCBI): domain Eukaryota; kingdom Metazoa; phylum Chordata; class Amphibia; order Caudata; family Salamandridae; genus Triturus; species Triturus cristatus. The sequence goes on from NC_140582.1 coordinate 681,518,423, forward strand.
GACGTGGCTCGGTGCTGTTTATGGGGGGTGGATCTTCCTTACTCCCAATGCTCTTTACCTGTTCTCTTTGTCAGTTGCAATCCCCCTTCAGTTATTCACTCCCACTTTGTCAGCCCCGAGTGTGCGCCTGCAGGCCTTGTAAGCTGGGTGGAGAGGACCTCTTGTTGTGCTCAGTGTCTTAGCCCACCATTTTGGGATTTACTCCTGTTGGTGGTGGCGCTGCTGCGCTTGCTGCTTATTGTTCCCCTTTCCTTTATAATGTGTATTGTGCTTCTCAGCTGGGAGCGATGCAGGGCTCGGCGGAGCTGGTGGGGTGGCTTCCCCTCCTGTGTCAAGTGTCTCTAGGGCAGTTCGCCTTGGCAGAGATCTGGTATGTGCTGGGGGCCTCCACTCACCCAATCTTTCCAGCTACGGCAGTGGTGAGTGATGCATGTGCCTCTCCCTCTCGTGCCCCACGCTGCAGCCGCTTGGCTCCAATCAGGCCGCACACACAGCTCCTTTGCTTCAAAGGGGAAGGGTTGGGGATGACCTCTCCGTGTCTTGATCCGTGGGTCACCCTCTCCTCAGCTGGACCTCTGGAAACACTCCTCCACTCTGGATATGCTTCTACCCTCGCTGGGCCTGTGTCGAGGGTGCAGCTACATGCATTCATCTGAGGCCTCGTCCCAACAGCCACTGGATTCCTCGTTACTTTATGGGTGCTGCCATGTTGATCCCGCGGCTCTGCCAGCACGGGCTCCCCGACTCGCAGCTCTGTGACCGTTGGGTGAGGACAGGGCATTCAGGCGTTTCTGTTGGCGTTTCGGATCTGGGTGGACCGGTTTTAAGGCTACCCCAGTGCAGATAGCAGGCGAGATTTGTGCCAGTTCCTGGATACTCAGTCGGACACCTCCGCCATCATGGCTGGCATGGCCACCCCCCCCCCACATGTGGCATCTAACATTATGGTGCTTTTGTGAATGCACGCACCCCTCCAGCCATGTGTGCTTTATTGGGGCCAATCTCCCTGGACCATTGTGGTGTCGCTGCACTTATCTGGAGGACTGGCCTGAGTTTCCTGTAAACTTGTTTGTGTGCCAGCTACATGCCACCCCACCTATGACCTGTCAGTCAGTAACCTCAAGCCTAGGTCTCATGGTCTGCTTGACTACGTAATTTGGGGTCAGGGTTGATGGAGAGTTCATGATGGGTGAATTTGATAATAGAGATGTGATTTCATTCTTACATATGAATGTATCATTATAAACATTGGCATTGATTTTATTATTATTAAAATTGCCCCCTCAAATTGAATCTTCAACTACATTATCTAGCCATACTACATGACAGTGACATTAGTGGGGACTTCTAGTTCTTCAGTTTTGACTATTACTATTTTCCAAGTGTTAGAAATGGGGGTCTCTAGTTGGCAATGGCTGGCCACTGTCCAAGTAGGGACCCTTCTTCCTAAGTCAGAGTGAGAGGGCTACACCCTTTGATAACCCCTGCTCAACCCTGTGGTTACGTAGCACGAGCAGCTAGGCTTATCTCAGAGGCAGTGTGTGAAGCATTTATGACCATACGCAGTAACACAGTGAAGAACACTACAAAGGGACACCACACAAGTAATTATAGAAAAATAAGTATCTTTATATATAGACTTATCACAAGACAAATAACGGTAAAAAGCCACAATACTGCAAAATAGGATTACTCTTCAAATGCTGCAAAAATAGTCAAAGTGTGCAAAGAGGAGTTCAGTTCAAGGCAGCGGTCTCTGTACCTGGATTCTGTAGCAAAACAGCCAAAATGTCGCAGACGAGCTGTAGCGATGATTTTCCTCACGTGAGACCAGCGATGCGTTGAATCCTTGCCGCAAGGGAGGATGATGCGCTGATCTGCAGATGAGTGTGGGGCAAAGTGACAAACTTCTTCACGCTAAGCCGGCGATGTGCTGAAATCCTTGCCGCAATGGGAGGATGATGCGCCAAGCCTGTTGTGTGTGCGACCTTGTTGCGATGAGAAGAAATGGCGCTCCGCGAGGGAGCGACGATCGGGGTGTGATGCGATAAAAATGGCGGACTCACGGCGCCCGCACTGCGATATCGTGATGCGATGATCTCAATGCGATGATCCTTAGTTAGCGAGCACTCGACAGCCCACAAACGTGCGATGCAATGATCTTTGGGTGTTAGCGAGCGCTTTGTGGCCCGCAAGCTTGCGATGCAATGATCCCTGGTTTGCAAGCGCTCTGCGGCAGCAGCCCGATGATTTTTCGTACGCTCATCAGCTGCCGCGGCTCGCAAACGGGAGTTAGCAACGATGTTCAGCACTCTCTTCTCTGTTGTAGAACTAGAGGCCCTGGAACTCACAGGAGCCTCACCTGCAGATAGAAATCCTCACTGGGAGGAATCAGGAGGCTGGTGGTGGAGTCTGATGTGCCTGAGACTCCAGCAGGAGGCAAGCTCTCTTCTAGCCCTTGGGTGATTGCTTTAGCAAGTTGAAATAAACGTTCTCTTCAAAATCCTTTTCCTCTTCTTCCAAGTTCAGTGAAAACTACTGCAGGCCAATCCAAGAAACAGCACACAAGCACAAGGACAGTCACCTCCTGCAGATTCCTTCAGTTACATGGACAGAGGTTCCCCTTGTTGTCCAGGAGCAATACAAATTGTAGGGGTTTCAGCACAGATATTTATACCCCGTAAAGTCTTTGCTCTCAGAAGCTACAAGTCACTGAACCCAGCCAGAACCAGTTCTGCCCAGTCCTGGAGCACTTTGTTTACCGGGCTGCATCCTTCCTTTCAGAAAGAGGGGGTCTGCGTTCAGACGCACAGTAGGAGGTGGAGCCAGCATTCACCTTGCCAGGCACAGCCCTATTCAGGTCAAGGAGTTACCCCTCCCCATACTCCAATGCAGATCTCTCTATTGAACCCAGGTCTGACTCAGCCTGCCCTGTCCCTCCAAAATCAGACAGCCAATACACATAACAGCAGAGCACACTGGAAGGCTTAGTCAAGAAAATACCTACTTTCTAAAAGTGGTATTTTCAAACACAGAATATAAAAATAAACTTCACTAAAAGATGTATTTTAATATTCTGAGCTCAGGCATGCTAAATTTGTTTTTCTACCATGTTCTTTGGGTCAGTTAGGACTATAGAATGTAATAGTCAAACCTCCCATTCTGGCCTATGGAGAACAGTTAGCCTTACAGTTAGGGGTGGGCGGAATTTGCGTAATTGCGTTAAGCAAATCTCCGCGAAACGTAAAAAATATCCGCGAACACGCAGAAATTCCGCGAACACGCGGAATTGCTTGTTCGCGATGCTTTTTTCCTGTTCACAATCGCTGTTTGCGTGCTCGGGGAGGAATATCTCGCGAACACGCATTTTGACAACGCGAACAAGCAAAAAATTTCGCGGAGTCGCGGAAAGCAGAATTTTGGGCAATTTCGCGGTCTCCGCGGAACGCGAAATTACCCAAATTCCACGAGCGGAACGGAATTTGCCGCCCAGTCCTACTTACAGTAGTGAAAACGAAATTGGGTATAATTCACTACCAGGACATGCTACACACATCAGGGCATGTCCTACCTTACACATACAATGCACCCTACCATAGGGGTCACTCACATGATGCCAAGGGAAGGTTCAGGGGCTGGGAAGTGGGTGCACTTCACAGCCAAGATGGCAGTCCTGGACTGCACACAGACTCTGCAGTGGCAGGTCTGAGACACACTATACAAGCTGCTTCTGTGGGTGGCGCAAACCAGCGCTGCAGGTCCACCAGCAGCATTTGGCTTACCAGCCCTGGGCACACACAGGCCACGCTATTAGGAACTAACAGGTAAACCAAATGAGCCAATCATGGATATACCAATTCACATGTCATATTTACACAGGGAGCATTCGTGCTGTGGCAGAGAATGGCAGTGGCACAGCGCCCAGAGCATCTCATACCAGCAGAAACAGAGGAGATAACAGCGAACAATGGAAGGGAGACCCACGCCAATGGTGCGAGATCTAACACCTTGTTACTTGTATTCTACCCAAATTGTGGACTGCGTTTTTACAGCAGGAAACTCCCAATTGCAGAAAGCCACACAAAAATAATATCAAAAAGATACGGGCAGCAATGACATGCACAGTCCAGACAGCCACTGGGGGGCCAGGAAAATCAGTTTGAAATCCATTCCTGCTCAGGGGCACCTCCCTGCTCATACATGTCTCTTTGTAAGTGGTGCAGTGCTTGGATGGCAAGAGTCAGAGTCCTGTTGTCCATGTCTTTGCCTAGAATAAATGTGTAACAGGATGCACCGATCATGGCACACACCCCTCCCTCCATTGCGGCCATTAAGTCCAACACATTGAAGATGCATCACCATGAAGTGGATGGCTCTCAGTTCTTCCTTGATCTAATTAAGGCCAAGCTCAGTGTTGTTCATCATTTTGAGCATTTCCCACCTGATTATCAAAAATCAATTGACGTTCGCTTTTATTTGTAAGGTGAAGAGGGCTATAGATGCTCCCACTGATACTTTTTGCATCAGAGAATAGTCTGAATTCTTTCGGAATGTCCATGTACTGAGCCCAGCCAAAATAATAAGCAGTTCTTTTTTCATGAGCTTGATGCAAAAGAGAGGTCTTCTTCCATAGCGGGTGTTGGTACAAATGCAATGGTTCTTCTCCAGGAATGACCACGGACAGGGTACGTATGGTGATAAGGCAGTAGAGGTCATGCCATCCAGGGATGAGCTGAGTGTAAGCAAACTTTCAGCACTGCCAAAAGCTATCAATCAGCATGGAGGTGCCACACTGCATGCCCAGAATGTGCAGGATTGTGCCTCAGTTTTAATTCGTTCCCTGTGGAATTGTTCCTTTACCTCTGAAACACAGTATGAGCTTTCATACATTTAGGGGTTGCCCCATCCCTTCTAGCCTTGTATATCTATTCACCTCACTATCCCAGATTTCCTCACATGGGGTATCTATGCTGTTGTTCAACTCTCCCTTACAAGACTCATTGTCCTTTGTTTCATTAAACTGGATGGCTCTACACTGGAATTTCATATCTAAGGTCTAATTGTTATTAAAAAAGACTGCCCCAGGGGGGTATGGCCAAGCAGCCGACCATGATGGCCACGTGGCGTTGAAGCTCCGCCAGCCATCCCAGCTACACCGTTGTATCCCCCACATTTCCGGCGGCAGTCACCCTGAGCTTGGCACCGCCATGTCGCGGAAACCACGCTCAATGTGCCGATCTGACCTGCTCGTGGAGAGGTGCCTCCGTACTGGAGTTCCAGCATTCGAAGAGCTGAGGGGTGGAGCTGGTAGTGGCTGTGGCCTGATTCCTTGCCTCGCAGTGTGGCGGAGGAGTGAGAGCGAGTGGCAGCCGGGTCCTGACTTTCCGGGGACGCATTGTGGCGGTGAATGTGCCGGGCACGGGTGTGCCTCCACTCTCTCCCCCTCACATGCTGTTTAAGGCTCGGTAGAGGTGCGGCCGCGCTTGGCTGCCTCCGGGCCACATCGCATGCTCCAGCTGATAACCTGAGGCCCCCAGAGACAGGGCCCGCGGGAGAGTGCGGGAAGTGACACCCGATCGCTGTGAGGTGAGGAGGGGGGTGTAGCTGGGGGCGGCTGTTGCTCCCTGCGCCCGGTTGCCTCCCGACTTGTCCCCGCCTACAAACGGCCTTTCCTGAACATGGCCTGCAGCCGTTGGGCCTACCTACCAGCCACCACATATTACAGGAGGCCCTTTCTAGCAGTTGCCGCATCGTTTCGCTCCGAAGCACGAGCCAACATCCGTGCAGGAGTCGGGCATTCATTACTCCGCCAGTGCCCCTCACATCGCCCATATTTGGCCCTCTGCATAGCCTCATAGGGTGCCTCTGTGTCCCCAAACACCACGACCTGAGCCTTGCAGTTTTTCCACAGCGTAGCGACTCACCCCTGAGCGCCCGTTTAATGGGTCAGTTTGGCGGCACCCTCTGAACTAACTACCGCCGTCCTGCTGCACGACTCCAGTGGAGTCCCATCATCCCTCAGCGTCCAGACCTCGGCCTGGACTCTACAGTACATTGGATAATCTCAATTTATGCACCCACCTCCTGGGGCAACTGCAATTTCTCCTACCAATTTGCCCAGGGGAACACAATGCCTGTTCCGTACCTGTTCAAAGCCCCAAGCGCAGATTTCCCCATCTATCTCCAGCACCGGTCCCTGGCTTCTGCCTTCTCTTCCTGCAACCGTCATAGGGACCGCTCTTCCGCAGGCCTGCTCGCTCTGCTGTGTCGCGGCATGGGCCGCAAAGATCCCAAGCAGAAGACCCTCCCCTTCAAAAAACTTGTGGAGAAGGTTCCAGAGGACAGCACCAGCATGGCAGAGGGTGGACAGGGAGCAGACAAGATTGATGACTCATCTGCCCCGTCCACCTCACTACTTCAGCAGTTGAGAGCGGGCTTTAGAGCACTAGATGGGTGATTTGGTACTCTTGATAAGAATCTTGCGAGCCTAGGGGCCAAAATCCAAGTACACGTTAAATGCCTAGATGTGGCAGAGGCACGAATCTCAGACATTGAGGAAGGCACCGCGCAATCCCTCAAGAGGCTAGAATGGGTAGAAAGTATCCTGAAGGAGGTGGCAATCAAGAACGAGGACCTCAAATCGAGAAGCAGACTCAACAATATCCACATACTGGGGGTGCCTGAGACCACCGCCACGGGCCGCCTTGACCTCTTGTTGAGACTTTATTGGCCGACATGTTTGGGAAAGAGTCCTTTACCCCTGGATTTGTGGTGGAGGGCACAACCAATCATCGTGCGCATTTTGAACTTTCGGGATCGTGACACAGCGCCACGCCTCGCTAGAGAACCCGGGGACACCACGTGGCAGGGCTCCAAACTGGCTCTCTATCCGGACTTCACTATCATGGTGCAGGAGGCCCACTTCAAGTACAATGGAGTCAAGGCCACCCTCAGGAACTTAGGCTTGAAGCACGCAATGTTATATCCTGCCGTATCTTTGAGAATCCTACCGAGGTACAGACCTTTTGTCACGCTAACAAACAAAGCAGGTGACTGCTGGCGGGGGTGAGCCCTCCCTTTTACATAGTGTCTCCGATGCAAGCATGGATCTCTTCTCTGGTGCAGGAACTGGCTGACTCCGCCGAGTTGACTCCTTCCATTATAGCAGGATTCTATGGGGATAACACTACTTATCATTTGTAATGTTCTAAAAAAGCTGATCGACTGACGTGGCATTGCCACCCCTCTAGGTGTACACCTTGGGTTCCGCAGATGTACTGTTCCAGGGTTTTTTCATTCCACTGTAAAACCAATTGGTACTTCACGTATTGTTATCTGTTGTGGATATGCCTTGCTCTCTTTGTAGTAAGGGTGGGTGAGGGGTGGGGGGCGGGCAGTTGCCATAGTATGGTTATTGTTGATTATTCCTTAGTTTGTTCACTGTCATAATTTGCCTTTACCTGCTGGAGATTATATCGTTCATTCATGCCAAGACTTCCTGATGGCCCAGTTGGGTAACCCAGATGGCCCCTCCAGCTTGTCCTTGATGCCCTGGAACGTCCGGGGTCTCAACGATAATCGTAGGAGAAGGCATGTTGTCCATTATCTAATTCGGCATAATGTCAACATTGCTTTCCTACAGGAAACGCATTTACCCAAATCTGACTCTGCTCATTTTGCTTAAAGCTGGGGAGTGCACAGGTATTTCTCCAGCTACAGCAATTATGCTAGGGGCACTGCCATTCTCATTCACAAGAGGATCCCCTTTAATCTCCACTCTGTTGTAGTAGACAGTGAGGGTAGATACACTGTTGTCATTCGGTCCCTAATGGGCCACAGCATAGCTTTGGTAAGTGTATACGCCCCAAACATGGACTCCCCGGATTTTTCCATTCCCTACATGCCCAACTTTCGAAATTAGATCCTATCTTATTGTTGGTTGGAGGGGATCTTAACTTGCTCCTCAATCCCGAATTAGATGGTACCGCTAATTCTCCTGGCACTAAACCTCTCGCGCGCTGTGCGCTTCTGGACGTTTGAGAACAATTTTCACTTCTTGATATTTGGCGCCAGCTCAATCCCACCCACACCGAATAAACACATTATGCCGGTCAATATAACACCTGGACTAAAATCGATTACTGGCTCATTTCCCCGGGCGTTTCCAGCTGGTTCCATTCTCTCACAACACTCCCGAGAACATATTCTGATCACTCCCCTATTCAGCTTCACCTTCGAGTTCCCCGACCCGATGGGTTTGAGCAGCAATTGCGCTTCCCAAGCCGCGCCCTCAATGATGACCTTTTCCACACTGAAGTGCGCGAGGCCATTGAAGACTACTTCCCCATCAACACCGGATCGGTTGACATCTGGGCAGTTTTATGGGAGGTTTCAAGTCGTACATCAGAGGCATCTGCATTGCCAAACATGCGGGGGTACTTAAGGATCTCCGCAAGACACTTTCCCACTCAGAACGCGATCTCACAGAATTAGACAAGACATCACTGCACACTCCTACCCCAGATACGGCAGGGAAATGCATGGCCCTCCTCACTGAATACAGGGACTCCGCAGATCGTGAGATACTGTTTTTGGGTAAATATCAAACCGCTCGGCGCAGATGCTTCAGACCCCATACAGCAAAGCGTACGTCACCGGGCTGCGATCCTCCGCTAACCAGGTGTTCACTGACACCGCGGAGATTCACGACAAATTTCTTACTTATTTCACATCGCTATACACATCTAAAGTGGGGCGTGACCCCACGGCGCAGGAAGCTTATTTATCTGAGATCGCACTGGTCTATCTATCTATCTATCTATCTATCTATCTATCTATCTATCTATCTATCTATCTATCTATCTATCTATCTATCTATCTATCTATCTATCTATCTATCTATCTATCTATCTATCTATCTATCTATCTATCTATCTATCTATCTATCTATCTATCTATCTATCTATCTATCTATCTATCTATCTATCTATCTATCTATCTATCTATCTATCTATCTATCTATCTATCTATCTATCTATCATATTCAGGACTTTTTGGCGGAGCCAATCTCTGAGGCTGATGTATTTGGAGCCATTGACGCCCTTTGAGGCTCTTCTGCCCCCGGGCTGGATGGCTTCACAGGGGAGTTCTACAAGGCATACAAAGACTTGCTGGCACCGCAAATAATAGAGGTGTACATCGAGGCCCTCGAGACACAAATTCTACCCCCCACACTTCGAGAAGCCGTCGTCCTACTACTCCTCAAACCTGGCAAAAACCCGTCATTATGTGGGTTCTACAGACCTTTGTCCCTACTCAATTTGGATTGTAAAATTCTTGCTAAGATCATCGCCATGCTCTTGTCCCAATTGATAGAGTTTATCATTTCACTGGCCCAATCCGGCTTTGTGCCCCACCGTTCGACCTCATTGAATCTCAGGATGCTCTTCTCGGTCCTCCACAGAATTAACCCCGAGGTCATTGCTGCCGCAATCCTCTTAGATACCGAGAAGGCCTTTGATTCCCTGGAGTGGCTTTTCTGCGTGTTGGTTATGTGCCGCATGGGTATGCCAATGGGATTCATAGCCACCACGTCGCTTCTATACCGCAACCCCATGGCGAGACGTCACCTGAACGGCACCCTCTCCTGACCCATCCTTTTATCCCACGGCACGCGACAGGGCTGTCCTCTGTCGCCTTTATGATTTATCCTTGCCATGGGTCCTTTAATCCGCCATATCCAGGAAAAGCATCTGCATAGAGGCCTGCAATTCAACACCGGCCCCCTTCTTGTCTCACTCTACGCAGACGACCCCATCCTCTACGTTAGAGAGCCCCATGTTAACCTTGAGCCACTCATTAGAGAGATTCTCCAATTCGGGCAACATTCTGGCCTGGGCATCAACTGGCACAAGTCAGTTATTTTCCCCTTAACCCCCAATACGACTCCATGGGAACTTGAATTCCCCCTTGAGTGGTGCTCAGACTCCGTTAAGTATTTGGGCATTCACATCCACCTGGATACCGCACAGATCCCCCACCTCAATTACGGGCAGGCAGTCAATGCCCTCGACGCCCAAGTGGAAAGATGGCTACGGCTGCCATTGTCCATCGCCGGCAGAGTTGCAATCATCAAGATGGTGGTGCTCCCCAATTTTTTATATCTCTTCAATAATATCCCCATACCCCTCCCAAACCACTTTTTTTTTGATGTTGCATTCTCATCTTATACGACTGGTCTGGGGGGGCATACAGGCGTGTGTACGCCGCCAAGTTCTCACATTACCATACGAAAGGGGAGGGTACGGAGTGCCGGATCTACTATTATTCTGCCTTGTGGCTCAATGCAGCTACGCCTTTGCATGGTTCCACCCCGACACCAGGATCACATTTCTCCGCCTGGAGGCGGATGTCGTTCTTCCTGAACAGCTATCCACTGTATTGCCGAAGGGCATTCCCAGAGACCCTAATGATATACAGACGGTTTCCACTACCAGCTGGGCCTGGGATAAGCTAAAACCACTCACCGGCACCTCAACATTGTACTCCTCAGCTCTCCCCAGCCCAAACGGCCACTGGTTGACAATTACCGGTGAAAAACTGGTACAGCGCACTTTGGCCAAATTTGATATTACACGTCTGGGAGATTTGTATCCAGATGGGCATACCTTTTCTGTCACGGAGGATGTCCGTTTTCATGATGCCTCATTTATGGATAGTTTGGTCTTGGGGTGGATTCATTCAGCTTTACGCGCCGCACTGCCTGGGTTTCCCATCGAACCTGACTCATTCACTCCACTCTCGCTCATCATTGAGAAAAAAAAGAGGGGTTCACCTCATATCTAAACTCTATATAGCATGCTCGGGGATGATTCCGGTCGACGATAGCAGGATTCACAGGGACTGGGAGGTCAACTTGGGCGATCCCATCACGGACGATCAATGGGCCAAATGTTGTGCACTGATGAAGGAAATTTCGCTAAACAGCAGGCACAAACTCCTACATTTCAAATCCTTGCTTAGAATATACATCACCCTTGCCAGAAGCCATAGATTGGATCCATCTAGACCCCACACATGTCGTAGATGCGACGACCCACATGCTGATTTTGCACACCTTACCTGGACCTGCCCTAAACTACAGCAATATTGGGAGAAGGTACACAAAACACTAGGTGACATGACTGAGTTATCCCTCATCCCCACACCTGAAGTGGCACTCATGGGTTATGTGGTTAACGTCCCCATCCGAGTCAGGACATTTGTATCCATTTGCTTGCTGCTGGCCAAGAGAGAAATTGCTACACACTGGGGCCGTAGGACAGTTCCCACTTTGCAGAATTGGCTAACTAGCCTGGCTTACTGTAGCACCGGTAGCGAAGTATATTCCAGCACACTTCCTAGCGCCTCCTGCCCCAAAGATATTTGGGGACCATACAGGTCCTATGTGGAAACCATTCAACAAGCCCCTGACTCGCAACTGGAACGGGGCATAGTCCCAGCGGGGGTGGGGTGACCTGTTTTGTTGTTTCCAATTGTTCAGCATCCATTGCTCTGCTGCTCCCTGCGGGTACTGCATCTTCCTGACTATATGACCACACTTGTAACTGTTGGGTTTGGATGGACTCATTGACGAGCTGCTGTGTGATGGATGGTTCTGCTCAGAGATGGGACCAGGGTTTTGGGATTGTATTTTAAAACGTGACTGTTTCTTCCTTTATTATTGATATATGCCGGGACAACTACTGTATTGATACATCAGGCATCATCTCATCTTCAATTGTAATGTTAAAGACAGTGAACAACTGTGATTGCTTTGTTATGCTGCACTAAAATGGTAAATGAAATTTAAAAAATAAAAAGAAGACGGTCCCCAGATATGCTAAGTGCCACCCTAGGTTTGCAGATGGAAGCATAGGCGGATTTGTTTGTGCACTGGTTTGGTGGCTTTGCTACCTCTACAAATCTTTTCCCTGGAAAGTCTCGGGACAAACAGTATCCTCCTCTATGGTGCACCTCCTGCACATCCTATCTAGCTCAGCTTTAATGTCACTGGGCATGGTGGAAAGGTACAGTGTTGTCAGATTGGTCTCATACCAGGTAAGGTTAACTCTAAACTGTGGGATTCTACCTTATTGGGTTGTATTTTGCCCCAAATCCTACATAGGTAGAGAAGGTAGAGAAGGCATTTTCCTTCTTCAGGGGCCACCTCTTAGTGCAAGTAAACACTGTCTGCTTCTACTGCATGTGGTATCAGTAAACACACATAACATGACCTGACTGATGTCTTGGCACCCACAGCATTCCTGTGCTCATACCTGGTGTTGTGTGAAAGTGCGCTGTTTTGTGCATGTGGGATTTATTTACTTTTTTGTAAAGTTTTATATAGCGCGAACATGACCCACAAGGGTATCAGAGCGCTTTACAGTATACAGTATAAAAACATAAATGGATGAGGTGGTATACAAGCATTCAAATGTGTCAATTCGTACAAAAGAGATATATAATATACATGGTCAGTGATGTCACTGACCATGTCATGAGTGATGTAATAGGTGACGTCATCAGCAGTGCATTGCGGGGGCGCGAGTTATAGTTTGCTGAACTAACTTTAACAGGGGAATTTCTAGAGTTTTGTATGAGGGAAATGTCCAGCTAACTATAATGCCCCTGAAACCTATGGTTTTTTCAGTGAATTTCTAAGGTTTTTTAAATGCCAATTCCTAACTATAACGCACCTGAAACCATTGTTTTTTTCAGTGAATTTCAAAGGTTTTTTAAATGCCAATTCCTAACTATAACGTGCATGAAACCTATGGTTTTTTCAGTGAATTTCAAAGGTTTTTTAAATGCTAATTCATATCTATAACTTATCTCTAAAGATATAATGTGTAATGATTTTAATTGGATTTCTATATTTTTCCAATTCAGTGTGTCAATTTCATTAATTATGTTTTTTTTAAAATACTTTTTTAAACTTATTTTTTCAATTAATTCTTTTAAAAATTAAAAAATATTATTTGAATTTAATGGGTTTTTCAAACATATTTTTTTATATTTTTCAAAATATTTTTTTAACTATATGTTCAAAACTTTATTTTATATATTTTTTTCCATGGTTTTGGATCCGCGCACCCGACGCGAGAGGATCCGTGCACCAAACGCGATAGGATGCGCGGACCGTACGCGCATTTCGCAGTTTTTTTTTCTTTTTAAAATGGGGCCCCAGTGGGTCCTTCTGGTACCCCCTAAGCACCTCTAGAGGGTCAGAGTATTTCCACTCTGCTCCCTTTATATGTTTTACACACTTATTCCCCTTGCTTCTTCAGCCTCGCTTCTACCGAAAAATGGCCGCCAACAGTTCCTGGTTTCGAATGTAGACAGACACTCGACAGCCAATTAGACTTCAGTGCGCGATCGGGAGGGTGCACGCTTGGTTCGAGGGGGTTCGATTACGGTGCGTGTAGGGTCCGCGGATCCTCCCCGGCCTTCTGGGACCCCCTAAGCACCTCTAGAGGGTCAGAGTATTTCCACTCTGCTCCCTTTATATGTTTTACACACTTATTCCCCTTGCTTCTTCAGCCTCGCTTCTACCGAAAAATGGCCGCCAACAGTTCCTGGTTTCGAATGTAGACAGACACTCGACAGCCAATTAGACTTCAGTGCGCGATCGGGAGGGTGCACGCTTGGTTCGAGGGGGTTCGATTACGGTGCGGGTAGGGTCCGCGGATCCTCCCCGGCCATAGATATTTATGTACTTTTAACTCTAATTTTCTCAGGAACTACTGAACAGATTCACACCATTTATGTAAAAGGCACGAGTCTGAACTGAGGATTACCTCTTTGCCAAATTTGATGTCATTCCGTTCAGAGGTTCGGGCTGTAGCTGCGACAACAGATCCTATGGGAAATTGCATGGGGAAAACGCGTTTTGGGACCCCCCTTTTTTCTCGGCCTCCGCTTGACGAATCACCACGAAACTTTCTGGATAGGAGCAGAGCGGTGCTGGCCAAAAGTTTGGAAAATTTTGTGAGGATTCATCAACCGGTGCCAGACTTATTGGGAATAGAATGTTGCGGATTTCCAATGGAAAATAGGTCTTAACTATAACTATCTCCTGGCAACCGCCAGTAGATAATATATAATATATATATATATATATATATATATATATATATATATATATATATATATATATATATATATATATATATATATATTTCTGATCTCTTGCAGGGCGTCCAGTGTGTCCTATCTTATATCAGCTACTACTTGTTTATTAATCAGTATTAGAACATTGGAATGTTGGGAGGTCGATTGAAGACAATGGAGTGCTCCCGGCTTCTACGGGCCGGCAAAGGCCTGCAGAGCAACATTCCAATGTGCTTCAAAGGCCTCTCGGAGCTCGAGGGGATTTAAATCCCCTTGCGCTCCCTGAAGCCTTTGTTTAATTAGTTAGAACATTCTCCCCTCTAGCGGCAGAATGTTCTAATAGCCTTATAGCCCTTTGTAGAAAGGCTATACCGTTATTAAAGTCCTGTCCCTTGTTAAAGTCCCTCGCCTTCGACTCGGGCCTTTAACGTGGGAGCGGGCCTTTAATAGCCGTATAGCCCGCTACGCCAGGCTATAATATTATTATTGCTCAGTTATTGATTCATGCTTTTAGATCATAAGTTAGCTACATATATTTGAATCTTATGCATTGGTATCTGAGTTAACCTTTGTTTAGAGAGCACTGTGTAATAAACCCCAAGCCTTATTCTAGAAGAGAGAGAGTCTTTGCATTCTGTTAAATAAAACCCCTTTTCAAAAGGTGCTGTTTGTTCTGTGTTGAAGTCTTTGCTGCGCCAGAGGTGGTAAGAAATGCTCAAAAAATAATATTATTCAAAGGTGCAGTGGTATATTTGTCTCCCAGGTGGGAGTGCAGGGGTTGGGTGTGGCTTATTGGTGAGAAGCCACATTCATTACAGGGCCCCCACATGATACTTATGCATGCAGCCCCATATCACTTCATGAATTTGTGAGCAGTCAATGCTTAATTTAACATTAAAAAAATGTGGTTTTGTTTGAGTCTTTCCACTGAGTATTACATTTAAAAAGAAAAACACAGAGATATCAGTTGCGGTTTATTTATACCCACTGTGAGGAAATGCATACCTAAATGAGAAATGGGGAACTCATCCGCTATAGAAACTATAGAAACTATCATCTCACAGAGTCGTGAGCACCAGGCTTGGCAGAGGCCTCGAGGTTGACTGAGGGCCGGGTTACAGTGGAGGAGGCGGCTGGGATTTTTTCTCCTCTGGCACCGGTCTGTAAACCGGTTAGACCCAGTTGGTGTAGTAATAAGGCCCCTTATTGTGTGAGAATCTAGGGCAGCAGAGTCAAGCAGCGGGTGCTCCCGAACCGGAGAGGCCACTCTTTGAATGGGCAGAGCTTCAGATGAGGGCCCAGAGTAAAGCTGCCCGCAGTGCCAGGTGGGGCAGCCTCCTGACAGGGCCTCCCTCGGCCTGTGCCACTTTTGTGCTGCCACGGTAAGAGCCAAGAATCCTTCCCACTTCTGTCCTGAATACTAATATTAAACCCAGCCTTCAATGGAACATCCCCAGAGCAAAAAAATCAGCATTACCATGAGCTATACGCAGGGCTTTGAGTGGGCCAGGTCTGTCCGGCAGTTGTTTTCAAAGGTTTCTGATGTGCCGGATGTGATCCTGTATGCTTTTGACATTGCTCCAGCTGAAAAGGCAAATTTACATATTCTCCCTATGTCACAGACTCATCATCACACTAACTCATTCATACATTCATTCATTGGTGGAACCCATAACAACAACACTCATATGTCTCACTCAAATCTGCGCACAGGAGAAAAAGCGCTGGACATGTTGGGGTACCTTGTTACCTATCGGGAGTAATTCCTTTACATTATACAAATTATATACATCAGTACCTATAGAATCCTGACCTTAACATCAAGGCACTCCACCACTTGGTCGACGGACCAATTAGTTGGACTGGTTGATGGTGATTTTAGAACCAGCTAAAACACAATTAAAGTCTTGAAAACCTTTGATTAATTATCAGGACCTAATTAAAGAACCACAAACTCAATTCTTATTAATCCAAACTTTGTTTATCTAATTTAGTTCACTCGGCATTAGCATATAAGATCTACAGGTTATCATATAATTTTTTTTATTTCAAGAAGCCATCAATTTTTAGAGTATTCGCATAGGTTTCACATAGCGTTATTTTTACCAAGTCTCCAACGAGGATTATTCAAGTCTCTGCGACAATCTCCAGAATAACTGTTCAGTCCGCGGCAATAATCAAACCCCTTTAGATGAAATCGCTCTCTTCATCTCCAAAGAAACCCAAGTAAAGCATGGAAATCTCCGTCAGTTCAACGCAGACCCGACGTCAAAAATGATCATCCCAATGAACCCACCCCCTCTAATAGATCATTGTTTTGATACCTTTTTCCTTCTTACTCTAGGTCAATGTGCAACAATTTTAGGGGTAGAAAGTGTTCTGATTGGTTAATCCAAATCAATTTGTAATTTCTTTGAATGTTTCCAGGTTTGTTTGTTTCCCATGGGACCTGACATGGCCAATTCAAATTGTGGATCTTTTTGGTACTTTCACAGGCAAAAGTTCCGAAGTAACAACAAGCAAGCTTCCTCGTACAGGTCCGTCATTGTTCCCTCATAGTTCACACCATCCACCGTTTGGCAGTCCTCCATGTCCTTATTCTTGACAAGGAACACTCTGGTTAATTTTTTAAGGTCACTCGGAGATCTCCAGAACCATCCGATTCTGCACAGTAGGCATTGCGCTTACATGACGGCAGCATACTGGGAACTCCATGTTAAGTACTGCGGCCTAGGCCCGAATTCCAATTTAAGCAAAAACAAACATAACAGTAATTAGAATATAGAAATTAAGATTCTAATGTTTAAACCCACACTAATCCCAATGTATATTAGTATTTCCTAGCTTATAGCATCATTTAAAGCAATAATACTCACCATTCTGCATCAATGGAAGCACAAACCATCACACAAGCAACATAAATCATGCAATTCTCTATTTTATCAGGTTCTAAAGTTAATTTGCGTATCACCAATAATAAGTTTAATTGTTTTGCCATGCAATTAGCAATTTAGTCCCACGTGTATCTTGTGTTTTTCAAGGTGCAAAGGTTGATTAATCATTCCACTCCACACTAGTTAGTACGAGTTAATACTTAATGTGGTTACGTAATTTTTCATGCAAAATAGAGGAGGTATACAAAATCTTGTTTTACCTGCTCCATCAATCCCCCCTTTGGTGATTTTTAACATCACCACTAATCACTAAATATTAGGCCTGGGCGGTAAATTCCGTTCCGCTCGCGGAATTTGCGGAATTTGGGTAATTTCGCGTTCCGCGGAGAACGCGAAATTGCCCAAAATTCTGCTTTCCGCAACTTCGCGAAATTTTTTGCTTGTTTGCGTTCTCAAAATGCGTGTTCGCGAGATATTTCTACCCGAGCACGCAAACAGCGATTGTGAACAGGAAAAAAGCATCGCGAACAAGCAATTCTGCGTGTTCGCGGAATTTCTGCGTGTTCGCGGAGATTTTTTACCGTTTCGCGGAGATTTGCGTAACGCGGTTACGCAAATTCCGCCCACCCCTACTAAATATAAAACTGTTCTACAGAATTGGTTACTCAGTTCCCTTGCATTGGTTAGATTACATCCTAGTATTTCCCATCTCATCTTCTCTTGTTTTCTTGTACAGGGTTTCTTTCACTTCTTCTAGTTCTATATCTTCTATTTCTCTTTCTCTTATTTCCTTCTCTTTTCTTGTCTTAACTTCTCTTTTTATTTTGTTTTGCAATTTTTGTCTTTTTAAACACATACATCCTGGTCTAAATATCAAGACTAATACTATCACACAAGTCATTGGGATCAATATTTTACCCACAAAAGAGCTACCTAATTTTGTTAGCCAATTCTTAATGGTAGAAAAACTTTTACCAATTTTCTCCCAAACACTTTCAGCCTCCAGTGGAACAATTTATTCATGCAAATCAGTTATATTCTTAATGTATTTCTTTAAGTTTTGACTTTCGTCTGGAATGTAAATACAGAAATGTTGTACCTTCAGCATTCCACAGACTCCTCCCTCTTTGGCCAATATAATATCAAGGGCAAGTCAATTTTGCATGATCATTGCTCTCATGGCAACCATTTCGGTATTCACCATTGAGAACCCTCCAGCTGTGCTTGCCGATAAGCGATCTACAACTGTGGACAATTTCCTCATTTTGTGGGCACACAGAGATATTCCAACTGCTGGTATTAGTGCTCCAAAAATATCCTCTATAATGTCCGACCAACTCTACCTCCTTCTACCTGTTAGTTGTCTATCTATTTCGTGCAAACCGTCCTCTCTTTCTTCCATATGAAATATTTTCGGGAAGACCAGGCCTAGGTAACATGTCCCATACCAGTGGTCCGGTAACCTATAGTAAGCCCTGTTTCCACAGATGTAATATATTCCAGGAAATACCGGATCATTTCCACCTTTAAATCCCCATCCTCCTATGATTTTATACAAGTCATGGCATTCACTTGCACCTACAAAGTAAGTTTCACAAACAGTGTTGTCTCTTTTGATGTACAATTATCCCCTCTGGGGCCAATATAAAGCCATCGCGGGATTTGTTTCTCCCTTTAAATGGTTTTCCTTTTCAGCATCCCAAAATCTTGTTTCGATCTTTTCCCCAGACACTTTCCTTTGCATCTTAATTCTCCTCTCCTCTACCATGTTCAGGAATGTTTTTTCTTCTTTTCTCAGACTACAAGTAAGATTATTCTTCAATACTTCTTCTAAAGTTAATTCCCTTGATTCTAAGAAAAATTCACCTAAGATTCTATCAGGAATCACCTTGTTTAGTTCGGGGACTACAGGTATCTGTGAGAAAACATTATCTACATCAGTATAATAGTATTCTAATTTCCCTGTTTTATAGAACACACTTGCTCACACACTACAAGTTATCCCATATGTCAAAGGAAGGTGATGAAAGGTGACACCTTCTGACACAGATAACAGTCTCTAACTTCCATAATCTTAACATATTCGTACAGTAACTTTAAAAAAACATTACTGATAAAATCATTTATAGATTTATCATTGTGAAAATCTGTTCTATCTACCAGTTTAGTAACATGAGAATCATCTATCTTTCCTCTATTAGTCTTGTTCTCGGTGTGGCCTTCTACATCTTCAAACGTTACTCTAAATGAAACCGTTATTGCTAATATGATTCAGACAAGCATTAGTAATCCTGTACAACAAAAACACAATTTACACCATCTTTGTAGAAACCCACATGTAGGTTTTCTACTTTCTGCGTTTGTCATTTCGGAACTGATCAGTGTCTTTTGACTTAGCCTCTTTTCCTTCACAATCTATTTTTGTCTAAACCTAAGGCTTTGATTACCTATTCGGTTCTTTCAGTCACGTTTCTTGTCCAGAGTCTTAATTAATGGAATCTTCTTTTATCCTCTCAATCCGTGCATGGATCGTCTTTGTCTCTGTTTTCACAATCTTGGTTCAGAACTTCCTGATCATCCGTTTCTTCTCTCATATCAGATAAGATAACCCTCAGGATTTCCGAATCTTCTTCTTCTTCAACCACTTCCTGCACAGTCACTCCTAGACTTGGCTATCTGCTTCCTCTTGTATATCAGGAAGTGCCACATACGTCCATTCCGGTGACTTGTACTTCTGGTTTGGTTTCTTTATCCTCTTCGCTCCTTTCAAGTGTGCCTGATCAGTGTCTTCTGATTTTTTTGACTAGACACTTAATTCACTTGTTCCGCATTAGAAGATTTTATTCTCGTTAGTCAGTATCTCAATCTTTTAAGTTTGTTTGGCTAAATTTGTTCCTTTCCCTTCCCGCTCCATTTTCCAAGCTCTTTTCCTCAAAGTTCTTCCTCCTTTGCTTTCTTCTTCACTCTCTTCAGATTCAGTATCAATCTGGTTTTTACTTTCTTTGAATTTTGTTCTCAGGACATCAGGTTCACTATTTGCATATATCCCTCCTCGTGTTTCTTCCACACAATCTTCCTGCTGGCTAATTGTCCCTTTTTCTACCTGGGTGTGTGTCGTCCCTACACCTCCACGGGGTCTTCCGCAATAATCTTACCCTCACTCTCTGTATCAAATTCCTCACCTTCTAGTTCTATGATTTCAGGCAGAATTTCTCTGGTGCTTGTACTTGGTGCTTCTTTATCAAAGATTTCTTGTTCAGTTTCTCCTTTATTTTCATTTATCCTTTCTCGTATTCCCACTTGTTCTGTCTCTGATTCGAAGCTAGTATCGGAAATTTCCAGTCGTCTCCTTAGTGGTATAATCTCCTGCTCCACAACTTGGCTCAAATCTGCTTCTCCTGTTCTTGGGGTTTGTTTTGCTCTCGTTTCTTCTGATTCCGACTCAGAACTGGTATCAGACTCTTCCAAATACTCTTCTTCAGGTCGATTTATAGGACCAGGGACTCAAAGAGTGTGACTGGCATGAATCCAATTCTTTACCTTGGCACATTTTACAGCAGTCGTTGTGGTCATAATCACTTGACGTGGTTTCCCCCAGCGTGGAACCAGACAATTTCTCCCTCTGTGTATTTTGATGCGTACCCAGTCTCCAGGACTCAAGTCATGAGCTGGCTTCTATTCAAGGGTGGTTGCATCCGGTCCAATGTGATGAAACACAGAATGAACGGTATCAGCCAACCCCTTGCAATAATCCAAAACGAAGTCATCAGATATAGGCAGCAGTTTGTTGACAGGAATGAAAACATGTCTCATTGCTCTACCCATAATAATTTCATGGGGGCTCAGACCAGTGCTCCTATCAGGAATTGACGTAATAGTCATCAGCACAAGAGGCAAGACATCTGGCCATTTGAGACCGATGTCCAAACACATTTTCCCCAATCGGTTCTTTATGGTGGCATTCATTTGTTCCACTACTCCAGAAGCCTCTGGTCGATAGGCACAATGTAGTTTCTGTTGTACATTCAATGCTTCACAAATCAATTTTATAATCTCATTTTGGAAATGCTTTCCTCTATCTGATTCAATCGTTACTTGGAAACCAAACCTAGGAATGAACTCTCTCAATAGATGTCTATGTCTATGTACTGTTTCTTGTAGAGCACATATATCACCAAAAGGTCTCATAGCACTTTACCAGGACTCAGAAACAGACAGGGAAAGCTGAGGAAGAAAGGATTAGAATAGCCAAGTTTTTAGGGACTTACGGAACTTTATATACTCGGCCTCTGTACGTAGGTGTATGGGCAGTGAGTTCCAGAGGGTGGGAGCAAGGTTTGAGAAAGCTTTGTTTCCGTACTTAACTGTTCGGACCTTCGGGATTATTAATAAGGATTTATTTGCAGAACGAAGTGACCTAGAGGGCTGATAGCTTTTTATTTTTGTTGCCAGATAGTGAGGGCCTTTTCCATTAAGGGTTTTATGAATGAGACAACAAATTTTGAAGTCAATTTGCTTTTTAATGGGCAGCCCGTGGAGCAACCTCAAACTCGGAGCAGAGGGAGAACGGTCTGGAAGATTTAAAACCAGTCTAGCTACTGTGTTTTGCAGAACCTGGAGCTTATGAAGGAGTTCAAAGTTAATGTAAGCCAGCAGAGCATTTCAATAGTCCAGACGACTGACAATCAGACCCTGTACCAGTCGCAGACGAGACGACAAAGGAACCCATTTAAAAATTTTACGGAGAGAATTCATTATCCCGTAGCAGGTATGTGTTGTATGGCTGACATGGTCATGCATAGAGAGTGAGTTGTCCAACATTAGCCCGAGATTACGGACTATTTCTTTTGGAATAGAGCAAGTACCAAAGGTAGGGGGCCAACAGTCAGTTGTCCACATCATCTGTGCATTGCCAAAGAGTACAATTTCTGTTTTATTGGCGTTTAGCTGGAGGTTGTTAGAAGACATCCAGTTGTTTATGTCCAGCATGCATTGCCCGAACCTATGTTTGGTACTAGCGACATCCGGACCGAGATTAATTACTATCTGTGTATCGTCGGCATACGACAATGTGTTGAAGCTGTGATTTTTAATAATTCTGGCCAGGGGAGATACATACAAATTAAAGAGTGTTGGACTCGGGATAGATCCCTGCAGGACACCTTTATTTGTTGTAGTCACTTTATTCGATATAAAAACAATATCATAAAAGTATAATACAGTACATATGAAACAGTTTAAAACCCACTACAACAATGACTTTGATCTATATACAATTAAAAAGAGTAAAAAAGCATATCTATATACATCCAGAATTTACACACACCCCCGTTACATGATTTAATAAACAGTAGTATTCGTACAGGGTCAAGGGGATAGATGGTTAGCTTATAATTGGTACATCTTTAAGGAGCTTTCGTCTTATCCTCCATGCCCAGCCCAGATATTTAGCAGTCCCACAAATAACACTGGGGACTGATGTTTCGTAGGTCAGGATTCGCAACGCCACCGTAGAAGACCTAGTGCCTAGGTTGTTACAAACCGGTTTCAGCCATCTTAATCTTGGTTGCCTGTATGCCTGGCAGGCAAACATAAAATGGCCAATGGTCTCTATGGGGGAGGCACAGCCTGGGCAACCTTTTGGGCTCGCGATTGCCTTACTCCAGCTAGATTGGAACTCGTGAAGTGGAAGGGTACCATATCTCATTTTAAGATATAGTGACCTGTCTCCAGGAGATTCAATCAAATCCATAAAGGATTCCATACTGGGGGCAGGTTTCACATCCAAAAAGTTCACAGTTAGAACGCCCCTCTGGTTTTTTAGGATGTCAATCGTGACCCATTCCCAATAGATCTTTTTTATCGTTGATTTGGGAGGAGGAAGCTGACTCACCCAAGCCTCTTCCAGGCCTATCTTCTGCAACTGTTTTTTCAGATTTGATACCCAGGGGATCTTGTGATCTGCTCCAAGTTTTAATAACTCGTCCAGAGCAGAAACGTAATGATGAAGTTCGGGGGACCTTCTGAGCCTTGTCCAATATAGTATAGGGCGTAGCCTAGCCACATTGCTGATGTTATGTCTACCGAGATCGCTGCGGAGCAGAACTAGCGGGGTAGACAGAGGAAGCGAGACTAAGTCTTAAAGAACTTATTCTCAGATTTAAGCAAGTCTGTTAGGTTTTCAAAACCCCACAGTTCCGCCCCGTAGAGGGCCGCTGACATGGCCTTCCCCTTGTAGACCTTGACTGCCGCAGCTATTGGCCTACTATATGAGAGCCTCTGATGTTTCACTATTGCCCCTGAGACTCTTTTATGGAAAAGGAGCATTTTCGACAAATGGGGGGCCCATTTGAGCTTGTTGTTGACCCTCACTCCAAGATAATCAAAAGCCTCCACTAGCTCCAGTGTGGTGTCATTTAGCTTGATGTTATTCCTAAAGTTTTGTGAGGGTGATAGCGTCATCAGCTTGGTTTTTGTTGTATTTATTTTCAAGCCCCTGATGTCGTAAAACTGGGAGAAACGGGACAACAATCTTTGTAAGCCCATAGGGCTTTTTGATATCAACAAAGTGGCATCAGCGAAGAGCAGGGTGGGTGTTTTTTCCCCACACAGGGTTGGGGCATCGGCCATGTCATCTCTCAAATGGTCTGCCACCCCATTTATAAGAAGAGAGAACAGGGTCGGGGCTAGAACGCAACCCTGGCGCACCCCTTTCTCGACAGCTATCCTCTCTGTGAGCTGGCCCTGGTGTCCCCACCTCACTTTGGCAAAATTGCCTTCATGAAGGCATCTGAGGAGGCCCAGGATTAGGGGAGGGATGCCCAGATCGCACAGTACCTGCCACAGCTGTGATCGTGGGACCAGGTCGAAGGCTGTTTTTAAATCAATAAACGCCAAATACAGGCTGCCTTTTTCAATAGTGACAGATTTCCAGTATATAGTACAGAATCTGTAGACCTGGTCAATAGTACCAACTCCTTCCCTAAATCCTGCTTGATAGTGACTCAGAATGCCCTCCTCATCTATCCAGGCCTTAATCCTGGGCAGGAGGACTCTGCCAACCACTTTTTGTATTACATCAATTAGACTAATCGGTCTGTAGTTGGCAGGGTCCTCCCTGTCCCCTTTCTTATAGATAGCCACCACCTCCGCCCCCTTCCACAAGTCCGGAACTGGGTATCCTGAAGCTAGGTTGTTTAAAATCCGAATGATGAATTCTGCCCAAAGGTCTTTTTCATGGAGCAAAAGGTCTCCAGGGAGTCCGTCGGGTCCAGCTGCTTTTCCCGGAGCGATCATATTGATCGCAGAGAGGACCTCTGTTAGCCCAAACTGGGCCTCTATCTCCGAGGGTACCAAATACTCTAATACCGGGGTCTGCTCCTCTAGTGCCACTCTTTCCCTAAGTGAATAAAGTTCAGAGAAGTGTAGATGCCATTGGCTCCCCGTAATGTGATTCGGGATTGGATCGGCCCCTCCCCTGGCGCTGTTGTTGATAAGACTCCAGAAAGGAGTTGAGTCTTTCAATAGGGCTGCGGCCTTTAAATCCTGCCAGTGGGTTTCGTCCCACAAATGCTTCTCCTTCCTTATGGCTTTATAATAAGTTTTCCGGGCATTGACTATGGATGACTGTTCCTTAGATTTTATAGCACGAGAAAGGATCTGTCTCTTTTCCCTACAGTCCTGTGAGAACCAAGGGTTTGCTGGCTTTGGGGGGGGGGGGGCGCTTTTGATCCCCCTTTTCATGCAACTCAAAAAAGTTCCCCACCCCTGCCACAGTCTGTTGGTAAACTTCTAAGAAGTCATTGGGAGAGAGAGCCTGTGACGGACAGCCCGTGGGCATTTCCAAAGCTACAGTGCCTTCTTCTGCTAGCCTTTTAATTTTACTCAGATCCATCTCTTGCTTAACTACCCTTGGCCACTTAAGGCGCCTATTACAGTTTGTCGGGACAACCTCTCTTGCCCCAGGCCTCTGTTTGTTTGAGGGCTCAATGGAAGTGGTGACAGACTCGCGCCTGATTTGCATGGACAGCGGGCTGTGGTCGCTCTCGCACCGATAGACCACTTCCATATCAATAAGATCTGGCCAGAGCTCGGTGCCCAGCAAGATGTAATCGATGCGCGAGGATGCACCAGTTCTCGTGAAAGTAGGGGCTCCCAGGTCATCTGAGCGGGTTCGACCATTTGTAGCCCTCAGGTTAAACTCCAGAGTTAAAGCGTTAAGTTGCAGGGCTCTCTTGGACCATTTCTTTATTGGCGGGAGAGAGAGTTGGGGTATGCCCTGCTTAGAGTCAACATCTCCAATACCCAGGATGTCATCGCTGCTCAGGGGCTCAAAAGTACAGTTGAAATCCCCGGCAACGATGACATCCGCCTTGGTGATAATTGCTGTGAGTTCAGACTCAAGAGCTGATACAGTGGAGCCTGCTTGTGCACCAGGAGTCCCTCTAGCATAGATGTTAAATATTTCGAGGGGGGGTTGTTGGTCGACCCCATTGATAGATATATGCAAGAGATCGGAAGATGTAGTTACATGACTCCTGACTGCCCAGTTCAAGCTGATATTGACCCAAATTAAAAGCCCCCCGAGGGTCGTCCGCGTGTGGACCTGATTGCGGGGACAAAGAGGGTAATGAACCCTGATCTATGCAGGGGGACCAGGCTCCAAGTTTCCTGAAAGAGGATGACATCGAACTGATCAATGAAATCACTCCAGACAGGATCTATAAGGTTCCTCTTTAACCCCACAACATTCCATGATAAAAAATTAATGACTCCCGTGGGGATGGGCATTAAGGAAATCCCCACGTCCTCTACCATGGTATCTTGAGACCCCTCGTCAGCTACCATAGTATCAAGAGTTTCACCCAAACCATTAGGAGACAAGTGGGAAGCAAGAGTGGTGTTCAGGACTGGCCCCTCGTTAGAATACAGTGTAGGTGAGTGTGGGGGGAATCTTGTGTGTAAATTGGATAGTCAGTCCACCTGTCTTAGACCAGAGTCCTCGCCCTCCCTCGGATGGGTCCAAACGGGAGACCTGCGAATCTGAATTGAGGAATGAGCGGGAGGGGATGACCTGTACACGAGCAATATTAAGTTTTCTGCTAATGTAGGGTCCCCAAAGACAATCTCTACACAATCAGTAGAAGCGTCTGCCGGAGATAACCTGCTTACCCTTGTGATGTCCTCTCTAATAATCGATCTGCACCCTCTGACATGTCTAAGCCAATGTATAGCTTTATTGTGTAATGAGTCACTGTTTTCAGTAACGCACCGTGATGGCAGTTTCGGTACATGGGTCATGAAAACAGAGGACTTAGCCTGCACAGGATGGGGAAGAGGCGAATAGGCTGGCGTATGGAGTGATAGATTATTATTACCCCGTCTAAGAGGTAAAAGAGAACTAGAGGGGCGCCTAGTGAGAAAGTTTACATTTGGTGCGTTTGCTGGCTCAGAGCATCTTGTCATATCTGCATATGACTTAGTAAGGCCATTTGTTCTGATATTATTATCCTCATTGTAAGCCCCCACATGTGCAGAATCAACATTTATTTTCGGGGGAATATGCTTGGGCAGAGCAAACTTCTTCCTAGGAGGGGCAACCCCGGAAGATGATAGCAGAGCGGGGGGAGTCGGGGAAGAAACTTGGCTTACTACAAGGCTCTCCACCCTCTTGTTAAGATCCACCACCAACTCCTCTAATCAATTAATTCTATCTTGAAGCGCCGCCAAGGTATCAACATCGTACCTGGTAGAAGACGCAGAATCCACAGTAGGCTTTGCTGCAAAAGTAGTGGGGTAAGATAGGTCAGGATCGAGGGGGGCGAACCTATTAGAACACAAAATACGTTGAGGGGCAGAATCAGGAATATCTGGATCTACTTCTATGACACTCATAGTGCCCGTAGTCTGTACAGGGATGGCTTGGGGGTCAGGGATTGTTATGATAGGGGCAGGAATTATACTTTGTTGTTTAGACTGACGCTGGCTGTGGAACATAGATGGAATTGTATTATTAAGAATCGGGCGGTTTTAACTGTCTGACCACCCGCCTGTCCACCAGCCAAAGAATCCTCACAGTCATTAACAATCTCCTCAATTCTGGTGAGAACACAGTTCATGGCAGCATGAGTATTTTTCTTAGATTTTTTTCCCTTTTTACTACTGCCCATGAGACCTCCCTCAGCAGCTTTCCTTTTACCCATAATAAGAGCCCAATACCGAGAGGAATGGACACAAACTGAAAGGCAATACACAAAACGTTTGCAGGACACCTGCTTGTGGATGGATAAATAGCAAAATCACGGGCCCCCAAGGAGGGATGGAAAAATCCTTTGGACGGGACACAGTACCTTGGCTTCTTAGCTGGTTTGTAATCGTCAGTGACCTCGTGTTAGGGGGGTGGCTCGGCCCGGCCTCCTCTGGCCCCTGATGGCCACAGATGGCCCACCCTTTGCCCTTTAAAAAGCCTCCAGGTGCGGGTGGTGGGCGGGAGCTTCCGGCCTCTGGAGCAAGTGTGCCTGGGAGTTGTAGTCTCCCTCCAGACCACGGCCGCAAGGATGACAAGCGTGGCGGCGGGAGGGAGACACGAGCAAGACCAGGCTGCAAAGATGAAAGTTTAGTGCTGGGAGGCTGAGGGTCCGCACACGGGGCTCCACGCTGCTACGCTGTTTGAAATTGATTGTCCCCCGCTCTGCCGAGGGTGAGGTGGTTTAAAAAGCCTCCAGGTGCGGGTGGTGGGCAGGAGCTTCCGGCCCCTGGAGCAAGTGTGCCTGGGAGTTGTAGTCTCCCTCCAGACCGCGGCCGCGAGGATGACAAGCGCGGCGGCGGGAGGGAGACACGAGCAAGACCAGGCTGCAAAGATGAAAGTTTGGTGCTGGGAGGCTGAGGGTCCGCACATAGGGCTCCACTCTGCTACGCTGTTTGAAATTGATTGTCACACCTTTATTTATACGTTGGCTCGTAGAGGTAAAAGCTCCAATTTGGACACGGGAGGTACGGTCACTCAAATAACTCCTGAACCAGGCCAATGCGGGGCCCTTGACACCAGCTTCTCTCAGACGATCCAAGATAATAGCATGGGAAATGGTGTTGAAGGCCACCAACAGGTCTAACAAAACAAGGATGGCCGACCTCCTATTGTCCAAAGAGAGTCTGATGCTGTCAACCACTTCAAGTAGGGCTGTTTCAGTACTGTGGAACGCACGGAATCCTGACTGAGATGAATCTAGCACTTTAATTTTCTCTAGGTATTTAATTAACTGAGCGTTTATGAACGTCTCTTGAATGTTACCGAACAGAGGGAGAAGGGATATAGGCCAGTAATTGTTAAGTTGTTCAAGATCCGATTTTGCTTTCTTTAGGATAGGGCTAACTATGGCCTCCTTCCATCTTAAGGGTACCTGTGATTGTAATAAAGAAAGATTGAAAAGCCTCGTTAGACATGGAGAGATGGCTGTACTCATTTTTTGTAAAATCTGAAAGGATACTATATCAGAGAGGGAACCTGATTTTACCTTTTTAAGTGCCAGAGTAACTTCTTCTAAGGACAGTTCTGAAATGTTTTTTAGAGTAGGAGCCATTACAGAGCATCCTGTTTCCATGTTCTGGCTTTGTAGTTGAACAGATTCTTGTGGAAAGTGACTATATATTCTGTAGTTTTTTTCTACAAAGAAAGTAGACAGCGAATCCACCCACTCCTGGAAAGCAACCAATGGGGGCTGTATAGAAGCAGGATGTGTGAAATTGTTTAGAATCTTAAATAATTCAGTTTTTTCTGATATTATATGGGCTAGATACTGTCTATGTAATAATTTGTAATCATTATGGTCCATTAAACTATTTGAGTGTCGCCATTTACGTTCGGCCCTTCTAACTGCCAGCTTGTCAGTTTTTAAAGCTGGGGTAAACCAAGGTGAGGATTTGTGAAGCCCTCTTATTTTTTTCTTGGGAGCAAATGTATCCAAGGCATGGCAGATCGCGACTTCTAACTGAGTGGCAGCATCGTTAGGAGAGTTAGTGTTTGACATCAATAGGGAGATAAAATAAGCCGAAAAGGATGCCGGGTAAATATTTTTCCATGGTCTATACCATGTTTGATCTGTTGTCGAGTTTGTATGGCAAGAAGTTGTAGTTAGGATGTTGAATTTAAGAAGGTAATGGTCGGTCCACAAAGCAGGCACGGGTGGATCGGTCGTTATATTGTAGGAATTTGTATATAATACGTCTAGTGTGTTGCAGGGATTCTGCTTTTGCACAGAACTATGCGCAGGAGACCAGGACCTCAGAGAATTACCAGAAAACTCCCCTCAGAACCCAGAACCCCTTATCCGACTAGCTTAGTATCCCATTCGTTAGCCTAGATCTAGCTAGGCGGTCCCAATGTATAGACAAACCAGAACAAGCGACTTAGATATTTCTCAGGAGTGGTGGGAATCCGAAATACCTGTTCGTATCTATTTGTTAGTCCACAACATAATAATACAGACATGGTAAAGTTTAAAGAGTTTATTTTATAAACCTCGCGTCCTAAGATGCAGTACTTTGGCTAACACTAGCAGACTAACAGTACAGATCAGAACCATAAGCATTATTACAATACCATACAAAATGAAATGAGCAATCATACTAATAATGACAGTGGTATACAGCCACACTCCTTTCACTGAATCTAATACATTATTATTATTAGACTATTAGAAGGTCTCTTAGGCTAACAGGGGGGACCCCATACCGTATAGATCAGCTCAGTAGAATCACATCAAAGGATCAGCTCTCTCATGCATCAGCTCTTCTGTTCGAATGAATGTAAAACCAAACTGTTCTGCAATATTAAAGACGCTTGTCCTTCAGATATTGGCAGCTGTATGTATGATATGTCTAAAAAGTGGTACAATCAATCTAAACACAACACTCTGTACTTTCTAGTGACCCAGACTCGTTCTTTGCATGATGTACAGACCAAGGGCACATTTCACGGTTAATAATGTTAAACAACAGTTTGTTATCCTGTAAGGCAAAGTCGAGTCAGCATTTCTAAAATGAATAACACATAACAACAGTGTCGTGTGCAGTGCAGCAGAAATGACAAGCCTGCTTGCTAACAATGATCTTGTTTATGCTAACTTAGTGTTGTAAATAGGGCGTGGCTTAATCCATCCTACAGTGTATGAACAGCTATATGTGTAGGACCTTTCACCAATTGTGAGAGTCCACGGGTGCAAAGACTAGAAATGAGATCATTTGAATGTGAATCGACAGAAAGATCAATATGATGATTAAAATCACCCAGTAAAAGAAAGTTGTCGCTGGTTAACACATGGGGAGCAATTGTCTCCATGAGGCGACTGGAAAATTGCCATTTGCTGCCAGGAGGGTGGTAAAGTATGGCACCTTTCCAGGATTCCTTCATTGAAATATTAATTTTAAAAATGCTGATTTCTACCCAGTCCGTGCTGAGGGAATCAATGATAGTAATTTTACTATTCGTTCTAAAAGCAATAGCTAGTCCGCCGCCTCTCTTGTCCTTTCTATCCACCCTAATCAGTTAATAATCCGATGGGAAAGCTAGAGAAATGTCTACCGTTGAGCACTCTTGGAGCCAGATTTCTGTTACAAAGAAAACATCTGGCTTCTCAAAATCAAGCAGGGATCATACTTCTAGAGTATGTTTGGAGATAGATCAGGCGTTACAGTATAACCCGGTTAAATTATTGGTTTTAAATTTAGGGTCAATGGAAACTAGGTTTTTTTAATTGGGCAAAGCAGAAGATATATTAACGTGAGGAAGTTTAGTGTTATAATCATAGGTAGACAGATTTTTCAGGGAATGGAGCTGCTTACTTCGTTATCTTATAGTGTCCATTGATATGATGCTTCCCAAGAGTGCACAGATAACAGGGATATACTGGAAAATATAACGGACAGCGTGACCGGCGGCAGGTGGTGTCCAGGCGCGGACAGGCTTGCCTTTGGCGCGCCTTCGGCGTGCTGCTGCGCGCATCCGCTGCGCGCATCCGCTGCGCGCATCCGCTGCGCGTCCAGACTGCGCGCCTGTTTTTAAACTCGAAGTGGACGGGAGAAGATCGGTAGCAACTAGACTGTCGACCTCCAATACGACCGGAAGAGCCCACCTCTCAATTGGCACACGCCGTGGCGGAACGGGGACCGTACAGTTCGCAAAGACACAGTTCCACAAGCGGCGATATTAAAATATAATAGGTGCGCAAATAAAGGCTAAATACAAAATAATGTATATACAGTCTAAAAATGGTGCAAGAGAGATCTGTCTTTTCCTGTGCGTTTTGGCAGCAGCGTGATGAAACTGCTCGCCTGGTTTTAAACTGGAAGGGGGCGGGAGAAGATCGGTAGCAACTAGACTGCCGAACTCCAATACGACCGGAAGAGTATCTCGTCCCTCCGCTCGATTGGCACACGCCGTTGCGGAACGGGGACCATACAGTTTGCAAAGACACAGTTCCACAAGCAGCAATATTAAAATATTAAAATATAACAGGTGCACAAATAAAGGCTAAATTCAAACAAATGTATATACAGAATATATATATATACAGAAGTTTCGCTACAGTAACTCCATCACTCCTTCTAGTCAGGTAAGCCTCTACCCAACGTGAAAACAGGCAGACAACCACCAGTACATATCTCAGCCGGTTACATGGGGGCATCTCAATGAAATCGATTTGCATTCTAGTGAAAGGACCTCCCTCCCATCCTATGGTTCCCAAACTCACCACTGTTTTTTCTTCCTGGATTATATTGCTGGCATATAAAGCATCTCTGACAAAGGCTTTCAGCTATAAGCCGGAACTATGCATTATACCAGGTCTGTTTGAAAAGTCTGATCATGGCATCCCTGCATACGTGAGCTTGCCCATGGTACATCCGTGCCATAGTAGAGATCATGCTATCTGGCATTACTGGTCTTCCATCATGATAAACCCAAACTCTGTCTGCCTCGCGTGGTGCACATCCTGATTTTATCCACTGTTTCTTTTCCTCTTCTCCTGCCTCTTCCTGTAACTGCCTCACCTCATCCCATGTACTCACAGTGTTAGTAAAAAGCAAGGGACACAAGTCCAATTCCTTCTCCCTGTTACGAAGGAATTTTGATTTCACGCACAATATTGTGCTATGTCATTTGCAAACTCGTTGCCAGCTGTGTAGTCAGCCCCCTTTGAATGAGCCGCACATTTTACAACTGCGACCTGCTTAGGCAGCTGTATCACCTCAAGTAACTTTCCAACCATTTCGGCATTCCTGATTGGAGTTCCACTTGACGTCAAGAAACCTCTTAGGGACCAAATCTGCCCAAAGTCATGCACCTCTCCAAACCCATACTGATTATCAGTAACCACAGTGACTCGCAGATTCTTTTCCAACTTGCATGCTCTAATCATTGCAAACAACTCAGCAACTTGAGCGAACCTTACTCCTTTCAGACAAGATGCTTCTAACACGGCCGACACAGTACATACAGCATATGCAGCACTTAAAATCCCTTCTTCAGTTTTCAGACATGACCCATCCACAAACATCACACAGTCACTTTCTTTCAGAGGCACATCTTTTATGTCCGGACGCAGCTTGGTGCAAAAATCAAGCACTTCCAAACAGTCATGATCCACATCATCCTTCACTTCCACATTCACAGCATCAGGTAGTAATGTCGATGGATTTACATTAAGGCATCTTACGAGGCTCACATTTGTAGCACCTAGAATGACTTTTTCATATTTTGTTAGATGACTATGCGTCATAAATTGGGCCCTGCTCCTTGTCAGAAGGATTGCAACATCATGAGGCACATCACTCTCACAGGATATTCCATCACAATTCCTTCACTCTGTTCCAAACTCTTAGAGGTAGCAGCCACAGATTTCAAACAACCAGGCAAAGCTACGGCTATGGGATCTAGTACAGCCGAAAAGTATGAAATTGGTCGTCTTAGTCTTCCATGCCTTTGTACTAACACAGAGAGTGCACATCCATCTCTCTCACTGCAATAGAGCTTGAATTCCTTTTCGTAATCAGACATTCCAAGAGCTGGTGCTTCACACAAACTGTCTCTCAGTTGTCTAAAAGCCTTCATATCCTCTTTATTCAGTTCAAGGTGATCTCTTACATCACATAAGGCGTACCAATGGTTTCGCAATCAGCGAAAAGTTGCTGATCCTCTGGCGACAATATCCCACCATTCGAAGAAACATCCTAACTTCTCTCTGGGTCATTGGTGCTCTCATTCCTTTTATTATTCTGATCCTGTCCTCTGTCACTTTTCTCAGACCCTCTTCGATCTTATGACCTAAGTATTGTACTTCTTTCTGACAAAACTGTAACTTCGATGGGGATACGTTGAGTCCCCCATCCGCCAAATGATTCAATAGTGCAACTGTGTCCACTACACTTGCCTCTCGTGCCTTCGACGCCACCAATAGGTCATCGATGTATTTCACGAGCACTGAACTTTCAGGCATTTTTAAATCTTCCACGGACTTCTTTAGAATCTGATTAAATATTGATGGACTTTCTGTATACCCCTGTGGGATACAGCACCATGCCAAAATACGCTCACCGAACCGGAACGCAAAAATTTGTTGGCTGTCAGGGTGCAATGGGATGGAAAAGAAAGCATGACACAAGTCGATGACTGTGTTTCATTCTGCATCATTGGGAATCTGATATAGAATTACCGAATGGTTTGATACAATCGGACAGCATGGAACAACGATTTTATTTACTTTTCTCACATACTGCACTATCCTAAAAGACCCAATCGGTTTCTTCAAACCCATGATCAGAGAATTGCATGGACTACTCATTATTTCTCTCAAAAGTCCTTGCTCAATCGTTCTGTCAATTACAGGCATTACTCCTGCAATTATTTCTGGCATCAGTTTATACTGAGGAATATTCAGGTAATTTACTCCCTCTTTTATATTAATTTTTACAGGATCTACTCCCTTCATCAATCCAATGTCTTCTCCTGTAAAATCCCATACTTCGGGTTTCACTGTTTTCTTCAATTCTTGAGGCAATCCTTCCGGATCAAATACTAAAAATGCCTCAGTGGTTTCAGATTCTAGGTTTGCCATTTTCATTCTATACAGTACGTATTCATCAGGTGTTTCAAAAGCTATGCCATCTTTCATAATCCAAAGTTAACTAAAATGAAATAAAAAGAACAGTTCAACTAGCCGCTCATCCTCTCTTGGTGCCAAAAGAACCTTAATCATTACTCTATCTCCACCCCTACCCAAACTAAACTCTGCTGCAAACCATTGTTTAGTGATAATATGGGTTGGTTTAGTTAACCCCTGATGAAGGATCATAAAGATTCGAAATGCATTGGGAAAATACATTATAAGCCCACTTTTAAAACATGTTTGACCTCACTGTAAAAGCCTGGATTGGCAACGGTCGGCACTTGAAAATGTTGAATAAATTATTACAGCACAAACATGTTGTCTCCGTGGTGGTGAAGTAAAGAGGAAGTCATATGATATAAGGCTTTGGATTATGACAGAGGAATTGATAAAAATTATGTAATTCTAAAGGAAGTGTTTCAGGAATGATTTCCGTTTTCGCAGTGCGACAGCTGGGTGCAGAAGAATAGTGCCCTTTGGGAGAGTTGCTTTAATGTAAAGCTGTGATTTGAGGCGTTTTCACGGCTCCTGTTTGCACGCATTTCATCAATTGAGTTGAAAAACAAGTCTAACGCATAAAGGGAAGAAGTGCATTCGCTCAACAATGATTTATCTACCTTTAACTTCGCCTCATCTAAGGGTTGTGGTTCTGTATCTTTTTTATGTAAACGTCTTAACCAATCACTTAATTCTTTGGAAGTGAGACCTACAGGGGTTGTCTCACTTCTTATTTTATCCGTATTTCTCTCTGGGGTTTCTATTGCTAATTCTGTTGTCATAAGTGTCTTATTTGCTGGACTTTGATTTACCGTCAAATTTGTAAGAGTACTTAAACCTGATGTTCCTGCCACATTTTTCCATGCATTCCCTCCAGATCCACTTCTTTCTGTCTCAATTTGTCTACCGCAATTGTAGGGAACTGTTAAACAATGCTCACTATCTTTCTGTTTATCAAAGAGAGCCATCACTGGCCCTATATTTACAGGTACGGTTAATGCTTCCATATTTTTAGTTAATTCTCTAATTTTCTCAGTTAATTCCAAAGTAGTTCTAGCTAGCTCAACTGAATTTTCATTTCCTGTCCTAATGGGTTGTGGCATTTCAAAATCTTTAAAGGGATTATTTTCCCAAATTAGGTGGTGCCTGCTCAAGATTTTTATTTATCATGGTCTCTTTTACCGGCGCACTCGGCGTCAGCAACGTAGAATTCGGTTGATACGGGGGAGGATTTTTATAAAACATGTCCTCCTGCACTTCATCCTCCGATTCACTCACACCATATCTATAACCTACCCTGTATTATTTCTCTTTTCTGTACACTTTCTGGCACTTGTCTCTTCAATATTTCTCAGAGGAAACATACCGTCAGTCATATTCGCATTCCGCCATCTTCTCATTCTGTCATCATGACTTTCCTGCCCACAATGTCTACCAAACATGTAATTCTTCAACTACGATGCCGTTCCCTTTCATACATCTCTTCTACCCACTCCGTCAAAGCCTTCTAACCTCATCATTCTTTCTCTCAAATTTATCAATACAGCCAAACTAAATGAACCACTTTATGGAAATGCTAGCACTTTTTAATCTTCCCAAACCATGATTTTTTCTCTTTCTCATGTAGATCGTAGTACATCATTTTTATTTTTTGAAAGTTCTGAATCCCTAAGCTTTTGCAAGTCACTTCCTTTATGGCTGTCCTGTATTCTGTCCAATCTCAGTGCGACTCACACTAACGCACCAAATCCTTGGCGTCTATGTCACTCCTGAAGTTTTCCAATTCCAGCACGACTCACACTAACGCACCAATCTTGGACGTCTATGTCACACCGGCAATTCTCCACTCCTAGCGCGGCTCACACTAACGCACCAATCAGTGAAAGCTTTGTCTCTCTACAGCTGGCCAATCCCAGCGTGGTCTTTCTGATGTCAGCTTTTCTCGCTACTCCTGCTTCCCCTTCTTTACAAATTTTTATCAGCAAACTTTTCTTACAATCCTTTTAATCAAACATCTGTTAGTAGCAACATAAAAACACCACCATTGCGTTTCGCTAAACTAGAGAGATAGCTTAGTCCATTTACACAAGAATTCAGTATTTCCCGTAGGCAGCGCTTACCTCTCTACCCTACCACAGAATTATTCTGCTTCGCCGATAAAGTAGCACTTCCCTCTACCTTACCCTTCTAACAAGCAAAAAAGCTAACTGTTTCTCTGGGGATAAAACACATGTGGACACTACACTGCTCCTGAGAATTAAGGCCAGAGTTTCACAAGAGAACCTGTTGCTATTTCACTCACGCACATTCACACAACGATGTTACCAACTTGAAACCAGACAATACACTGTGTGACTTCGCTTGCCACACATTTCCCCCGTATACATACAGGGCAACCAGACAATGCACTGTGCGACTTCACTTGCCACACATTTCCCCGTCTACATACAGGGCAACCAACTTCCTACGTCCCGGAAGTCTTTAAACCAATTGACAACATAAAATGCAACACAACTCAACATAAAGTGTTAAAACATAAATCAATAATCACCAAACCAATGCAATAAAACCATTACCAATCACCAAACTAGCCAAAAATAACCATAACTCTGCTACCAGAAAACTGCTCAAGCGGAAAAGGCAAATTTACATATTCTCCCTATGTCACAGACTCGTTATCACACTAACTCACTCATACATTCATTCATTGGTGGGGCCCATAACACCAACACTCATACGTCTCCCTCAACTCTGTGCACAGGAGAAAAAGCGCTGGACATGTGGGGGTACCTTGCTACCTATCGGGAGTAATTCCTTTACATTATATAAATTATATACATCAGTACCTATAGAATCCTGACCTTAACATCAAGGTACTCCACCACTTGGTCGACGGACCAATTAGTTGGACTGGTTGATGGTGATTTTAGAACCAGCTAAAACACAATTAAAGTCTCGGAAACCTTTGATTAATCATCAGTACCTAATTAAAGAACCACAATCTCAATTCTTATTAATCCAAAGTTTGTTTATCTAATTTAGTTCGCTCGGCATTAGCATTTAAGATCTACAGGTTATCATATAATTTGTTTTATTTCAAGAAGACATCAATCTTTAGAGTATCCGCATAGGTTTCACATAGCGTTATATTTACCAAGTCTCCAAAGAGGATTATTCAAGTCTCTGCGACAATCTCCAAGATAACTGTTCAGTCCGCGGCAATAATCAAACCCCTTCAGATGAAATCGCTCTCTTCATCTCCGAAGAAACCTAAGTAAACCATGGAAATCTCCATCAGTTCAACGCAGGCCTGATGTCAAAAATGATCATCCCAACGAACCCACCCCTCTAACAGATCAATGTTTTTTTTTAACCTTTTTCCTTCTTACTCTAGGTCAATGCGCAACAATTTTAGGGGTAGAAAGTGTTCTGATTGGTTAATCCAAAGCAATTTGTAATTTCCTTGAGTGTTCCCAGGTTCGCTTGTTTCCCACTGGACCGTCACCTGACATGGCCTATTCAATTTGGGTATCTTTTTGGTACTTTCACAGGCAAAAGTTCCGAAGTAACAACTGCCAAACGGTGGATGGTGTGAACTATGAGGGGACAATGACGGACCTGTATGAGGAAGTTGCTTGTACAGGTCCGTCATTGTCCCCTCATAGTTCACACCATCCACCGTTTGGCAGTCCTCCATGTCCTTATCCTTGACAAGGAACACTCTGGTTCCTTTTTTAAGGTCACTCGGAGATCTCTAGAGCCATCCGATTCTGAGCAGTAGGCATCGCGCTCACATGACGGCGGCATCCTCGGAACTCCAAGTTAAGTTCTGCAGCCTAGTAGGCCCGAATGCCAACTTAAGCAAAAACAAACAAAACAGTAATTAAAATATAGAAATGAAGATTCTAATGTTTAAACCCACACTAATCTCAATGTATATTAGTATTTCCTTATAGCAACATTTAAAGCAATAATACTCACCATTCTGCATCACTGGAAGCACAAACCATCCCACAAGCAACATAAATCATGCCATTCTCTATTTTATCACATTCTAAAGTTAATTTGCGTATCACCATTAATAAGTTTAATTGTTTTGCCATGCAATTAGCAATTTAGTCCCACGTGTATCTGTGTTTATCAAGGTGCAAAGGTTGATTAATCATTCCACTCCACACTAGTTAGTGCGAGCCAAGTACTTCCCGCGTCCATCCATCGGACCAACACTTGGACATCCGTCCTCAGTTTGCCACACTGAAAGCACTCTGCTTGAAGTGTAATGCAGTGCTATGCTACGGAGAGCAGTCTATTGACTTAATTTGCAGGATGCAAGGAAATCATTAGTGTTAGTTTTTTTGTTGTTTTTTTTACCCTGAAGTTCATTGTTTTGTTCCTCCAGTTCTGTTTTTTCCTTTTTTTTTTCAAGAAAAACCAAAAAATTGTTCAAAAAACCACAAAAAAAAAAAGAGAAGTTCTTGTAAGAACTAACTTTCCTGGATTAAAAAAAGAGCTATATTTGTTTGTAGGTGTGTGAAAGTTTAGATGAATGTATGTGTAGTATGTGATTGACTGAATGAATGTATTAATAACGTATGGTGAATGAATAAGTGAAGAACTATGTGGAAGTGCTGCAGCATCACACAGTAACCTCTTTAACTGCAGTGTGCTGTAGTACTTCCGAAGCACAGGGATGCAACATATGTACATAAATTTGTTGCAAATCTATGCTTCTCTCTGCACAGCTGCTTAAATTGCAGCCATGTAGTGACACAGGCACCCTTGCAACATATTGCAAAGATATCTGTGTCATGTGTTGTTTGTTTTTGTGCAGAAAGACACACGTTCTGCACAAAAACAATCAATAAACACATTTTTCTCCTTCAATGTATGCTGAACATTTTAGCATGCATTGAAGATTTAAAAATGAGGAGAAAAGAAAACAATTCTCCTTGTTCTACTTACGTACACCAATTAGAGAATGGTGCAGCATTCACACACATATCGAGATTTATGATTTCTGATAAATCTGGAGATGTGTCTTGTTCTATGAGTATTCAGTGCAATCATACACAGCAACACTTATAGAACAACCTTTCAACGCAAAGTGGTGCGTATGATGAGGTTGTGTTTACATGGAATAGAAAAAATACACAGAGCGCATTTTCCTCTCTTTGTAAATATGAAAGAGTATCTTGCGCAATAACTATGTTAAAAAAACTGACATATTTCTGTTTTAAAATTGCTTCCGAATAATTTAAGGTAAGCACAGAGTTTGTCTGCAAAGATGCTCAAAGAAGAATGATTGAAATGATTGCGGTCCTTCGATAGGTACAATGGGAAATATTATGAACCACTCAAATCTGTTTTTTTGCAGGTCACATAATATCCGGTAACAGAGAGATTTTAAAACTACATCAGTATAAACAGAGTGTTTTTAAAAAAGTTTTTAAATCTTTGCAGGTTCTTGCATATCTGCCCATTCTGCATATTTATATTTACTTAAACTTACCTTCACAGTAATAGAAATTAAAAATGGTATACATTTTTTTTTGCAATAAAAATTGATGTAAACCGCTTATTTTGGAATTAGGATCTGTAAAGAAAAGAAAAGATAGTTATAACATGTAATAATACATTTTTTACAACACAGTATAATTTCAACAAAATATTTTGTTTGCCTTTTTTGCTGTTCTCAGAAAATATTGAATTTCACTAGAAATAGTGATTTCAATCGTACTTATCACTTAACAGCGGGCAAAAAATAAAACAATCAAAAAGATTGTTTAAAAAAAACCAACATGCTCTTCTCAGTAAAATACCACAAGATACAAATCACACATATATAAAATGCTTATGACTAACAACATTTTTATAAGTTTAACTTACAAAAACTGTAAATGTTTTTGCTTAAAAATATTCACCGAGTCAATGAGCACAAAAAAGTCCATAATTCAAACATATACCTTTCCTTGAGGCCAAATGGTATTTTTGCACTCCTTTTTATGTAAATTGTACAATGATAGTCCTATTAAATGATAATATTAAATTTCTCAGAGAGTGAATTATCTTCCTAAAACATTGACTTTAAAAATATTTGGTAGGAATTTAGTTATTCCCTAGGCAAACGTTGTTTGAAAACCAACTGGGAATCATTACAAAGTGTCCAGCCTTTGTCACATTTTAGATAGGCAGTGTAATGTCCAGATGTGGTGGAAGGACCATCATGGAAAATTATTGCAATTGCTACAAAAGTCCTTCCTCATATTGATACTTGTGTTGCTACAAATTGCTTTATTAAAGTATCCAATTTTCTTCCATCAGCTGTACAACGTTGCATCATTAAAATTATGTATTGTCCATATTTTCCTAAAAATAATGTGGATAACATTTCTGATTTACATTGGCTACACTCCATGTTTTGATTTGCACCTTTAACTAATTTATTGAAAGAAACTGATTTACAGTCTGGTAATGTTAAATACAGAAATCTTTCAGTATCTACATTAGTGGAACATGTATACATGCAATTTTCACAATGATGTTCCCATTTGTAAGAAAGGCAAAAATATTTTCTATTTCTACACCTTCATTTTCAAAAATGGTAATCATATACATTAAAAATTTCTGAGCATCTTGTTGGATATTTTGTGTAAATTGTGTAGAACCAGAACACACATCCAAAAGATTACGAACATCTGAAACAGATTGTATTTTACTTGTATCTGTTGTCAATTTTTCTAAAACAGAATGCAACAGAGAACAAAATCTTTGTTGCTGATTCTGCATAATTTGTTCTTGCAAACCTTCAAGACAAAAAAAAAACATTGACCACT
The DNA here is from genome assembly GCF_964204655.1 of Triturus cristatus. Classification (NCBI taxonomy): domain Eukaryota; kingdom Metazoa; phylum Chordata; class Amphibia; order Caudata; family Salamandridae; genus Triturus; species Triturus cristatus. The sequence continues at coordinate 681,559,457 of NC_140582.1, forward strand.
ACATTAGCATAGCAGGTGACACCTGAACTATTTTCAAGCTGATAACCAACAACCTCTTCAACAGTGTCCAATTTCTTTTTACTTGCAATCACAACATTATCTTGTTCTATTCCCTTCTCAACACGTTCAGAACAGATACTCTCAAACCTTCTTTTTCGACCAACCACACGCTTTTCAAATACAGGATATTGACCTACATTTGGAGCATACACCCTTCTTAACCTATTATACTCTTTTACACAGTTTGCATCTGCAGTAACCTTTGTCTCATCAAAATCAAACAAAAACAAACCAGATAATGTTCTGACTCGCGACAAAGCAACATATGCCATACCCTCTTTAAATACAGTAGATCCAATGTTCACCAATGCACTGTCTGCACTTAATCCTTGAGATTTATGAATAGTCACTGCAGATGCCAGAGAAAATGGAAATTGTTTCCTACGGACATGTACATCTTTAACAAGCAAAAAACGAACTGAACAATGACCAATTTCTTTAACTTCTTCAATCTGATCCAATTTAATTTTTTAAAATGTAATTCCTTCTTTTTTCTGATAATTAACAAAATCTACCACTTTACCCATTGCACCATTAATTAACCCTTTTTCTACATCCAAATTTCGCCTTAAAATTACCCGACAGTTTATACACACATACAGTGTTTTTTTCGAAACCAGCTGTTTTAGATATTTTTTTTTCTAAAGAATCCAGTTTTGTTTTCAACTTTCCCATCAAAATAATAGTGATTCCTTCATGCTCTCTTTTATCGATGGCTGCCATTTTAATAATTTCTTCATTTTCCAGTTTCAATAGTTCTTCGTTGAATATGGAACACTCTTGCAGTGTTGGCATTAAACAGATCACTGATTTATTTCCAGCAATTTTCATGTACACTTTTGCAGGAACTACATTTTCATTTGGAAAGACATTGCAGAGTAATCGACTTTCCAATGCTTGTTTGCCATGTTTTGTAAGAATTCCAATTCTAATATCTTGAAGAATACTTCCATATTCAGCATCATTTGCCTGTCGCATATTTGTTGTCAGTTCTTTGTATTCAAAATGAGTCCAAATGTTCACATTACCAACACTACCAAGAGACTTTCTGGTATCTTCATGTGCAAGTGTTTTAAATACCGGTTGTCCTTTTACCGGAGTGAGTTGCAATAGATCTCCAAAAACTAAGACGTGTTTTCCTCCAAATAACACGTCATACTCTGTTTTAAGAATTTGTTGCATTCTTAAATGCACAAAGGAAAGCATCAAGTTTGAGACCATGCTCACCTAATCAATAATGAGAAGTTTCATTTCCTTCAAGACTCTTGAAACTTCACAACAAGCTTCCCCAGATAGCTTGTGGTATTCCAATTTGTTCTCATGCTCTACTGGTAGCATTAGTAAATGATGTAAAGTAATTCCTTTAATGTTATGTGCTGCCAACCCAGTTGGAGCAGTGACAAAACAAGACAAATACGACTCAGTTGTTTTCTGCAGATAACTTGTAATTACTGTAATTAAGAAAAGTTTTCCTGTTCCAGCTTGACCACTCACATACATTCAGATAGGTTGAAATGATGTACATGAGCGCCCTTTCTTTATATGAAGTAATCCATGGTCAATCTGCTCTTTCACTTGTTGATATATTTGTTTCTGTTCAACATTTAGTTGTTCTTTCAAGTTTCCTAACTGTATTACATCTTCTTGAGCTTGATAAATTGCTGTTTCCACCTCATTCATGGCAGTTGCTGCTTCATTTTCAACAATTGGTTGTCCTAGTGGATCTTGACTCAGTGCAGCAGAACTTTAACTGTATTGAGAACTGTCTCTAGCAATCTCAGCTGCAATTGTAGCTTCTTGATCAATTTCATCATTCAACATTTTCACTTAATTTGCAAAAGCACTGCATTGTATGCTATCTTAACAAGCATTAAATGAATCTTCATAGCTCTGAAAATCTCCAAGTAATTCCAGTTCTGAACGCCATGGTTTAAACATTTGCAAAAGGGCTAAATAGTAAAATTCCCTTTTATCAGCAGTGTCGCAACTCAGTTTCCTGTGATTAATTAAATTTCCTTTCCTCTGTTTCACCAGACATCCTTCAGAACCAATAACTGCATATTTTCCATCACTGATGTTCTCTGTAGTATTCCGTTTAAAAGTGTAGTTTTGCAGCACTTCATAGAGACACATGCTCTCAAGATGATGACTTCTGTTCGGGTAATATGTGTCCAACATATTCGTTTTCAAAATATGTGTACTTTCTGGTTCTTTTTCTGATAAATATTCAATTTCTTGAACAGATTTCAGTACCTGATTTCGCATTCCTGCAAGACCTAGACTCACCCAAATGATTCTTCTACTTTTAGAATATAGACTTGCAGATGATAACCGATCTGAACAATCATAAGCTCCAATTTCACAATGCGATAACATCTTCAAACTGAAACTGTATAATTTTTTGCTTAGAGTCTTCTCGTGAGAAATCTATTCCCACATTTCTTTCAATTCCGTCTTTTCTGATTTAGTAATGTAGGACGTTACATACTGAGCGACAGCAATGGAATTGTCCGCAACATACTGAATATCCATGTTAGCATTCCACATGGATAAAATAACTGGATTGTAGTCATTTATGTATTTTGATTTTTCACTTCTTTTTAAGTTGTAGGCATTTTTCGGAGACTTTCTTGTGATGGTATGTCGCATAGCTGACATAAAACTGTTCACTCTTCCTTTGGATAATACAGGACGTGGAAATCCAAAACGACATTTGGTATAGAACTTATCCTTTGACTTGTACTTTAGTCGACAGTATTTTCCACATCGATGGCTTTGGAATCGTAAGACTTGTTGTTTTAAGTTTTTATGTTCTTTACTATTGGGTACAGCACATGTGGCATAATCTTCAATGAAAGACAAAACAGTTTAATCTGAATCTGTTCCAAATTTGGGGGCGTCCTTGATCCATAACAACATATGTATATGAGGCGCACCTCTTGCTTGATACCCCTTTCTCCAAAAGAAATACACAACTTCTCCAAGAGGAGGATTCTTTTTATTGCAGATGAAAGACATCATAGCTTCAAATCTATGATTGAAATATCTGCATACATTAACAGGATCCAATGAGCACAATTCTCCAGGTGTCTTGTATTCAATATTTTTTATATTGCAATTTGTCTCTCGAAGAAATTCAGGTAAATCATCCCAAGCATACTCAGCACAGCTTAGTGTAACAAACCATGTAGGAGTTCCCAAATTACGTAGCATACATTTGAGTTCTCCTTGACGATGGTACCAATATTCATTAGTCCCTCGCTGACATGCCATCAGATTAATCAACTGAGATTCTAAATGATCATCTCTCTGATGCACTTTATCCATAAAATCCTTTGCAGTTACATTTTGCAGATGCATTCCAGTTTTTAAAATGTGATTTACTGCATATGATAGTCCAGACAGGTCACTTTCAAACAGAAGATGTTACATATAAGGGATACATTGTCGAAATCTTGGATCTTCTGCATATAATCTTGTTGTCCGATATTCAGATGCAGGAATCTGCACAGGACGGTCATCATGTCGTCCACCTTTTCCTGTTGGAAACAACTGCGTAAAACAACAAGCTTCTAAACTCTCTTCCCATACACTCATGGGACTTCCTGTTGCTTTTTTCATTTGGAACAACTCAATCGTATTCCCAATCACCTCTTTGGAATGAAGTGGATGTACACTGTAATGTTCATAGATTTCTTCACATGTCCACTTTTTCTATTTGTCCACTTAATTTTTCAGTATCTTCTGCTAAATCTATTTCTTCTTCTCCTACAAACACATTTGTATAGTACTCATTATTTTTTAACAGATACAATGATGCCTTTTGCACTTTTCTAACATCCACTAACTCTTGCCAGATTTTCTTATTCTTAGTAGGAACACCATTAACTAGAATGACTAGTGGCTCATTTTCTGCATGGTCTACACCAATAATTTCAATATTTTCCTTAAGTCTAATGTTAAATACACAACTCTTCCTTTCAATCCTCTTTGCAACTCTGATGGAGGTAATTTACCTGTTTTAGGCTGCATACGAACAATAGCCTGAAACGGGTGAACACAGTGAATGAGAATAGACTCATACGTATTTAAATCTGTCAGCTCCGGAGGAATAGCAACCAACTCTAGATTGTTATGAACAGCTCTAGCAGGCATTTTATTCTCATCTAATTTATTATAACAATATTTGCAAATACGCTGCTCAGATCCCAAATCAAAACAATCCTCTACCAGCAAATAAGTTGCAAATTCCATCCACTTATCATTATCTTCTATTTTACTTTTTAAATACAGATTGACACCCCTAGTCTGATTTTTATAGTGAGTTCGCCAACAACAAATGCAAGAAACATTTGGTCTTTCACCTGAAATAAACTTAAACTTTGTGATTTCATCCTCAAAGCTTTTTGTAATCACAGGTTCTACATTGTCTTCAACATTTTTTTCTACTAATGCCACAGTTTCTCCACTCTCTTGCTGAGGACCAAAGTAACAAAACTCAATATCCTCACAAACCTTCTTCACATCTGATACTGAGCCAAGTAAAAGAGCACTGTTCAACTCATTTAACTTTAGTGCTGGACTTTTCGCATAATACAATCTTCTCACTAACTTCCGCATTTGAGTATGATGTACTGCCAGCATCCTGAAATGGTGAAAAACACTTTCACAAACTTTCATAGAAAGACAAGCCAGAGAATGACCTTGCAAACCAGTATTTTGTCTCAATCTGCATGGGTCTAGTCCTTGCAACACCTTAATCTTTTGTTTAACACTTATTTTAGTATATGCTCGTAAAAAACGACATAATTTATCAATAGATTCCTGTCGTACACTACAAATACTACTGCAATCCCATGTATACACAGGATGTTTAGGACGTCTCCCTAGAACTTCATCAGCTATCACTTCTTCTGCATTTCTTTCAACCATTTTCTCTTTCTTAATTGGACAACCATCTCTAACTTCATAACCTCTACCACTGGTGTCAACTGCAAACAGTAATTTTTTGCTCTGTAAATAACTATCTTCATTAAAGAAAGGCTCTGTGAACTGGAACTGTGTTTCCATTCTCCCAAAATAATATCGCAATTTTTTTTTCTATTAATTACTCTTTTCCTCCTACTTTTGGCCTTCATTAAATTGATTGGTTTATCTAGTGATCGAATTCTGTTTAATACTAAAATGAATAGTTTCCTTTTTACTTCTAAAGCCTTTTCAACAATGTTTTCAATATGCTTCTTCTTTTTATAAAATAGAGCTCTCTTTTTATATTTCTTCACATCTTTCAGAAAAGTATGTAATACTCTCTTGTAAAATATTTTTTTTCATAATTCCTTATACTGATTTTGCCTTCTTTTAGCACACGTTGTCTCCATTGACTGAACATTTGTTTTTTTGCTTTTCCTCTTATTTTGAATTTTTTTTGTAGTTGAAACATTCTCAGTGGATTCAGCGTTCTGTACATTCTATTTCCTCCTACAAACATTTTTAATAAATTGCTTTGTTATCTTACCAGAAGATTTTTTTCTTTTTAGCCCCATTATCTTGTACATTCAATACTTGTGGTTGACTTTTCTTCAAGTAATTCTCCTGTCTCTGTTCTTTTCTTTTTCTTTTTTTTTCAGGCATTTTTTCTCTATTTTAATGTCGAAAAACAGCATCTGTAAAAAAAGAATCACAAATAAAAGTATAATAATAACTTTCAAATTCATACTATTCTATTACTGTAAAAACACATAAAAACTGACTAAGAAACTATAGCCATGAAGCACAAGTGTGACAATGGTTAAAACACTACAAGCACAGTGCATACTACTTTGAAGCAGTTCATGCCCTAAAGCCTACCTCACTAAAAGAGTACATGCTAACTGACTAAATGATTACAATACTATTAGGAAACAAACCGGGTGTGTGACAGGGTGTTTCCTAGAAGTGTATGAATACTGACATGGATATTGATGGTGTGAAAGACAAGTGTGTAGGTGATTAGAGACCTACATGCATACTGGACACATGTTTCAATCCATCCATATGTTAAGGCCTGTCTCACTCCAATACTATTTGGATACTGATTAAATGATTAGAGTACTGCAAGTAGAGTGCCTGGGTGAGTTTATAAGTGTTCGAGTTTTGGCACAGTGAATGGATTACTCCATGGTGCTGAATGGGTCACTAGAGGACTCCAAGAGGAGTGACAGAGTATTTGCTAGAAGTGTATGAATACTGCCTAGGGAATTGAAGGTGTAAAACACAAGTGTGTAGGTTGTTAGAGGACTGCATGCATAGTGGATAGGCATTTGAAGCAATTCATGTGCTATGACCTGGCTCACTGCATGAGTACTTGGGGACTCACTGAATGATTAGAGTACTGCAAAGGGAGAGCCTGGGTGAATTTATAAATCGTGCACTTTTGGCGCAGTGAATGGATTACTACATGGTGCTGAATGGGTCACTGGAGGAGTACAAGGGGAGTGATAGGATGTTTGCTGCACTGTATGTATACTGAGTGGGGAATTAAAGGTGTGAAGGACAAGTGTGTAGGTGGTTAGAAGACTGCATGAATACTGGATTGACGTTTGAAGCAATTCATGTGCTAAGGGCTGGCTCACTGCATCAGTACTTGGATACTGACTGAACGATTAAAGTACTGCAAGGAGACTACCTGGGTGAATGTATAAGTGATTGCCTTTTGGTGCAGTGAATGGATTAGTACACGGTGCTGAATGGATCACTGGAAAAGTATAAGGAGAGTGAGAGAGTATTTGCGGGAACTGTATGAATACTGTCTGGGATATTGAAGGTGTGAAAGACAAGTATGTAGGTGGTTAGAGACCTACATCCATAATGGATATACGTTTGAAACAGTCCATAGAGTAACACTTGGATCACTGCAAAACTACCTGACTACTGACTGAATCATTAGAGTACTACAAAAAAGAGTGACTCAGTGAATCTTTTTAAGATTTTGGATTCTAGTGCAGTGAATAGGTTAGTACTTACTGCCAAGTGGAGGTGTGCAATTAAAGTGACAGAGTGTTTATTGGAGTTTATTAGATACTGACAGAGAAATTGAACGTCTGAAAGGCAATTGTGTTGGTAGTTACAGGCCTCCATGCCTACTGGAAACACATTTGAATCAATCCATGTGCTAAGGCCTGCCTCACTCCATTAGTACTTAGGTACTGACTGAATGATTAGACTATTGCAAGAAATGTACCTGGATGAATTTACAAGTGTTTCAGTTTTGGCGCAGTGAATGCTTTACTACATGGTGCTAAATAAGTCACTGGAACACTGCAAGGGGAGTGACAGGATGTTTTCTGAAAGTACATGGATACTCGCTGGGGAATTGAAGCTATTAAAGACAAGTGTATAGTGTGTTAGAAGACTGCCTGCATACTGCATAGACATTCGTAGCCCTCTATGTGGTAATGCATGGTTCACTGCATGAGTACCTGGAAACTGACTGAACCATTAGACTATTGCTAGAAGAGTGCCTGGGTAAAACTGTTAAGTTTTTCAGTTTTGGCACAGTAAAAAGATTAGTACATGGTACTGGTTCAGTCACTGGATGAGTGCAAGATGAATGACAAGATGTTTATTGAAGTATATAGATACTGACTAGTTAATTAAAGAAGTGAAAGACAAGTGTGTAGGTAACTAGAGGCCTGTATGCATACTGCATAGGGGTTTCAAGCAGTCCATGTTGTAAGGCCTGGCTCGCTGCATGAGTACTTGGATACTGACTGAATGATAAGAGTACTACAAAGAGAGTGCCTGAGTGAATTTATAAGTGTTTGGGTTTTGGCAAAGTGAATGGTTTAGTATACACAACTGAATGGGTCACTAGAGGAGTACATGGGGAGTAACAGAGTGTTTGCTTGAAGTGTATGAATACTGACTGTGGAATTAAAGGTGTGAAAGAGAACTGTGTAGATGGTTAGAGGACTGCATGCATAGTGGATAAGCGTTTGAATCAATGCATGTGAAAAGGCCTGCCTCACTTAGTTACTACTTGAATATTAACTGAATGTTTACAGTATTGCAAAAACACTTCCTGGGTGATTACATAAGCAATGACTGCCTTCTAATTCTAACAAAACTTGAGAACAGGAAAGTTTTTAAGCAGTTATGCATATTCAAACATATGAAGTACCCAAATGCTTCTCTCACAGTGGTTCCCAAATGCACACAGACTCACAGTGCGATTCTAGACGAGCAACACTATCCCTAGGAGTTTGCCAAAACTCATTCACTACTGTGGAAGGGGTAAGGGTACTGTACACAACCTACATATTTCAGTGCTACACATTACTGTCAATGCCTGACTCATTTTATCAGTGCATAAGCAATGACTGGCTTCTAATGCTACTAAAACTTGACAACATGACAGGTTTTAAAACAGTTATCTGTCAGCAAATACATAATGTTACCAAATGCTTCTTTCACAGTGGTACCCAAATGCACACTAACTCACAGTGTGATTCTAGGTAAGCAAAACTATCTCTAGGAGTTTACCAAAACTCATTCACTACTGTGGAAGGGGTAAAGGGACTGCACACAATCTACATATGTAAGTACTGCACTTTAGTGTCAAAGCCTAACTCATTTTATCAATGCATAAGCAAAGACTGGCTTCTAATGCTACTAAAACTTGACAACATGACAGGTTTTAAAACAGTTACCTGACAGCAAATACATGATGTTACCAAATGCTTCTCTCACAATCCTTACCCAAATGCACACAGACTCACAGTGTGATTTTAGGCAAGCGACACTATCCTAGGAGTTTACCAAAACTCATTCACTAGTGTATAAGGGGTAAGAGTACTGTACACAATCTACATATTTAAGTACTGCACTTTAGTGTCAAAGCCTGACTCATTTTATCAATCCATAAGCAAAGACTGGCTTCTAATGCTACTAAAACTTGACAACATGAGAGGTTTTAAAACAGTTATCTGTAAGCAAATACATGATGTTACCAAATGCTTCTCTCACAGTGGTTCCCAAATGCACACAGACTCACAGTGGGATTCTAGACAAGCAACACTATCCCTAGGAGTTTACCAAAACTCATTCACTACTGTGCAAGGGGTAAGGGGACTGCACACAATCTACATATTTAAGTACTGCACATTAGTGTCAAAGCCTAACTCATTGTATCAAAGCATAAGCAAAGACTGGCTTCTAATGCTACTAAAACTTGACAACATGGCAGGTTTTAAAACAGTTATCTGTCAGCAAATACATGATGATCCCAAATGCTTCTCTCACAGTGGTTCCCAAATGCACACAGATTTACAGTGTGATTCTATACAAGCAACACTATTCCTAGGAGTTTACCAAAACTCATTCACTACTATGGAAGGGGTAAGGGGACTGCACACAATCTACATATTTCAGGACTCCACTGAAGTGTCAATGCCTGACTCATTTAATCAAAGCATAAGCAAAGACTGGCTTCTAATGCTACTAAAACTTGACAACAAGACAGGTTTTAAAACAGTTATCTGTCAGCAAATACACAATGTTACCAAATCCTTCTCTCACAATCCTTACCCAAATGCACACAGACTGACAGTGTGATTTTAGGCAAGCAACAGTATCCTATGAGTTTACCAAAACTCATTCACTAGTGTAGAAGGGGTAAGAGTACTGTACACAATCTACATATTTAAGTAATGCACTTTAGTGTCAAAGCCTGACTCATTTTATCAATCCATAAGCAAAGACTGGCTTCTAATGCTACTAAAACTTGAGAACATGACAGGTTTTAAAACAGTTATCTGTCAGCAAATACATGATGTTACCAAATGCTTCTCTCACAGTGGTTCCCAAATGCACACAGACTCACAGTGTGATTCTAGACAAACAATACTATCCCTAGGAGTTTACCAAAACACATTTCTTAATCTACGAGTAGGCCTGGGTGTAGTTCGCGAAGTAGCACTTCGCGAAGCTACGCAAAGTGAAGTTCGCACTACGCGAGCTACGCGTAGCACTTCGCGAACTGCATAGTACCTTGTTCGCACTGTGCCAGATGTCGTTTTCAATGATTGCACAGTGCGGACAAGCAACCGGCACTGTGCAATCATTGAAAATGGCATCTTGCACAGTGCGAGCTGTAGTTTACTGCTGCTCGAGTAGATTTTTACTCGAGCTTCAGCTTTCTCAACTCGAACTGGTAGTTTCTCATCGCGAGCGGTCGCGTAATGAGAAACCTGACCTCCTCGCGTTGGGAATCTCGCCGGGAAGTTTATTTTCCATGCTCGCGATCGCCAACTTGAAGTTGCTGATCGCGAACAAGGAAAAAGTCTCGCCGGGATGTCATTTTGCTTGCTTGCGGTCGCCAACTTGACGTTGAGGACCGCGAGCAAGCAAAAAATTACCGCAGCACTACGCAACACTACGCTACGTGTGTTCGCACTGTGCTACGTGCAGTTCGCGTAGTGCGAAGTAGCGCGAACTTCGCAAACTTCGCGAGCATAGCATAGTGCTTTGCCCAGGCTTATCTACGAGTACTACATTTTAGTGTAAAAACATGACTCATTTTGCAAATTCATAAACAATGACTGATTTCTAATTGTACCAAAATATAAAAACAGCTCAGTTATCTGTCTGCAAACACATGAAAAACACAAATGCTTATCACAGAATGGTTTCTACATGCACACACACTGTCAATAAGATTGTAGACAAAAAAAATTACTCCCTGCACTTTAGCAGGAGAAATACATTAGTCTGATTAAAATCAAAATAGTCTACATACATCGCGACCGCCAGTAGGTAATATATATAGACTGGCTGCGTTCGAGATGCAGGTCAAACAGCTGTTAGAATCAGCCAGAGTCTGCTGTTCGTAGCTCACTGGAGAGCTTCAAATATTACATAGTTAAGTTGCCTGAGCGGAAATCCACCAGAGGATTTTATTTCTAGAAGGGAGCACTACAAGTCCCAGAATTCTGTCAAAAGAAACGCCCACCAGAGGGCGAAATTCACTTGGGAATACAAATGAAGTGACTCGTTTCCCTCCTTGCTTCCGCCAGCTGACTTTGTTAAGTGCCCGTGAGCAAGGCGCAGGAGCGCTGAAACGCGTAGGGCTGCAAAATTATCGAACTCCATGATGTCTGGCTAACAAGAATAAAGAATGCTGTGGAAAGTGACAGGATTCGTCTGTTTTTCAAGTGCGTTCTCGCAGGGGGCAACTTCTTTTTTGGACATTTATTTCGGCCGGTCCCGGTCGAGAGAACTGCACTTTCACCTAAAGCAACGGAAAAGGTGGGCTGCCTCACGCAGACTGGCTGCGTTCGAGATGCAGGTCAAACAGCTGTTAGAATCAGCCGGAGTCTGCTGTTCGTAGCTCACTGTAGAGCTTCAAATTTTACATAGTTAAGTTGCCTGAGCGGAAATCCACCAGAGGATTTTATTTCTAGGAGGGAGCACTACGAGTCCCAGAATTCCTTCAAAAGAAATGCCCACCAGAGGGCGAAATTCACTTGGGAATACAAATGAAGTGACTCGTTTCACTCCTTGCTTCCGCCAGCTGACTTTGTTAAGTGCCCGTGAGCAAGGCGCAGGAGCACTGAAACGCGTAGGGCTGCAAAATTATCGAACTCCATGATGTCTGGCTAACAAGAATAAAGAATGCTGTGGAAAGTGACAGGATTCGTCTGTTTTTCAAGTGCGTTCTCGCAGGGGGCAACTTCTTTTTTGGACATATATATATATATATATATATATATATATATATATATATATATATATATATATATATATATATATATATATATATATATATATATATATTCAAGCAAAAATTCACCGCACTCCAGGAAACAATAGTAGAAGCTTAATTTATTTAAGCACAATTCCCGCCACCATACACCACCCACCAACGTTTCGAACAAGAAATGTTCTTTTTCACGGTTTAGTGAGTCCGTTTATTGTTTCACCCTTAAATAGTGTATATTTCATTACCACCAGTGCAAAGCATTCTGGTATTGGTGGCTTCTATTAGAGTCACAGTTTCATGCTGATGTTATTCGATTTTGCTTTGTAGATGGCACTATTAATATCTTTTTCGCCATATATTCACATAATTAATTGTGGTGCGATAGTGTAATTTACATCATGTTTCCTCACTTGAATGACATTCTGCTAATAATTCATCTGATCGTCAGATGACTGATTATTTTAGAGAGAATCTTTAAGGTATAGTACCTATGTTTAATTCTATATAAAGATTCTAGTTCTTTGTATAATTGAGGGAAAATATGTATTTCACATATCGGGTTTAGTACCCATACTGTTTAGAGCCCTACAGTCTATAAATGTACATGTAATTCTTCATCCCCCTTTAAACCAAATGGGATCTTCGTTTTTAAACGAATGATGAGGCGTGATTCCAAATTTCTCAATTTCATGGTGCGATTACCACCTCTTTCATGTAGAGGTACAGTTGCAATTCCAAAATAGCGAATGTCCTCCCAGTTGGTCTTATGTTGCATATGGATATGTTTAGAGATTGCATATGTCATGTCTTTATTGTGGATGGCTCTCAGATGTTCTAATATTCGTTTTTTCAGCGGACAGATGGTGCTTCCGATATAGCGCATTCCACATATGCATTCAATCATATATACCACATATGATGTATCGCATGTTATTCTTTCAATGATGTTGAAAGTTTTTCCTCTAAAGTCTTTAATGCTAGATATTGATTTTCCAATTTTACAAGCCTTACATTTTCCAGAATGGGTAAATCCTTTGTGTTTGGCTGTAAGCCACGTTGTTGTTGTTTTTAGGTACAAAGTGGCTATTGACTAGTTTGTCCTTTAGGGAAGCAGCTTTGCGATAGCTTATGTTTGGTTTTCTCCCAATAGTTTTGCGATATCTGGATCTTTTTCTAGGACATTCCAATATTTTTGGAGAATTTGGCGGATCTTGAAACTCTCCTTACTGTATGTTATGATCAGCCTAGTAGTATCCTCTGTTTGTTTTTTGTTCTTATTGATGAGAGTTTCTTCTCGAGAGACTGTTTTGGCCCGTGTTAGACCTTGTTGCACATCCTTATATTTATATCCTCTTTCCATGAATCGTTTTTTGCTTTCTTCAAAGCTTTTTTCCGCCATGCCATCTGTTGAGCAGTTTCTTCTCATCCTTATGAACTCTCCATATGGAATACTTCTTATTAGACTGGCAGGGTGGAAACTTTTACCATGGAGAATGCTGTTGGTAGCAGTTGGTTTACGATGTAATTTTGTTTGTATTTGCCCATTTTCAATATAGACCTGGACATCTAGATACTGGATTGATTTGGAACTGATGTTATAAGTGAACTTTAATCCAACTTAATTTGTGTTGAGGATGTCAAAATATTTTTTGAAATCATTTATACTGCTGTTCCAAATCAGAAAAAGATCGTCAATGTATCTTAGCCACAGTTCTATTTTGGCTGTGTGTCCTTCATTTTCTTCTTTCCATGCCACGAATTTCTCCCACCATCCGATGGTCAGGTTGGCATAGCTGGGCGAAAAAGAAATTCCCATGGCAGTACCACGTTTTTGATTGTAAATTTTGTGGTTGAAGAGGAAGATATTGTTTTTCAGGCATAGTTTAATCATTTCTATTAGCATTTCCGTATGTTTGATTTCCTGAATATTTCTCTGTCGCAAGAAGTATTCAACTGCTTTTATTCCGATTGTATGGTCAATGGATGTGTAAAGGGACACAACATCGATGGTTACTAATAACTCATATGCTCAATCACCACTGAAAAGGAAGTTTAGTGAGCATGAAAAAAATACTTCACCCCAATTCTTGGTCACAATTTATTTATTAATGCTCAGAAGCATTTCATTTTCGATGCGATTTCATGTACATTTACACATTTTATCATTGCAAAATGCAGCCATATTTTGGGTTCAAATTATCATGAAAACTGAAAATAAAATTCCAACCATCCCCTTGCCACACATGGCTACATCAAGTATTGTTGCCCGGAGTGGGCGTTCTGTGGTTCCCGGTGTGCTGACAATGTAACTAACAATGACCATATAATAACTACTTTGATGATTGAGAGCCCAACCTTCAAAGAGCAGACACACAATATTGCTGGAATGGAATGGAGGAGGTGTTTGAGCTGTTTACGCTACATGCACACTTGTGACTGAAGCCGCCTTCTCCAACCATGAGAGAGTCTCTGTGTTAGACTTGTCATTCTTAGGGTGATTGTCCGCAAACATTTTGCCTTCACCTCCACTATTTTTGCTAATCTTTGAGGTAGGAGAGTAGGATCTGCTTCACATCGGTACCCCCACTTTTTGCTAGTGTTTCACTGTTTTTCGACCTTAGTCTGGCTGTGGCCCTGCTAATCAGGACCCCAGACTAGCTGCTTCCTCTTTAAAATGGTTTCCATGTACATTAGGTACATTACTAATTGGATTCGGGAGTGCCTTATAAGCCCCTAGTATATGGTATACAATGTACCTAGGGCATAGGTACCTCAGAGGCCTACCAGGGGCTGAAGCATGTATTATGCCACCCCTGGGAAGCACTCCAAAATGACACCACAGGTCTGCTACTGCAGCCTGGGTAAGGTGGTGCCTGCACCCCTTACTGTGGTATAGGCTACCTATATCAATACCATTGCACACACATATAAAACCTATAAGTCACTCCTATGGCAGGCCTTAACAATCCTGAAGGTAGAGTGCTTGGTTTTTATGTGAGAGGGTGCCCCTGCATGAGCAGAGCCCCTCTGCAGCGTTCAGAGTACCTCTTCTGGTGCTGTTGTTTGTGGTGCAGCCTGACCATATACTCTTAAGTGCATTATAACCTCGAGGTAAATGATAACTTTGGACTGGCTGCACAGAAACATGTCGTGTTTAGTGCCAAACTCTTTGGAATACTACCCCCCACCAGTTCTAGCGGTGGGGGTAGTATTCCACCCTTCTAGAGGGAGAGACATGTTCACACTGGTCTACCCGGTAAAGACTTTCTACAGCCCTGGCATCACAAAATGGATGCCACTGCCACAGACACGGGTCTTGCCTCCTGCTGCTGACCGAAACCTCAGCAGGGGAGGCCTGGGCAATAGGTTTCCTGTCCCAGGGAGGTGTAACCACCTCCACAGACAGGCAGATGTGTACTGGGGCTGGGCGGGAGCACTGACTACTGCTTTGAAGTCCTGTAATTGGGGCACACTTGGTGTCCCTCTGCATAGTCCAGTTCAAACCAGTTGCAGGGGCTACCTGCCCCTGCTCTGGCGTGAAACTGGACAAAGGAAATGGGTGTAACCACCCCTCTTTCCAAACCCTGCCATAGGTGGGTCCCTAGAGTATGTCCAACACCCAAACTTAGTATAAGTATGGAAACCCAGTCCTTGAGACTTTACATTACCCTAGACAAAACTCTGCAACATATATCCTGGACCTTAGACTTTCTATTTCCGGTAGAAGACTGAAGAAATCTCCCTTGGGGTCAAGGAGTGACTTCCCTGCTTGGCAGGCACCAAAGAAGCAACTGTTTGGTCTGCAACTCTGAAGCTCCCGCCGGACGCTGAAGTCTTTGCATCACCAGAGGTAGATTTCAAGACTTCCCCAAGGCTACCCTAGTCCATAGCAAAGCTGAGGCCTGTGGCTATCGTGGGTGACGTGGAACCGTGACCCCTGGACACCGTGATCTTTAGCTGATCCATCATCTTCCTGGTCTTCCTCGAAGTTGTGCTTTGGGCTCTGAGTAGCCCCAGCCTTGTGCACCTTCTGCACCGAAGATCTCTGGCCTCCACTCCACGAGTGACCCGTGGGCCAGTTTCAAGTGTGACCACTTGAGGCTCCTTTGCGATCGCTAGCCCATTGGCTAGTGGGTCCCCACGAAGGCAACTCCTCTTTTGATTGGGCTTCCCTAGTTGCTCCAGACGTGCCCCAACTTACCATTGCTGGGTGAGTCCCCCAGACCTTGCTGGTCTGCACTGATGTCCTTTTTCTATTTCCACGTGACTTGCCATTACCAAGGCTTGTTGGGTCCATCCTGGTCGCCGATACTGCAGCACTCGACAGACTTTGTCGGACAGCTCAAATCCAGCTCCTGGCTGTCGTAGATGCCTCCTGAATATCGTGGCTGAGGAGTCAAGACACCCATCAACTCACCTGAAGCACCCGACATCTGTGGGCATTGGACTATCGTGCCCCTGGTCACTGGTAAGTGACCCAGACTCTGTTCCCTCTGCTTTCAGGTTCCTTCCATCCTAGGTCCAGGCTTGGATCTCTCCGGACACTTCTCCTCTTCCCGGCAGCAGCAGTTCTTTGTCAGCTTTTATTGAAAACAGCGACACGACCCGACACCATTTCACACCTATGCACCCGGCTTCCCTGGGTGAGGTAAATCGAGTACTCTGGTGCTCCCGTGGGTGATGGCCCTAGACACCTCTAAGTCCAAAAGGGTTTGCTCGTAGTCATCCTCTAAGTGTCCTTAAACTCTTAGTTTCCAACCGCAACATTCCCCATAGAAGTTAACGGCGATTCGCAGCTGTGTTCTCACACTGCACGTGTCCCCTGTGGGTCCCCTGTGTCACTACCTTGGGTGGTTCCTTGTGGTCCAAGCACTTCTACAGGCTCTAGGCCTTGTGTCTAGCTAAGTCGTGGTTCTTATACCACTGTGTTGGTATATGGTTTGGTACGCCCCTAGGACCCAAACGTGTATTTGTGCTTTTACTGTTGAATACTGACTTGTAACTTAAGTACTTCAAACTCCAGCCTCATAAAGAGACTAGAGGGGTGTGTTTTATCTTAAATACATATATTTTAAATATATACCTGGTGTGGTTGTCCTTTCATTTGGTCATTCAAGAAATTATAGACTGGTAAAGCAAGCTGCTTTACATTCCTTCAAGACTTAGCCTGAATGCTGCTCTCCATAGCTACCACTAGGATAGCTTTCAATAAAGGTTGTCTTTAACCTATCACCATAAGGGGCTGTTTGGACTGATACAAGGTGCCCACTATAACTAGTGGACAGCATATATCAGGCCAACTTCTCACATTTGATTTACGGGCCTTTGGACTCTGGGCACCTTACCACTGCTACCCAGTGCTAAAGTGCATGCACGCAATCCTTAAAACATGTTAACATTGGCTTATACCTACCTGTGCAGAGGGCCTGTGAATTAAATGCTAATAGTGTGTCTACAGCACTGATTGTGTCACCCACGTAAGTAGCACTTTAAACATGTGTCAAGCCTGCCATTGCAATCTGTGTGTGCAGTTTTAAACTGCCATTTTGACCTGGCAAAATAACCCTTTTGCCAGACTCAAACCTTCCTTTTTAATGCATGTAAGTCACCATTAGGGTTCGCTCTGGACAGCCCTGAGGGCAGGGTGCAATGTATTTAAAAAGTAGGGCATGTACTTTAAAGTTTTACATGTCATGGCAGTGAAAAACTCTTACCTTTGTTTTTCACTACTGGTGTACCTCTCCAATAGGATAACATTGGAGATACCTTATAACATGTAGTAGGCTGTATTTCCAAATAGGAACAGGTGATCAGTTCATGTTTGGTGCATTAAGATTTTAAATTACAGTCTGAAAATGACATTTTCAGAAGTTAGTATTTTCCTTCTTTAGCCATTTAGTGCCTGTTGCATGTCTCTGGGCCACTGACTGGTTGCAGTTGACAGTTGAGCTTCGTATATTCCTCCTAGACATCCATACATAATAGAGAGCTTAGGTGTTCCTGGCTGGGCAATCACTGGCAGTATGGGATGGAAGAGGTGAGCACAGATCTACTTACACTTGAAAAGGCTGTGCCATTCTACCACAGAAATGGCCGCAAAGCCCCTGTAGTTAGCCTGGAACTAGGACAGGGGAGGCAGGGCACCTGTGCACTTCAAATGTAAGCCTCTAGAACCTTCTGTAACACTTAAAAGGCAAAACTGATTATACTGATCGTTTTTTTTCTGTTTTAGTTTTGTTTTATTTTTACAAAAGAAACATCTATTTCTTTAATATGGTGCGGGATCACTTTTGTGGAGTGTATTTACTGTCTTACTGTTTGAAGTGTTGCAAAAATACTTTAAACATTGCCTCTAAGTTAAGCCTGACTGCTCTGTGCCAAGCTACCAGATGGTTGAGCACATGTTAATTGGGGGTTAGCTTGTGCCGTACCTTGACTAGGATTTTGGTTGTTGACTGACCACGGCTCACCAACAACTCAATTTCGTGGAATGGTGATCAGCAGTGAGGATTTGGACTTGGGTTTGTGCAGTGTCAAACAGAAATTTTGTGTTAATCTACAATCCCAATAAAAAATCCAACATCAATTTAAGCCTTCTTAAATTCTCCCAAGTCTTTCTGTTTTACTATTTTTCTTTTTTCAAAATGTAAGTTCCCTACCTCTTTGCCTTGCATCATGGAAGTGGAGGGGCTCAATATGGATAACCTCAAAAGGTCTGAGCTGCAGAAACTCTTCAAGAAAATTGGGCAATATGCAGGAAAGAAGGCCACAAAGCTGGACCTTCACATAGGTGTGCCTAAGGCAAGCCCGTCTGGGCCCGTCCGCGCCTGGACCGCACCCAGCGCCAGATCCCCTGGCCCCACAAGAGTCACTACGCTCGATGTCGCCACGACGCCAACATCCTCCACGAACTCAATGCCGGCTGATCATCTACTTGCTTCCAGGCCACCCCGAAGCTCACTCATGGACCCTTCTCCTGCCGGAGCTGTAGCTTCACCAGACGCCGAACACCTGCATGTCCTGCCCCTCCCACCAGGGCAGGAGGCAACCATCTCAGATGCATACTACTCAACACCCGCTCTGTCCACAAACATGCCATCGTACTCTGGGACCTACTCGACTCATCCTGGATGAACCCCTCATCGGCACCTGACATTGCCATAGCCATCCCGGATGTCTACGAAATCACCCGCAGGGATCGCACCAACAAACCGGGCGGAGGAATCGCAATCGTCCACCGGAATACCCTCAGAATCTCCACCAGCACCGATGACACCCTCAGCACCACCAAACACCTTCACTTCCAGATCCACACCAATCCCAAGACCCCCCAGACCCCGGCCTCAGTTCAGCGACTCCAGCTCGTGCACCCTGGCCTCCACAGACTACATCCTTCTCGGAGACCTGAACTTCCACCTCGAGAACGCTGATGACAGCAACTCAACCACCCTGCTCGACACCCTCGCCAACCTCGGACTCATACAACTCTTCACAACCCCCACCCACTCCGCTGGACACGCGCTCTACCCCATCTTCTACGCCAGCAACCAAGTCACCTTCAGCCACACCACCAAACTCCACTGGACCGACCACTTCTACATCCACTTCTCCTTTGAGAAACACACCACAAACAACCACCCTCAATGAATCCCCTACCGTAGCTGGAAAAGGTCACTGACGACCAGTTAATCACCACCCTCGCCCTAGACCCACCAACTGACTCCACCGACCCCGACAAAGCTGCCCGCAACTTCAGGCAATAGATTGACGACTGCGCCAACACTCTTGTCCCGATCAAAAAACAATCAAACAGATGCACCAACAGAAGGGTCAGCTGGTTCACCACTGACCTCCAGTCATCCAAGCAGACCTGCCGAAGACTCAAAAAGAAGTGGCGCCACGAACAGACACCGGACAACCACGCTGTCCTCAAGATCGCCAGCTGCAAGCACCACCAACTCATTCGAACCGCCAAATGGACCTCCTTCAAGGAACGCATTGACAACAACGCGCACAACAGCAAAGAGCTCTTCAACATCGTGAAGGAACTCGCCAACCCCAGCTCCAACGACATCCCTTCATCGCAAGACCTCTGCGACTCACTAGCCAACTTCTTTCGCCGCAAGATCACAGACATCCACGACCGCTTCAACACCCAGACCCCCCCGACAGCCACTGACACCTCATACTCTCTGCCCCCCAGCCACAGCAGCCTCCTGCTCTCCTGAAACCACGTAAACAACGATGACACCATCAAAACCATGAACACCATTCGATCCGGATGGCCAACCGACCCCTGCCCCCATCACATCTTCAACAAAGCTAGCTCCACCATCGCACCCCAACTCCGGAAGATCCCCAACAGTTCCTTCGAGACCCGCCACCTTCCCAGAGAGCTGGAAACACGCCAAGATCAACGCCCTACTCAAGAAACCCAAGGCAGACCCGAAGGACCACAAGAACCTACGGCCCATCTCCCTGCTCCCATTCCCGGCAAAAATCATCGAGAAGATTGTCAACAAGCAACTGACGCACTTCCTTGAGGAGAACAACACCCTGGACTCATCCCAATCCAGTTTGCACAGCAACCGCAGCACCGAAAACGCCCTCATCGCCACCACTGATTATATCAGAACCCTGCTGGACAACGGTGAAACCGTGGCCCTCACCCTCCTGGGCCTCTCTGCCACCTTCAACACTGTTTGCCACCACACCCTGTGCACACGCCTCCACGACGCGGTGATCCGCGACAAAGCCCTGGACTGGATCACCTCCTTTCTCACCGGCAGAACCCAGAGAGTCGGCCTCCCTCCATTCCGATCCGAGGCCACCAAAATCACTTGTGGTGTACCCCAAGGATCATTCATCCCTCAGCCTGACCCTCTTCAACGTCTACATGGCACCGCTCGCCCACGTCGTCCAATCACACAGCCTCAACATCGTCTCATATGCCGATGACACCCAGCTGATCCTCTCCCTCACAATGGACCCCGCTAGCGCCAAAACCAACCTCCACGAAGGAATGAAGGCCATCGCCGAATGGATGAAGAACAGTCGCCTGAAACTGAACTCAGACAAGATGG
Organism: Triturus cristatus; assembly: GCF_964204655.1. NCBI lineage: Eukaryota > Metazoa > Chordata > Amphibia > Caudata > Salamandridae > Triturus > Triturus cristatus. The sequence continues at coordinate 681,580,337 of NC_140582.1, forward strand.
AGGTTCTCATCCTCGGCTTCACCCCACATGCCTGGGAGCTGCACCAACACCCACCGACGACACACCCAACCTGGGGTTCATCCTGGACTCATCACTATCCATGACCCTGCAAGTCAACGCCGTCTCCTCCTCCTGTTTCAACACCCTCCGCATGCTTTGCAAGATCTACAGATGGATCCCCACTGAAACCAGAGGAACAGTCACCCAGGCCCTCGTCAGCAGCAGGCTGGACTACGGCAGCGCCCTCTATGCAGGAACCACAGCCAAACTGCAGAAAAGACTTCAACGCATACAGAACGCCTCTGCATGCCTCATCCTCGACATCCCCTGCCACAGCCACATCACTGCCCACCTGAGAGACCTGCACTGGCTCCCCATCAACAAGAGGATCACCTACAAGCTCCTCACCCACTCCCACAAAGCACTCCACAATGCCGGACCAGCATACCTCAACAAACGACTTACCTTCTACACCCCAAACCGTCAGCTTCGCTCCACTGACCTCGCCCACGCCACCGTTCCACGCATCCACCAAGCAACCACCGGCGGCAGAGCATTCTCCCACCTCGCCGCCAAGACATGGAACACCCACCCCACCCACCTGCGACAGAGCCAGGACCTGTTGACCTTCAGAAGACTTCTCAAGACCTGGCTGTTCCAGCAGTAGCAGCACTCCCCCTCCAGCGCCTTGAGACCCTCACGGGTGAGTAGTACGCTCTATAAATGATTTGATTGATTGAATGATAGCCCTCTGAGCCTATGAGGAAGTCACTAGGATGCAATCCCAGTCTGAGGACTCTGATGATGAGGATCCTGAGGTGGAGAATCTGGGTGAAGGGCATCTTGATTTTGGAATGGAGGAGGACATGGCTGTGTGAATTGAACTAGAGCTCACAGGTGAGAAAGCCCCTTTACCCACTGAGAGGGAACCCCGTTTAAGAACAGGCAGCAGTGTGTCTTCTAGGAGCTTGTCCACAGAGGAGCTGGAGGACAAGAAAGCAGAGAGGGAGATCAGGCTCCATTTGTCCAAATTGAAAACAGAGGATAAGAAGCCCGAGAGAGCCTTGACAGAAAAGAAAATGCTGCACTGCTAGAGCATGAAAAGTGCCTGAAGGAACTGGAAATCAAAGCAAAACAAGTCTCAGAATCCAGCAATGGTGGTAACTAACATGTAGTGTCTGAAGGTGACAAAAAGGTGTGCATACCCAAAGACCCGGTACCAAACTATGTGGTGGTGGATGATATTAACAAATGGCTTGCTGAGAATGAGGTTACCATGAGGGTGAACAAGGTGCTAGAGAAGCACCGGGGGTGGCTTGTGGAAACATATACCTGTATTGGGGAGGGATACAATACTCACTTTAGCTTTAGATGACCAGATCAAGTATGCCCTCAGGAAAACCATATATTTCCCTAAATTTGGACTGATCCCTGAGAAATGTCGGCAAAGGCTGAGGGACAGCCAGAAACTTCCACACCAGTCTTGGGTAGATTTCTTAGATTTCTCTACTAAGGCACTGAATGGTTGGGTGATGGACAGCAAAGTTAATGGTTATAGTGGGCTGTACAACCTCATTCTCAGTGAGCACATGCTCAATGCTTGTTTACTTGAGCTGCGCCAGCACCTGGTGGATGGCAAGCTGATTGACCCCAGAAAACATGCTGAGGAGGTGGACATCTGGGTCAGTACCTGGGTGTACAAGAAGGCTTCTGTGGCAAAGGCAGTTCCTGCTTTGGAGATGACAGGTGTTGACCCAATACTTTGATCGGCCACCCTCCTTGAAAATAAAGTAGTCTTCTTTGTGCATTTAAATTTTAAGTGCACATATAAAATTATGTTTGGCGGGCCTTCGTATCATTTGAAATCTGGGTTGCAAATACTTGTATTGCTATGTGGAGAAAGGGGGCATGGCTAATGGCCCAGAGATCTTCGGCAGTGTGTAATTAAAGTGTTCATGCAAGACTGACCGGTCTCTGCACTCGGCCAGCCTGACATGCGTACTTCAGGACTGTGAGTTCGAGCCCACCGTGTGTCGAAGGTGGAGGTTGGGAGCAGCAAATGCAGTTCTCACTAATTTGCATGGGTGCTGGATTGCCTTGCTCCGCCAATCCAGATGCATCTCTCATGCTATTTAATATAATAAACTTCATATGAGCTGCATCGGCATTGCGCCATGCAACACATAAGCGAGATGAACACCTTTATAGTTGTGGCTATATTTTGTAGTGCACAAGTATTGGTCACTTTCTTTATTGTCTACCAGGAATTTCTTCCTTAAGCTAGTGTGCATGAGCTGGGAAGATACTTGTTAAGACGACATCACAGACAGCTGATCTGTGTGTGTCCCCTAGCACTCGTGCAGGCTTTGGTTTGCTTGCTTCAGTTTAATGCTTCATTAAAGTGTCGCTACAGACAAGAAGGCTGCATCCACAGTACTAAGGAAGCACAAAGGGGGTGTTTTAATTAGCTGACTCAGACTGTTGTAATTTCAGATAGAAAGCAAGTAAAATGGGATCCTCGACATTGACGCAGGACCTTTCACCGCAGCCTAACTGCATATCGGAACTAACACATCGCTTCAGTTGTGCAACACATCTTCAAAACCTGGCAACGCTCCACAAATCAGGATTTAATGTCATTTCTTCAGTGGACCTAACTGGGTCCCTGTCGCTAGCATAAGACTAAACTTGTGGCTTTGTCCCAGTGTGACCAGATATCCACAGTTGGTGCTTTGTACTTTTTGTCACTATTTTGACCAAAATGTTCATAATTTAATATCTTTAGATCTACTGGTTAGATGTTTGTCATTTTGGTCTTGTTTTATTTGTTAAAATTAACTCTATTTTTCTAATCTTGTGTGGGATCCATTTTGTGTACTGTTTGAAGTGATACACAAATAGTTCACACATTACCTTCAAGTTAAGATTGGCCGCTCTGTTCCGAGCTACTAAGGGGTTGAGCACAGGTTCATTTGGAGTTTACTTGTGTTTTACTCTGATAAAGATTTTGGTTGCTGCTTGATCAGGGCTCACACCCCATTAAACCAACAACCTTACACTCTATAGGGCCATTGGAATTTTGTGGCAGCGGAAGACCAAATTATGCAGCAGGTCAATTAAAGTATGCAGCAAGAAAAGACAAATTATGCTGGCCAGTGCAGCAAATTGTGTGATTTGTTACTTCATTATTTTGTCATTTTTTACAAATGCTAACACCGTCTAGGATTTCAGCTATTTAGTAGCACTTTAAAGACAAAATCCAATACTAAGCTACTGTTTATGTCAAAAAATGATATACTAAACAATCCACTTCTGAATTCATACCAGGTTACCAAGGCAACTTCAATTGATCTTTGTCTAAAATTCCTCATTTTTGAAGCGAAAAGCTGAACACGACTCCCAAAAATGGCATCCTCTCACATGCCTCCCTGTCTTAAACCCAATATTATCCAGACCAGATGCATAGTAATATCTGAAATGGCCATGTTTGTTATCACATACTCTCATGTATTAGTATATTCCAGCCATCACTGTAAAAGATTCCATAAAAAACAGTGGATACTTGAAACATACGTCCAGAGTGGGGGTACCTTGCAAGGGCCTACACATCACTGGTCTCTCCAACATGCTGGAGTTTTTCCCCCTGCATGTTAGGAGCACAGTTTTTAGTGAAAGCCTGCTATCAATTCAATTCAATTCAATAGTTCTTTATTCGGTGGTTAAAAACCATTATAAAAGTGTACACATATATACAGGTAAAATAGTATTAAATGATTATACAAGAACATTGACTGAATCTATGTACATAAAAATAATTCATTATTCACAAAGAATCCACCTTGATAGCTTAATCAAAATAACGGGTGGGGGAGCCTACAGGGTTCGTGCATGATACTGGCCTCTAGTTACCCTTAGTCTTAATGCAAATTTCAGGAAACTTATCACAGAGCACAGTGTTAGCGGGTCGCTAGCCCTTTGTAGGAAGGTCAGTGCCTCTTTGGCTCGAGTAAACCTAGCCTTTTTTAGAATTTCTTTAAAAAATCTTCGTCTTGGTATTGCATATAGGGGACATAAAAGTACAAAATGAAGGGTGTCCTGCTATCAATTTCCTTGGTCATTTTCAAAGAGGCAGCACACTTCATAGCATAGCATGCTGGTAGAAGAGCCACTTGTGATTGAACCATATTGGGCATAGCTGAGTCCTACTCCTAACTTGGATGAGTCAATGGTGGGGTCGGAGGAATTTTTACATCCACGACAATATTAATCATGTATGACCGGAAGATCACACTGAGAATATACTGTTATAGAATTCTTTATTGCATACTTGCCAACACGAAAGTTGGGTCTTAGGACAAGTGGAATACTTTATTGATTGAAATAAGACCTTGATTGAACTGTTAATGAAAGTCAAGCGCCACCTGAAAAGCGCAAACGTGTTAGACTAAACATTACTCCTTATTTTGAATGCAACTACGAGTAACCTTCAATGGGGCATATTATCAAGACAGGCGATACAATTATCGCCGCTTTAGCGGCAGAAAACTGCCGCTAAAACGGCGATAATGGGCTTGATAATATGGTATATGGATTTCCAATTGAAGCCCATGTTAGATGTGAAGGACATCTAACCTGAGCTTCAATTGGAATTCCATAGAGCATATTATCAAGCCCATTATCGCCGTTTTAGCGGCAGTTTTCTGCCGCTAAAGCGGCGAGAATTTTATCGTCTGTCTTGATAATATGCCCCCAAATTGGTTATCATCACTTTGTCTAAAGTATGTTTTTGTGCTTGGATTTCAAAGAATAGAAATGGATCTGTGTTCGGACAAAAATACTAATCATGCGTTGGTTTACGATAAGTTAAATATTTTTACCAGAGAGTCTGCGGCTGCTATCTATTCAATACTCTCTCTACAAACCCTCTTACGTATATAGCAACGTTTTGTACGTTGGTGAGATACATCTCCCTCGTTTATCTGACACTAGAGTTTTAGCTTCCTTTCTGTGGTTCAACATTTGCAAAAAAGAGTAAATCAGCATGAGCGTGATCACTCAACCTTTGCTGTTGATTGTTCATTTGTCACTAGGTTCTTAACCTTCTGTTACTGGTAAATTACTCCTGATGACTAAAGCCATTAATCTAATAACCTTAATTATTCATAATTATCCTAATTGAGGAAATAATGTAATGATTTATCAGTTCGCTGTTCGTAGCAGAGATAATTATCCCAACATTAAAGCACTCTTGTAAAACATCGAAAGACACAAAGGGTCAGGCGGATTGCAGTAGACAAAAACAGGGTGCATCCTGCATGGCTGAATAGCCAAGGTCAAGCTACTTATGAGTGAGACAAGTGACCCCTTTACTTACTTATTCTTCTAAGATTTCATGCACCATTTCTGCACATATGCCCATTTTATAGCACTGATTCGGAAAATTAATGTTATGTTAATACCCTTCTCTGATGCAGAACACGACATTTCGATTCTGGAGTCGATAAAAATATGTATAGCAAACGTTGGCTTGGTCATGATTTCTCAAAAGTGAAAGAAGTGTTAGCCATTCATGAGCATATGAGTGAACATTAAGCGTGGGAAGGCATTCTAAGGCAAGAGTAAGAGTCAAGGAATGTCACTCGACATCAATCTGCATCATTGTTGCAGAAGAGAGAAGTTTTTAACACTATGTAGTTCCAGCCTTCCTTCAAACAGGAAGAACCTTCTTTTCTGAAAGGCTTACATAGTGGCTCCTTGTAAGTCGGAAATAATGTGGTCTTCAATTAAAAATTAGCACAACTGAACAACTTTGAACTCGCACTGCCAACCATGCTGTTTTCTTGATAGCAATTTTCATTATTTATGTTCAGTTGGCAAAATAATGTTTGGAGCATGCAGGGCAGTGCGAGTTATTGAGGATACTGTGTGTAGTGGTAACCAAACCCGGTGGTTTTGTGTGTTTGAGTCAGAATCATAACACAGATTTAACTGTGTTCATTTTCAATTGCATTCATTGTGTTTATGAAGCACTTCATTTCCAGACCCCACTGCTCATGGACTTCAATCATGTGAAGTTGGAGTTTGCCGCAGGCCCTGTGTCTAATTCGATGTAGGCAGCAGACCCACAAGTCTTCTGCTGTCTGCAACAGGGGGTTTGCCACAGCATTTGGCCTCCAGTCAGGCCCTGTGCCCAACACTCCACAATTGCCTAAACCCTGTGGTGCATGATTTTCAGCATGGTGGACTGCAGGACCTGGTCTCAAGGCCATTTTCAAAAGCCTCCCCATGTGGCTTACCTTCATCTGTGTGCAGCATCCTGTTGAGTGCAGGGTGTGGATTACAGCTGGGCCATGATCCTGATCCAGCTACCTGGGACTAATAATTTTTCCAACAGACAAGGCCCATTTTAATTACCCACCAAGTCCCTTCACGCAGGGTTCAGTGTAATACCAAATATGTACTAAACGAACCAAACTTACCAATCACCAATTTGTAATTTCATTTTAATATACCAATTATGGTGATGCGATCTTTTATAGTTGACAGGGTTTGGAAAACTAATACTTAGTTCAAATAATACTCATAATCTGAATTATACACCCCTAAATAAAGACAGACTCGCATGCATATTTTTAATGTTTATCTGAATAATGTGAAATAATGCTCATCAGTACCAACATACAGCACAAATCATAGATCGTCACAGAGCAAACAATAGAAGAGAAAATGACAAATTCATATCAATGACAATGCATAAAGGAGTGGAAAGGCATAGAGACAAAAGATTCAGAGACAAAATACATTTGCAATTGATTATGCAAATTCAGATTTCAGTCTACACTAACCCAAATAGAAAAGGAAATCTACTCTCTGTCTATGAAGGCAGAAAGGCCCCTCAAGAAGATTTGAAGAGGCAAAGACTAAGTCAGGAATCATTGGACAGGAACAGAACAACAAACCGACAACAGCGACGATCTCCCAGACCGTCTGATCACCTCAATCATCAGAACGCGTAACCCCCAAACTCCTCCCTCCCGGCACCTCAATTATACCCTAAAACCCCAAATGTCCAACCCAGACTTGTATCTAACTAAGGGTTATTCTGTATTTGATTGGTTAAGGAAGGGGGTATTGTCACACCACTCTCGGCATGTCCATCACTCTAAAAGACCCATTGTTTTATTTATTTATGACAACAACTTTCACCCCAGGAAATATGATTCAATCCATTATCAAATGTTCTCTTCCTTCATTCGAATCATGTAGCAAACTTTGTACTGCTCATGCCTCTCCAGAGGAAGCGCTTCCTTCGCTTGAAGAATCAAATCTTGTTTTTCATGCAAAGTTCTTGGCAGGCACTCAGCTTTTTCTGAAGGACAAACTATCTGTCCACCTTCCCTTCACTTTTCATGAATTAATTTCATGCATTTTCATTTGACTCCTTTTAACCATCTATCTTCATGCAGAGCAGAAAATCATGCTTCTATGGAAAACAAACATAGGCATTATTATTCACTTTTAATGCTTTTTCTCTACGCACCAATCCAATTGCTACATCTATCCATGCGCAATCCTGTGTAAAAATAATATTTCTAGTAAAAGTTAATAACATGCACTAAAGCAGCATTAGTCTGTTACATTTATTTTGTCCAAAGCAATTTTGCGGCCTAGTTCAGTACTTTAGTACGTGTTTGAGCAGTAGCATTCTCCCTCAAGTTAGACGCTTTTCTAAATAAACGTTCCACCACACACGATTAGTAAATGTTACTGAGGGTTCAATCCGAACAGGTTTTATTTCACGAAAACCCTGCTCCATCAATCCCATGTCGCTGCATGCATCCAACTCATGAGTGTTGCTCTTTGTAAATTGCAGCAGTAGTGCACAAAATAAATGTTGCCATTTTAATCAGGTTTGTGCATCCTATGTGGAATCCCCAAATTTTAAGCCACAAAGGGGTGTGTGAGACCAAGCGAGGGGACAGAATTAACAAATCCTTTTTTTTATATATATGTGTTATTGAGCAGACTGGCATCTAAATCACAATACGTAAATGTTAAATACTGCAATTAAATAGAACTATACAAGAAATCACATCACACCTAAATATAAAAAACCCTCTAAAATACACAGTAAAAAAACATCTGCGAAAATTTCCTTCATTACTTCATTACTTTGGAGAGCTAAAGAAGTGCGTATCACTAAAATGACACTATTTCTAAAATCTACATATCCACTTCTTCCTTGCCTCTGCTCTAATCCTCGTACTCAATCCTGATTTGTATAGAGCTAGTGCAAGAGTGCAATTCTTTTGACATCAGCCTTTTGTCACTATATCATTCTATCCATTTAACAATCCATACAAAAACGCACATGTGGCATAGTGCTAAGAGTAATATACTCAGATATAAAAACAGTACTTCAGAATAAAGTGCATTAGTGATTCTAGCTGATAATATATCCTTGGGTGCACTGAAATTTTGGTACAGCAGAAATTGCCAAATCAGAAGCAACTCTAAAAAAAAAACTATTCTCATGTTTTCTTTTGTGTTCCTTTTAACTTTCTGAAAAAGAACCCACACTTCATTTAGCACTGTGTAGCCCTTTTCCTTATTTACTTCAGCACCTTAATTCCAATAGTGCCAGGTGGCCTTATACCTGTTCAGTCCCCCTACTCGCTTCGCATAAGCCTCTTCAAACTTTATGGTGTGGGTCATTTTGTCTTTCCAATGCAAATTTGTAGCAGGGTTATTAGTGCGCCAATTCGGAAACTTCAAGGAAGGTGCAATCAACAATGCTATAAAAATAAAATATTGTTGACCCTTTGTTAATTGTTGGCTCCTTTTAGAGAAACCAAATAAAGACAAATTAGGATCTGGAAGAACTGTACATTCTAATGCCTGGCTTATACCCTGAAACACTTGCCACCAGAAATTGTTACGGTGTGAACATGCAAAAAACATGTGGAGCCATCCCCCTTCACCTAATTGCTGGCACCGAAAGCAGTTGTTAGAAATTGCTGGGTACATTTTGTGGAGAATTTCTGGAGTATAGTATGCCAGCCATCTTGACCGAAATGCCATTCTTTTATAATTGGGTACCTTTAAAGATTTATACCCTAACTCTGCAATTAGTTTCTACTCGCACGCTTATAGCTGGCATTGTGTTTTTTCTGGCACCTTTGAAAAAATAATTGCTAGGTCTTACCGGAAACCTCCTTTGAAGTTTTATACCAATTTCCAATTCCTTGTAATGTGCCTTTGTCGAGCATACTGCTAGTCGAGTGAATCACTGGTGTCTGATTTTTATAGTGACTCTTCAAAAAATGTTGTTCGCACTGAGAGCCTACCCTAGCAATTAGGTCTCTCCATGAGATAGGTTTCCCTAGCCTCACAAAGTCACCAAATGTTTTAAAACCTATAGAATTCCAGAATCTGATTCCACGAGTGTCAGGGAGAGAACCAAATAGCTGCCCGCCTCTAACTTAAGTGAGAATCCATCAAAAGAGGACTTATAAAGTTTGCTCAAGATATCCATCTGACGGGTATATCACCCAAGAACTTATATCTAGTTGTTTTTGGAAGCTTCGCTATTTTTAAAAACACTTTCACACTGATATCTGATTCCTAAATCATCTTTGTGATGAAAAAATTATCTTTTCCCCCGGTACTATTTAAACATCTAACAAGGCTGCCTTGTAGTACATACGAGTATTAGGACATGCCAGCCCTCCTTCCTCTTTCTTCAATTGAAGCACCTCCACTTTCACCCTGGTCGTCTTTTTAATCCAGATAAAACTGAATCGAGCTCCTGAAAAAAATGATCATGAATTTTTATTGGCACATTAGAAAATAAAAATTTTAACAAGAGGAGGATAGACATTTTGATCATGGAAACACGACCTATGATGGTCACGGGTAACCTGGACTATCAGTCTAAAAACCCCTTAATTTTACCTGGCATTCTTTCGTAGTTCAAATGAAAAAGACTTGAAAAATTATTTGTGACCCACATACCCAGATATAGAATTGGAGACGCAATCTTAGCTTGCAACTGTATGGAAGAAGGAAGGTCTTCAACTGTCACATTAAATAGCAACAATTCTGTTTTACTTTGATTTATTTTGTATCCTCCAATTCTAGTATAATCCTTAATCACCTGAAGAACTCTTTTATATCATCTTCATCTGGCTGGAGATATAATGTAATTTCCAAACAATTCTAGTTACGTCATGCCTTCTATGGGTGCCCTAATAATGGTATCATTACGAAGTTGGATGGACAACGGGAGAACGGGTGAAAGGGGGCACCCTTGACGAGTGCCTCTTTTAATCACAACCGATCCTGCCTTCTTAGAATTCACTTCACCTTCAAACTGTGGGGCGAGACCCCCAGGGGGGTCATGGAGTGATAAAAAGGGAGTCGGACATTCGCAGTCACACTGAAGGATTTTGCAGAGAGTAAAAAGTCAAGTCTCTCAAGGCTGCTGTGGTCGTGTTCCGTGAAGCACCCAGTGTATTTAGTGTTGCTGTATGCTATTGCACTCTGAGCTTTGAATTAAGCTACTTACATTTCAGTAACCCGAATGGGACGTTTCATTAAATTGGGAATGACGTAATGCTGGAGACGTGTGGATTGCACACAAACTTACAGGGTGTACTTAATGCTGCAGTTTTCCAATTTTTTTCGGCTCAACAGATATTGTTTCCTTTCTGCTGAAGAGCAGTTTTTTTTCATGCTCAAAAGTGAGCCCCTACAAAATGCAGTTGGTGTCTTCCTTTCTGCATCAATACAGGGGTCAAATACGTGAAAATAGCATAGGGGAAAGTGAGGCCCCAAGTCTCCAAGTCAAGGACCATAGAAAACAGGCCGAAAGTCCAGCAGAAGACCAAGGTAACAGGCAGTGAGTGGCCACATGCAAAGCAGACTCTTGAAACCAGTGTCAGGCAGTGCTGACCGCCGGCAGATCTGTTCCTGTGCAGTAAGTGCCAAATTCCTCTCTTCCCCCACAGGTATTTTACTGCTTTTACTTGCTCCGGGAGTTTAAATGCAGAAAGTGTGCCTTCGTGTTTGTCTGCAGCCAAGGTCGTTTTTGTACAGCCAGGAGGCACTTCGCCTGTCCCTGTGAATGCTTGTCAGAGCTCTGTGGGATCTGTTAAACGTCCTTGTTATGCTAATGTTTATAGTTTCTTTCAGTGAGGTGTTGACACTTCCTAAATAGTTCTGTTTGATTGCTGTTACCCATAACTTTGTCTTTTTCTTAGGAAAGATTGTTTACGTCATATTGATGCAACCTGCAATTTACTGGCAACACTGTGCAAAGTTACTCACAGAAATATAAACCCAGAGCTTTGTCTATGGTGTTTAATTTTAGCAAAGCGGATATCCACACAATGGCTGATTTGTGCAATGTTTGAGTCGGGAAGTTGGGATCAAAATCTCAGCTTCCTTGCTTGATCAGATTGTGTGATTTTGGGCAAATCACTTTACCAGGCTGCCATCACATTTGAGAGCACTTTGAAGTCATTCAGCTGAGGGCGAGGACTAACCAGATTTATTACCGTATACTAAAATTATTCTGCTTTATTTAGTCATGTGGGCACACCAAATTGACTTGTCTCCTTGTTAAACTAATGATGTCATCATGAAGGCATGATGGGCTTCATGAATGTTCATGTTTAAAAATGATTACCTTTATTAAAGGTAATTTAGTACATCAGTATGATCTAATGTACTCAGTGTTGGACAGGTGATTTCGATACTATCTACAAATTGCTACAAGCGAACATAGTGAGCAAGCCTGACATTCGGACGGTCATTAATGGGGAAAAAAGGATCTCATTTTCTTCCCATGAAGTGTAGTTAAAAATAGGACAACACAGTGCATTCTCAGCACAGTCTTCTAAAAGTTATATATGTCAATAAGAAAATTGTGTGCCCAGTACAAAACACTTGAGGCGCAAATCGGGATTATATATTGTGTGCGCAAATTGGCTGCAGTGTGACCCATGGGGTGTGAGGCACTTACACAATTCCTATTTTAAGAGAAATTTCACCAGTGTTTTTCAAATAATCGAGTGGCGACCACCTTTGTAATGGCTCTACAGTGTAGAGAAGATTGGCACAGGCCGAGAGGAGCATACTGGTCGGTTTATATTATAAACCGACCTGTATGCTCGGTGAGCAGAGATGAGAGGGTGAAAGGAGACGGGATGATAGAGGACAGCAAGGGAACCAGAGAATTCCATTTAAGAGGTCAGGGATGAGTAGACATGTGAAGTGCTAAAGGAAGTGCAGAAACACAAGAGTAGAGGTTAGTGTGAGCGAAAGGTGAGGGTACAGAGGAGCGTTACTGTTAAACTGTGAGAGAAGATGTCTGAGAGATGATCTCTGACGTAAAAAGAGAATTTGATGTGACATGGGTGAGGGACAGCAGCGATAGGGGAAGAGAGGGAGCACTGGGATGGATGAGGTAACAGGTGAGAGGGACATTGTTTCAAGAAGGTGTGAAAGAACAAAGAGGAGGTGTGAAATATGAATGGGGGACTGGAGCGGTGTAAGATACAAATAGACAGAAATTTGAAGGGAGAGACTTGAGATGAATGAGAAGTGCTGAAGGGCGAGAGAGGTGAGGGAGCTAGAGAGACCATGAGATAAATGCAAGAGACTTTTGGAGATGAGGGCAGTGAAAAGACATAATGGTAAGAGGTGATTAAACGTGAAGTGAGAGGTTGAATAGGGAGAGTTCAGAAGTTGTAAACTGCGGTGAAAGAAAATGGCCTGCAAAGTGAGAGAGGGATCCGGGGTTGGGAGAGGAGAGAGGGATGGAAGGGAGGGGGTGGGAGGAAAGAGGTGTGGGTAAACTGCTTAACTCTGCACAAGACCGCCAGGGTTTTAAGGGACCCTTGCTTCTCCTGGCTAGGGCCAAGTGAGTTTATAATGTGGCAACATGTATTCCTGAGGAGTGAAGGCCCTTCACAAAGGTTGAATAGACATCTTTCTTTTGTTCATTGCAGTATTTTGGTCATAAACTGGTACTGATGAGCTGAAATCTTTCCACAGTGTTTTCTGTGTGTAAACAAATGTCAAAATAATGAAGCAATACTATACCAAAATATGCGTCATCACAAAGCATTATTTACATTTTCTTACCACACAATTTAGTCGAACCTGCTGCATAATTAGGTCCTCATAATGCCAGCATCCCTGTCTATAGGTTTAGATTTGTTTGCCAGGAGGGGGTCCTTACTCCTGAAAAGTTTGAACAGGGGGGTCTCGGCATCCAAAGTTTGAAGACCTCTGCCTTAGCTTGAGCACGATTATATAGATTGGATAGCATTGACAAAAATTGGGTGGGAAAACCAAACCTCTGGAGGCATCAACCATCATGACTAAGGCTCTGCTATGATTCATTAAAAAATAATCTATGGCCTGAATTAGAAACTAAGGGCCTGCTTCTGATGCGGTTTGGAATGCTTCCTGACCGAATGGGTTTGGGAATGGTTTCTGACGGCACGATTCGGAAATTCAGCATCGTACTTGGTCGTTCGGAAATCCAGCATCGTACTTGGTCGTTCGAAAATGCGGGCTGTAGAGACGTACGATTCTGCTCCGTCCGGCTCGGTCATTCCAAATGCCGTCGGGTTAGGATTGGGATATTCCTAACTCGCATCATACTTGGTCGGTCGGACACCATTCCGAGTCAGTTGGAAAGATACGCTCCTGATCCGATTTGGATGGAGCAAATGTCATTAGGAGGTCTTCCTAACCGCATCAGAATCAGGCCCTAAGTGTTTGACGCCATTAACCGGCCAGCTATAAAACCGCTTTGATCTGTATGTATCAGCTGTTGTGCAGCTGCCATTATACGGACAGCCCAGATCTTTGTTAACAATTTGTAGTCCAAAATTAGCAGGCTAATTGGCCTATTGGAATGAACATATGTTGGATTGTTATCCTTCTTCCGAAAATAAACTATTGTTGCTTCTTGAAACGTGGGAGGGATCTCACCCCTTCCTTTAATAAAATTAAAAAAAGATCCACTTGAAACGCCGCAAGCTCACTGAAAAATATTTTATAGAATTCTGTAGGGAAACTATAATTTCCGCATGCTTTGGCATTAGGCATTTGCTTTAAAGCAAGTTCTATTTTGGTTAACGTTATGGGCTCCAAAATTAGCTGGAAGAATGATTCAAATAAATGAGGAAGAGGGATATTCTCATAGTACTGTTGAATCTGACTTATTGTCACTGTATATTGAGTCTAATAGATATCTGAGTAGTGCTGTACAAAAAGTTTTGCTATCTCTTCCTGATCGTGAACTAATTTTCCTGTTGGGACTCTCTAAAGACTTTATCATTGCCTTTCTGTTCTTAACTCTTGTGGACCAAGTCAGAAGTTTGCCAATGTGCTGATTTTCCTTATACATTTTTTGATGGTAGCTATTGGAATTATTTATTTCTTCTAAAATAAATACATCTCTAAGATTTTGGCTTGCCATTTCTACTTGGCAAGCCTCAGACTCGATCCCTCCGCTCTGCTCCCTAGCACTGATGGCCTTATCTAGGGCTATCTGGAGACTTGCAGTCTCCTGAGAACTTTCTTTTCTTTGACTAGCTTGATATGCTATCACACTCCCTCTTATGGTTGTTTTAACAGGGTTCCTAGATAGAAAAATAGGAGGTCGTGTTCCAATAGTAATAAAAACTCAGCAACAAACTGTTTCGTTTCAGCTACCCATTGGGAATTTGAGAGCACTGACCTACTCAGTTGCCATCTAGGTCTGTCCCTGTGATTAAGACTTATCAGTATGTCTAGGGCGACTACGGAGTGATCTGAAAAAGCATTAGCTCTAATTTCAGACTGCCCCCTACCTAATGATTTAGAAACTAACAAGAAATCAAATTGAGAGGCTGTCCTAAATCTATAAGAAAAGCATGTAAATTGTTTGGTTTCTGGATAATCCTCTCTCAAGGGGTCCACTAGTTGAAATCTTGACTTACAAACTTGAAGTAATTTTTTCGTTCTGGGTTTAAGCTGTTGTTTATTATTATTTGAAGTGTCTTTAACCAAATTCTGGATAAAATTAAAATCCCCACCCCACATCAGTGGCCCAGATGCCCCAAGACAATATCAAAAATCTTTAAAACGGAATCCATCACATCAGTTGCAGAGCCATAGTAATTGATAAAATTTAGGTCTTGACCACTAGTTATTACTTTAACCCAAATCTACCTTCCAAATGGATCCCAAATCACTTCCTTCACATCCCAATCTATACTATTTCCTAAAAAAATTGCAACTCCCCTTACTGCTGCTTGTGCGGATGCAAAAAAAGCATGAGAAAATCTTCGGGGGGTTGACAACTTTGGAGTGTTGTTTTTTAAAGGGGTCTCTTGTAAAAAGAGAACCTCTGGCGAAAGAGATATCAACCAGCCCATTAAGCTGTTATGTATTGTTTTATTTGCTAATCTTAATTTTACATTTCTCCAGATATATCATCCTGGAAGCCTTGTATTATAGCATTTAGCACCCGTCTTATAACATTGAGCACCTTTCCTGCCACAAGTGGACTTCATCCTCCGAGCAGCAGTGCGCCAGAAGCGGCATTTGCAGAGTGGTGTAAAAAGGGGCGTGGCCTCGGACCACCTCTTTGAGGTACCTGGTGGGCTAGCTGGCCCCCAGAGACCCTCAGGATTCAAAGGGACTTAATCCCCCAAGTTACAACGCACCAGTGGGAGCGTTTGCACAGTGGTGCAGGGAGGGGGCAGGACCTGATATAACAAGTATGCAAACAGACCCCGTGGCGCATTGTAAATTTGGGGATTAAATCCCCTTCAATCCTGTGGGTCCCTGGGGACCAACTAGCCCACCAGGTACCTCCAGTAAGAGCCAAAGAGCTGTGTTGCAGAGAGGTGGCCCGAGGCCACTCCCCTTTTTACACCACTCTGTAAACTCGCCTCTTGGTGCACTGGTGGTGGGGCGATGAGGTCCTCTTGTATCCTGAGGACCTCAGGACACAAGTGGACTTCATCCCCCGAGCAGCAGTGCACCAAGAGGCGCTTTTGCAGAGTGGTGGAAAAAGAGAGCATGGTCTCGGACCACCTCTCTGCAATCCAGCTGTGTGGCACTTACTGGAGTTACCTGGTGGGCTAGTTGGCCCCAAGGGACCCTCAGTATTCAAGGGGACTTAAATCCCCCTACTTAGAAAGCCCCAGGGGGCACGTTTGCAGAGTGGTGGAGAAAGGGGGGTGGCCTTTGTCCACCTCTCAACAATCCCACTGCATGGGGCTTACTGAGGTAAGAGGTAGGCTAGTTGGCCCCTATTTGACACTCAGCAGTGAAGGTGACTTCAATCCCCATCCAAGAGCGCACCAGGGAGCGCTTTTGTAGAATGGTGGGCAAAGGGGCCGTGGCCTGCTCTTCGAATTTAGCAATGCTGCTGTGTGGGACTTACTAGTGGTAATAGGAGGGGTAGCTGGTCCCCAAGGATGTCCTTGGGGGCCAACTACCCCTCTTGTTACCTCCAGTAAGTACCACACAGCGGTATTGCTAAGACGTCTTCAGAAGCCATGTCCCCCTTTCTCCACCATTCTGAAAACGCACCTCCTGGCAGACTACGGGATGGGGGATGAAGTCCAATTTACTCCTGAGGGACTTTGGGGGCCAAGAAGCCCTACTGGTACCTCCTGTAAGCCCTACGCACCGGAATTCCTGAGCACTGGTTCGAGGTCCAGCACCCTTTCTCCACCACTCTGCAAATGCGACCACTAGTTAAAGAAGTGTTTGCAATGTAATAGGTTTCATATTTGCTAGAATTAGAGCTATTGGTGTTGTAAATGCAAACGTTTTTTAATAATGTTTTTTGGAGTGGAGTGGAGTGGATGCACGTTGTGTGTAGTGGAATTATATGGTATATTGTGCAGTGAAATTATGTGGATAGAAAGTATGTGGTATTTACTGTATAGGAATTATGTAGAGTGGGATTATGTGTTATGGAGAGTAAATATGTGGTATGCTAGTCTGTGTTGTGGAGGGATAACCTCAGGTTTAGTCTTCCTCCTTTCCATAGAAGCTCAACTATGAACTCAGTTAGACAAAAAAAGATGGAATCACTGAGGAGCACTTGTGGACCTAGTCAGAGGTATGAGCAGGGCCAATGGAATTATGTGACTGTTTGGCTGCATCGACATTTGCACTGTCATACTTTTTCTGCATTAGCCACATAATTCATCATCTGCACCCTAATCTGCAGATTTGAACAAAAAAAGCAGTGTTTCTAGCTGAAACGGGTCAAACGTTACCAAAAACGCAGCGACAAGTGTCACAGCGTGATGGAAGGCCCTTTGCAAATGTAGAATGGTCAGCTGTTACTTATTGCTAAATGTGGGTGTTAAATTGGTACTAATTGTGTGCTTCCCTCTGCTCCTCTCTTGCCTCTTTCCGCATTTCTGTTGCTTCTTTCTGCACGTTTCTTTCTTTTTCTGCACTTCTCTTGACCTCATTCTGCAAATCTCTTGCACTTTCTGCACCTCTCTTCCCTCTTTCTGCACGTCTGTTGCCTCTTTATGCACCTCATTTGCTTCTTTCTGCACCCCTATTGTCTCTTTCTGCACTCGTTTTCCCACTTTCTGTACCTTTCCTGCCTCTTTTTGTAACTCACTTGCCTCTTTCAACATCGAGGGTGCAGATGTTCTGGAAGCAAAGATTCTTTCCAAGGCATCTTGCCTAACCCTATTGGTGGTTTATCGCCCCTTCATACATACCCCAAATTCATTGAGTGCTTCACTGAGTTAGTCAGTGACCTCTGTTCCCGGTTTCAGTGCATCCTGGTGGTAAGGTACTTTAACTTTCACTGGGATCAGGTACCCAGGGACATCTATGCTAAACAACTGGAAGAGGCACTGACTACTATGGAACTCAATCAACTTTTTAACGCACTCCCCCATGACAAGGGTCACACCCTCGACCTGGTCTGGATCACCCACCCTTCAGCAAGCCTGACAGATATCAGTCCGCGTGCCTGGTCTGATCACTTTCTGATCAGGTGCCTGATTCCGCTCACGGGCCGAGTGGCCCCCCTCCCCCAAAGTGGAAAGTGGTGCACGGGTTGAAGAAAATAAAAGAATGTGACCTGGTGGGGACCCTGCGTAACTCAGCCCCAATAGGGCCAGTACAGGGAAACCTTGACCAGGTAAGCGAGTCCCTCTCACTCAGGCTGAGGAATGCCATTGATAAGGTCGCTCCCGCACATAGGGAAAGAGTGAGGAACAAAGGCAAAGGGGCCCCCTGGTTTAATGAGTCTTTAAGAGGAAAGAAACAAACACTACGCCAATTCGAGAGAGCATGGCATAAAGCACACGATCCAGGTGCTCTTTCCGAATACAAAGCCATGTTTGTAACCTACAAGAAAGCCATTATAGCCAGGAAGGTGGAATATAACGAATCTAGGAATCTGGCTGCCGACAACAAACAGAAGGAGACTTTCCGGATCCTAAAGGAGCTGAGACAGTCACAAGAACCGAATCCCCCGGGCTGTCCTGAAGACGGCAACAAATTTCAGTCCTACTTTCTGCACAAAGTCAATGACCTCTTGTCAGTCATTCACCACACCCCCGTCGTCCATTCTACTCCGGTGGCTGACCCCACACTGCCTGCCTATGACAAGCCCCACACCATCTTCCCAAATCTAAACCATGACTCCCTGAGCCTCCTAATGGGCCGCATCAAATTGGGGTTACCAGCAGACCCCTGCCCCCTTAGGATGTTTCAAATAGTACTCCCCGGGGTGGAGAGTGAGGTCCTTAACTTGCTAAACTGGTCTCTTGAAATCGGCAATGTACCGACCAACTTTAAAGAAGCTAGAGTCATACCCCTGCTGAAAAAACCAGGGGCAGATACAACGAATTTTAAAAACTTTAGGCCAACTTCCCAGCTCCCTTTTCTGGCAGAGGTTTTGGAACAACATGTGCCGAAAACCCTTTCACACCACACAGAGAGAAATCAGCTATTTCAAATTAAACAGGCAGGTTTCAGGGCTCACCACAGCACAGTACTGGTAATACTGGCAGTGATGGAAGAACTCAGTCTTATGGCCGATAATAAGAAGTCATGCACCCTGGTCCTGCTAGACCTGTGCACGGCATTCGACACGGTCAATCAGGGCCAACTCTTGTTGCGGATTATGGAGCTAGGCATCCAGGGGCTAGCATCTCAATGGCTTGCATCCTTCCTGTCAGGCCTATCCCAAAGGATTCAACTGGCTGACCAGGTGTCTGATTCTGCTGAGCGAACGTGCGGTGTCCCTCAGGGTTCGGCGTTGTCCCCCCTTCTTTTCAATGCCTATCTCCAACCCTTGGTGACTGCATTGACTGGTATGGAGTGCCAAGTCTTTAATTATGCGGACGACACCAAAATCATCATCCAGATCGACAACTCTCCCATGGCCCATGCACGGATGCAGAATATTCTGAAGTACACAGTCAGCTGGATGACAGCCAATTCTCTCAATAAAACTGAGGTATTGGCCATTACCATGGCTATCAACCCTTGGAGTGACCTCTTCTGGCCACAAGAGCTTGGTCCTACTCCCAAGCCAGCCCCAGTCGTAAAGAGTATAGGCATTAAAATAGACGACAAGCTCTCCATGTCCCACCAGGTTTCTACCGTGCCGGGAACATGTGTGGGCCTGCTGAGACTGCTGCGGAGACTTGCCCCCCTTCTCTCATTTACGGCACTCCGTATGGCAGTGTCAGCAATGATCATCTCACGTTTAGATTATGGAAACTCTCTGTATGTTGGCCTCCCGGAGAAGCTGCTAACAAAACTCCAGGTAATCATGAATGATGCTGCCAGACTGATTTTCAGGCTCCCAAGGTGGGCTCAAGCCACCCCCCTACTGCAGCAGCTACACTGTCTCCCGGTCAAGCAGAGAACCAGGTTCAAGGGCCTATGCACAGCCCCCAAAGCCATCCACGGTCAGGCCCCAGCATATATTAATGAACGCCTGGTAAATTATGAGCCTGGGCGGTCCCTATAGTCTTCGGATGCTGGTTCACTGTCTTGCCCCCGCTTTAATATCTCTTCCAAAGGGGCAGAGCATTTTCCACAATGATTCCTCAACTGTGGAATAAGCTGCTGCAAGCCTTCATAAGGAACCTGTCCTCCTCCCATTCAGGAAGAAACTAAAAACACTCCTTTTTACTGAAGCCTGGGGCACATTCTAGGCCACGTTGGGATGCACACTCCGGCAGATGTGCCGAGGTTGGGCTCTCTCTCATAGCGCTTAGAGACCAGTAGGTGATTATACGCTCTAGAAATCCCAATTAACAATAGCAATAACCTGTCTTGCTTCTTTCTGCACCCCTGTTGTCTCTTTATGTACCTCGTTTGCCTCTTTCTGCACTTCTCTTGCCTTTTTCTGAACCTCTCTTCCCTCTTTCGGGACGTCTGTTGAATCTTTCTGCACCTCATTTGCTTCTTTCTGCACCCCTGTTTTCTCTTTCTGCACTCATCTTCCCTCTTTCTCTACCTTTCTTGCCTGTTTCGCATCTCACTTGCATCTTTCTGCACTTTTCTTGCTTCTTTCTACACCTCTGTTGCTTGTTTCTGCACCATCTTCCCACTTTGTGCAACTCTCTAGCCTCTTTCTACACCTCTCTTCTCTCTTTCTGCACCACTCTTGCCTTTTTTGTACCTCTATTGCTTCTTTCTGCACTTCTCTTGACTCTATCTGCACCCTTCGTGCCTCTTTCAGCACCTCTGTTGCTTATTTCTGCACTTTTCTTCCTTCTTTCTGCACTCCTCGTGCCTCCATTTGCACCTCTGTTGCTTTTTCTGCACTTCTCTTGGTTCTTTCGGCACTGCTCTTGCCTCTTTCTGCATCCCTCTTGCCTCTTTGAGCACCTCTTTTACTTCTTTCTGCACTTCTGGCCCCGCTACTGTACCTCTCCTGCCTCTTTCTGTACCTCTAATGCTTCGTTCTGCACTTCTATTGCCTCTTTCTGCACCTCCCTTGCTTCCTTCTGCAGCTGACTTGCCTCTTTCAGCACCTCTGTTGCTTTTTTCTGCACCTCTCTTGACTCTTTCAGCACCTCTGTTACTTCTCTCTGAACTTCTCTTCTTTCTTTCTGCATCTCTCTTGCTACTTTCTGCACCTCACTTGCCTCTTTCAGCACCTCTGTTGCTTTTTTCTACAGCTCGCTCTCCTCTTTCTGCACCTCACTTGCCTCTTTCAGCCCCTATGTTGCTTTTTTCTGCAGATCTCTTGCCTCTTTCTGCACCCCTGTTCCCTCTTTCTGCACTTTTCTTGACTTTTTCTGTACCCATTTTGCCTATTTCTGCTCCTCTGCTGCTTCTTTCTGCACTTCCATTGCCTCTTTCTGTACTTCTCTTGCTTCTTTCTGCACCTCAATTGCCTCTTTCAGCATGTCGGTTGCTTTTTTCTACAGATCTCTTGCTTCTTTCTGCACCTCACTTGCCTGTTTCAGCACCTCTGTTGCTTTTTTCTGCAAATCTCTTGCCTCTTTCTGCACCCCTCTTTTCTTTTTCTCTACCTTTCTTGCCTCTATCTGCACCCCTGTTCCCTCTTTCTGCACCTTTCCTGCCTGTTTCTGCACCTCTCTTGCCTCTTTCTGTACTTCTCTTGCTCTTTCTGCACCTTTTGCGCCTCTTTCAGCACCTCTATTACTTCTTTCTGCACTTCTCTTCCTTCTTTCTGCACCCCTCCTGCCTCTTTCTTTACCTCTCTTGTCTCTTTTTGTACCCCTTCTACTTTTTTCTGCACCCCTCTTGCCTCTCTCTCCACCCCTCTTCCCTCTTCCTGCACTGCTCTTGCTTCTATCTACACCTCTGTTGCTTCTTTCATTAATTCTCTTGCCTCTTTCTGGACTTCTCTTCCTTCTTTCTGCACCCCTCCTGCCTCTTTCTGTACCTCTCTTGCCTCTTTGTGCACCTCTACTACCCCTTTCTGTACCACTTTTGCCTCTTTTTATACCTCTATTGGTTTTTCTGCACTGCTCTTGCTTCTTTCTGCACCTCTTAGTTAGAGGTAGTTTTAATCCCCCTCCCCTATTATGTGCTAGGGTCATACAGGGAAGGTCATGCCAATCACAGGGGTACCCCAGCCCACAGCGTACCCTAGTGTATGTTGGTGTTTTCACTGTATTCTAAGTGTCTTTCATTATAGCACTGGCTCCGGGCCTGGTTAGTCAGAGTCAGTTACCACCAGTACCCATCAGCAAAAAGTTGGGGGCATAGGATGACTTTGCAACAAGGCCTCTTTCTGCTCTTTCTGTTGGTTCTTTTTGTACATCTCTTGCTTCTTTCTGCACCTTTCTTTGTCTTTCTGGACTTCTGTTGCCTCTTTCTGCATTTATCTTGCTTCTTTCTGTGCCTTCCCCCTCTTTCTGCACATGTCCTTCCTCTGTAGGCATAGTTAGAAATTAGCATTTAAAAAACCTTTGAAATTCACTAAAAAAAACACAGGTTTCAAGAACGTTATAGTTAGAAATTAGCATTTAAATAACCTTTGAAAGTCATTGAAAAAACCACAGGTTTCAGGGACATTATAGTTAGAAATTGGCATTTAAAAAACCTTGCAAGTTCACTGTAAAAACCACAGGTTTCAGGGGTGTTATAGTTAGTTGGACATTTCACTCGTACAAAACCAGAGAAATTCGGCCATTATAGTTAGTTCATCTAACTATAACTCGCGCCCCCGCAATGCACTGCTTGTGACGTCACATATTACATCATTCATGACATGGTCAGTGACATCCCTGATGACATCTGAAATGACATCACTGATGACATCATCCACTTGATAATCTGATATACCTCCTCATACCCTCATATAACCTTTGATACACCCACTCTAAAATACAGACTACCATTTTCGAAACCATAGACACACCAATACCAGTTAGTACATACCCACTCACTAATTCCTAGGTCTACACACACATCCACTCACTAATTCCTAGGTTTACACACACATCCACTAATTCACCCATACAGTCACTCATTCATGCAGTCAACCATCAATACACTATCATATGCACTCACATATATATACAGACACTCACACACCGCCACTCATCCATAGAGTTACTCACACACCAACTCAGTCATGCAAAGAGTCAATCACACTTCCATTTACTCACCTATACAGTTATAAACATACCACCACACTTATTCAAACATATACTAACACATACTTACACTCTTATACAATAACTGATACAAGCACACCTTCATCCATACAGCCACTCTCACAAACACTCACTCTCACATTTAGATATTTATATACTCCAACACTCACATATACTGCCTTTCACATATGCAGTTACTCACACATGTACCACTGAAACATCCATTCACTCACAAACACACCCATACACACACTCAGCCACCCATACAGCCCTTCACAGATGCACTCTTGAACCCATACACCCAGTGAATCACCCACTCACACATCTATGCACCCCCCACAGACACTCAGACACCCTTACTCAGACAACCACTCAATGACCCATATAGACCCTCATTTAGCTACTCACCAACCCATGCAACCGCTTACACACCAACTGATAAACTAAACTGTGTGAATGTCTGTATCAGTCACTAACCCATGCATTCAGTAAGACATATTTAATCCCTCACTTATACAGTCAGTCACACACCTACTAAATCATCCATTCAGACAGTTATACACCCACTCTCTCTTCAATACACCTTGACCTATATATATATATATATATAAAACATATTTGGACTTTACAGAAACACACAGTCACTGGATGATGTCATCAGTGATGTCATTTGAGATGTCATCAGTGATGTCACTGACCATGTCATGAATGATGTAATATGTGACGTCATCAGCAGTACATTGCGGGGGCCCGTGTTATAGTTAGCTGAACTAACTATAACAGCAGAAATTCTCTGGTTTTATAGGAGTGAAATGTCCAACTAACTATAACGTCCCTGAAACCTGTGTTTTTTTCAATGCATATACATATATATTACCTCGTGGCAGTCACCATACGTAGTCGTAGCTAGGTTTGCATTTCCATAAAAAGAGAGTTTTTTGGTTTGCTAACAACTTTGGCCCTGTTTTACAAATCTTTACAAAACTTTCCAAAAACAAAAGTTCTTTTACCTCAGCTCCTTCCTGAATTTTTTTTGGGTGATCTGTTGAGTGGGAGATGAGAAATAAGAGGGACCTAAAACACAAAATCCCCATGCACTTTCCTTAGTTCCTGGGGCCAAATCTGCCCAGGGTCGGTCCTCATAGAAAGTGTGGTTTGCCCGGGGAAAGTGTCCCCAGGGATAAAATTGGTCTGGGGAGGAGGGCTGCGTGCCCCACCTCCCCATAACAATTTCAGCTGGCCTCAATGGATAGGGTCACCAGGGAAGAAGTAGGTTTGGGGAAGGGGGTCATGTGAAAAATCCAAAGGTGAAAGTAACTTAATAGTTAGGTGAATTTGTCATTGAAAACATTAATGCTTTGACCTAAAAAAAACACACAGAAATTCATCAGTTATAGTTAGCAGCAGTAACTATAGTTTGCATCCCGCCATGCTCTGGTTATGACATCACATATGCCATCACCAGTGACCTGCTCTATGACATTATTTATGACATCACTGATGACATCACAAATTACATTACTTATGACATCACTGATGACATCATTCAATGAGCATGTAACTACCATATTACTTTTGACCTAATTTGATACAGCCTGTGTCCAGCTAATCTGTATGAGTGCTCCCAATACACCGTAGGTGAGTAGAGGTATTGAATCTGTTATAAATCTTTGTATTGAATAGTAACACTGTGTGCAGGTGACAAATGACTTGAGTTCAATACGCTCCACACATGATTTGTTGGCACTGCAGAACATATTTCCAGCATGGCAAAGATAATATGTACTACATATTTATTACTGTAAGCAGCCTTGAGTTATTGGACAGAATCGTCTTAGCATGACACTTTCTATGTAACATAGAAGACTGTGTGCACCAGGTACTAACCTATGTACATGTGCTTGCTTGACTCAGAAAATAGGCTATCTGTATAGGTTTCTCCACGGTATAAAGGATGCATGTAGTATGATTTTTAGCACCTTCAGAACTTGGTTGCTTAGGTACATAGTCACTTGTTGGACAAGATTTGCACAGAGTGTACATAGTTCTTAGTAGATACCTTTCAATACTCTAAAGTGTATTTCTCATCAGAGTTTCTCTGTGTACAAACACTGTGGTACAGAGTAATCTTTCTCCATAGAGTAAACAGTACCTTCTCTGTATAAATACAGCACCGCGTGGAGTGACTCGGAATTATACCTCTTACGGCTCGGTATTACGCGACTATTCGTTAACTACAGATTTTTAACGTTTGTGAATATGGGGACACATGCTTGATATGGAGCTACTAAATCTTCTTTCAAAGGGAGCATATATGATTGCCAGAAGACTAAAATAGTAAAAAGAACAACAAATTTCTAAGAGCTCGCTGACTACTTTGTTAAGCCTTGAAAATGTTTCATGGAAACGAAACACGTGTCGGCTGCCTGTTCATCGCGGAAGTGAAATAATTACCAGCTCATCACTGTTCGAACAAATATTGCCTGTTTTCGAATAAAACATCTCAATGTATTTGAAAGATATGTTTAGTACATTGAATGTAAAGAAATGTGTAACTTGTACTTGTTGAACATAATAAAAAATTGGTCTGTAAAACGCAAAATTAAACTAAATTGAGTGCCGAGGTTTACCTTTAGTTTCTGACAGTATTAACAGAGCCACCTTTCTACTCATATCTATTTCATTTATCAATGCAGGTACAGTGATTGTCAGTGGTTTGTAAAGGTAACAACTGTTTAGTTATGGAATGAAGTGTTATGTAATTAGTTATGTAGTTAAGTGTTCGTTATGCATGTGACTGCATTAGTTATGTAAAAGTGCTTGAGTATCTGGAGGGAGTTGGTTTCTCTGAACAGTTGTATACAGATTAACTACTATGTGCAGGATAGGTTACCCTTTCATCTGTGGTTAATAGTCAATATGAATTTGGCTACCCAGAAGTGTAGGGTACAGGGATAATGTTGCAAATAACACAAGCTTGCTCTACCTATGGTGGTTGTCTGTATGAAAGCAATAAAAATGCTTCATATTCTTCTGAGCTATTATGCACTTACTTTCATAGCTCTCATGGTATGCCTGTTTATAGAGCAATGTGTGCAAAAGCTTGGATGATGTCATCAGCGATGTCATCAATGATGTCATTTGAGATGTAATCAGTGATGGTATAAGTGATTCCATAGAACATGCCATGAGTGATGTCATTTGTGAGGTCATAAGCAGTGCATGGCGGGGGCATCAGTTAGTTAGCGCTTCTAACAATAGCTGGTGAATATCTGTGTTTTTTTAAAATTTAAAACATTACAGTTGTCACTGAGAAATTCACCTAACTAAAATGTTTTTTTCAAAACAAAAACAGATTTTTTTAGAACATGTAGCTATACCATTACTTTAAACTTTGGATGTTTCAGCGAATTTCTAGATTTTTTTTAACATAAAGCATTATTTATTTAGCGTACATAAATCCAACCCCCGCATAAGGCCAAACTCTCACTATGCATGGCCTTTGGCTATGTACAGAGGGACTGTTGCCAACCCCCACAAGCTGCTGAGCTCACACTGCACACGGGCCTTGACTGTGCTGTGGACCCCATCCGCCAGGGCCATTTTTTTCTAAAGGGGAGTGGGGGCACGTGGCCCCTCCCCAAGCCTCATTAGCTCCTAGGGATCCCATCCCTAAGAGCTTTTTTTTAATTAAGGAGGAGGGGGCCGTACATCCTCCCTCCCTGAGCCTTGTTAGGCCCAAGGGACCACATCTCCCAGGACCAATACTAGATAAAAAAGCGGCCCCCTCCCTGAGCCTATTTAAGCTCTGGAGAGAGAGAGAGACGGATGGATGGATGGATGGCTGGATGGATGATGGATGGATGGATGCATGCATGGATAGATAGATGGAACGAAGTAGTATAAAATTGGGACCCAAAAAATGCAACAAATAGGCAGAGTTCTACAACTCCGCTTGAAAGTACCTTTACCCTTTTTTTGCTATTCATGAATTGGGCATAATAGTACTCATGGAAAGTCACACCATGTGCCGATTTAAAGACATGATTTTGAACCTGTCGACTCGCTTTCTTACAGGTGTCTATTCTTCCACCGTGGAACTGCGCATAGCTGACAATTTTGCACAGTGAAAATGGCAGCCAAATGTGCAAATGCCTTTTTCCTCTTAGTGAAAGCCTTGCTGTAACACCACCAACAAATCTGGAGGTGATTTGTTTCTTTTTCCCTCATGAAAGGGAAGTTAATCCAGCCACTGTCATTAGTGACTTTCCAACGATATCCCAGAAGAAAAAGGGCCCAATTTCAGTTTTTGAATACCCATAAGCGTACGTTTGTTGCGTTCACGAACTTACAATGCAAAACACTCCTTGTAATGCACCCTGTGTTCGAGATGAACCGCTTCGGTTTTCTCTGCACTTGTGGCTGAGAATACACAGTACTAAATCCATTTTCAAATCCATTTAACACTTGCCACGAATACTGTTGTGAAGTCCCGCGAGATGTTATTTTCGTCTTTAAATATACATTTACAGTCGAAAATGCACTTGTACTCTGAATGTCACGTTTAATATGTCATTCATGCATGTTATTGATGAAACCAGGGTATAAATCGTGGCGCAAATAAAAAATAAAAATATACACGGGAAGAAGCAAAACCGAGATTGTATATTACCAAATATTCTGTCGTTACTCCATGCTTCCTCTTGTTATCCTCTGCTTAATTTCTACAACAAAATACGCAGACCTGTGAGTAATTTTAATTCTCTGAAGCTCTTACTTTTCCTGGATAAAAACACGCTTTCAATTTCATTTGACACCTGCTGCGCGATTGAGGCTAACAGACACCAGTTGATTCCAGAGATTTCTCAGGCTCAACATATTTTTCCACTGAAGAGTGGCGGAATCTCATAAAGCGATCACCTTCAAAGGAAGTCTTTTTGAATGAAAGGCGTCTTCTGAGGAATGTGGAGATATTATGGATGCAGAAGGTCACTCTTTAAGGGGTGACTGATCGTCTACATAAGAATGAGACCGACCTACAAGGGCAGAGAAAAAATGAAATGACGGGATTGATCACAATGTACATAACCGGCCACTGAACGTAAAGGGATGTTATTCATAAAAGATATCGGAGATAAGATAACACAGAAAGGCACTATGCATTACCAATGCTAATTATTAATTCTCAGTTTTGCATAATTAAATACTATTATGTTTAAAAGTGTTGTTATTTTGATCTCCATATCTGCCATCCTTGTGTTCTATCAAACATGATGCAAGAGTTAAGACACTGCAGAATTGTTCACACATTTGTAGAGAGGTATTCCAAAGTTCTTATACTTATGTAGGCAGTGCATACATTCTGCACTTTTTTGTGTTGTCAACTGTCAACACAAAATGTGGCTAATTTTGTTGTGTCTCAGTAGATGCATCTGTTAAGCAGAGAGATGCGATTTGGCTTATGTTTTTTGGAAGATTTCAGCAAGAAGTGAAAACATGCTGTATGTGTGATTTATTTTATGGAAATTTGGAAATTCAAAATTGTACTTTTCTACAATCTATTTTCTTATGCATTATGTAGAACACGTAGAA
Organism: Triturus cristatus; assembly: GCF_964204655.1. NCBI lineage: Eukaryota > Metazoa > Chordata > Amphibia > Caudata > Salamandridae > Triturus > Triturus cristatus. The sequence continues at coordinate 681,609,076 of NC_140582.1, forward strand.
GAACATTTCTGAAATAAATGTGGTAAAGTTGTCGTTTTGCATTTTATAAAGAAAAAGCAAAAATAAAATGTTGCATATCTTATTCTAAAACACCTCTGATGGTAGTGCAACTTTCCTGAGGCATTTGATTTGGGTGGCCACTACATAATGATAACTGCACTGACCTATTGAGCTGTACTCCTTGAGGTTGCTTCTCAAACTCACGTCTAGCTCTAAAAAATTGTGAGATCAGTCAAAACTCCAGGAGCAGATTTACCAATAGCCCATTCAACGGAATACATCAAGACAACTTGCTGAACTGAGCTGTGTGAAAAAGAGAGGGCATGAATCGCCATATTTACCAATATATAATGCAGTCTTGATCTCTGCCTGCGCTGGCACACAATTTGCTACCTAGTGCAAACACAAGCACCCTTGGGCCATGGTGCAAGGGTGCTTGCATTGCAGGCAGGATTGCACAAAAACAATCCTTAGAGGCTGCGTAGGCACACCCATGCTCCACCCATAAGAACGCATTCCTAGGGCAGAATAGTACAAGGAAGTGACTTGCACTGCCTTGCATTACATCAGATTTATCGAGCAATGCAAGGCCAACCAATGTGGCCTTGCATTGCTTTGTAAATCTGATTAAGCATTGTGTTGTCCTTGGAACACTATGTGTGCTGCAGAGCAACACAATTCAATGGTAAATCTGTCACCTAATGTCTACAGAAGGCCGAATTCACAAACTTGTAATACTATTTGGTGTCACATTTACGGAAACATTTGCACATGTGCTCCTAAATTGAATATATTCATTTACAGATATTGATTTCTGAGTAGAATGAGAATTATTCAGGTAGAAAAGCCTTCCTAATAAGCAGATGCTTCCACTGAGAAAATGTGGGAAATAGGGAAGTGGAGTAAATAATGGTGTTTAAATTGGTGGGAGAGGTGGGAAGACTGATGTACCCACAGTCATACTTTGTGGGCATTCATTAAACTTTTTCAGGAATCTTTAGGACAATGGAACAGACAGAAAAGCAGAAGTTCATTGGGATCTGAAGGCTGGTTAAGAACTAGGAAATGCATGCGGGTCAAAAATAGAGAGAAGAATCACACAGCGCAGCCATCAATCAAAATTGTAATAGCATAAACAATAGGAAAGTAGGATAGCAGTATGATAATTTCCATAAATAATCCTTTGTACATTGAAAGCTATTTCACTGTGTAGGTTGAACCAACTTTTCTTTAAAACAGACCAAAGTGGGATTAAAATATTTCCTTCAATATCCTTGCAAAGCAAAATGCTAGCAAAGTAATTCAGAGTTGATTCTTACATAATGTCCAAAATATCATCTAATTGTAAAATCAGATTTTTGATAACTCAAGCTAAGAAGTACATTTAGTAAAATGTACATGAGACAGACCTGTTTTCAAATAATTTCTGACGTTCATCACAATTTGAGAGCTGGAAAACACAAACTTGACTTAGAGAGTTAATGATCTTGGCACAGACCACAATGTCCTATCTCTTAGAACAAGAAGTATAGCACGATTTTAACTACTGACTACTTACCAGGGATTAGCTATCTCATCTTAGCCAGCCAGATATTCCAGCCATGCTTCTAAAAAAGTGACTATGTCCAAAGGTGAAACCTTGGACCAGGGTGACGCAGCAAATCTCTTAGTTTTGCGGAGCACGCTTGCCTGCCACGGAATTCATCTTGGATCAAATCTTTCTTGGAGCTTTAGACACACAAACAGCTGGTTTCAGCATAAGTTTGACAATAATATACGTGACATTAAGGAGCCCTTGCTGGCCACACCCTTGGATCAAGACCAACCACAAGATCACATCAGTGCAAACCATGTCCAGCATAACTACCAATCTAACTCCGAATTATGCTGTAGCATAGATACCACAACCATACACATCATGAATGAGGACCTCTTGACCATAGATAAAGATGACCCATGCCTTTTAATATTGCTCGGCTGCCTTCAACACAGTCGCCCATTCCACTCACTTGCACTCATCCACTCACTTGCACTCACATGCACACTCCTGTCCTGAGTCTCAAATTGGATTTACTGGTAATGTGATTCACTGGTTTTCCTGCAGCCGATCTAGCTGACACCAGTTTGTTCACATATGCAACTCCAGGACACCAAAGATCTCTATCAGCTGTGGAGTCACCGAGGGCTCTATAGTGTCTCCTGTCATATTCAATCTTTAAATGGAGCTGTGTGGTGCTCTACCAATGGATAACTACATCAAGATTACCAATATGCTGATGATACAAATGCTCAAACACTGTTTACACTTCATCCAGACATGGATATCCAGCACCTACCTGAAGCTCAACCCAACCAAGACCAAGTTCTTGTTATTAGCCAAAACAATAAACAAGATGCAATATAAATTTGACTCAATGACATGAACCTTGACAGCTTCAAGGCACAACTTTCACCAAGCAACTTAGATTCACCCTCGACAGTACCCTCACCCTCAAGGAATATATGCCAAACACAAAGAACCTGGTACCAGCTCTCTCCTGTAAAGAAATTCAAACCAAATTTTTCTGGAAAGTGACTTCAGAACTGCTGTTCAAGCCCTCACACCCCCACAATCTGATGGATCACCATTGGCTCCCCTTGACAGCCCTCACCATCTTAAAAAAACAGCTGCATCCCTTACAGTTATCACAACCAACACCCCCACTGATCTTAGAAATAAGATCACCATATTTGGTGTATCTCAGAACATCCCATCAATTTGCAGGCTTCAGACTAAGTAGTGTAAAAAAGTAGAAAAAAAACAAGGCCACTGGCCATTTCAATCTATGCACCCAGGACCTGAAACAATATCCCTGGATCAATCGAGACTGTCCAAACGTTGCTCCAATTTAGGAAAGAGGTGTAAACTTACCTCTCTAAAGAACATTACACTACAATGCATTTCCATTCACAGCCCAGCTACCGTATGCTTTTTTTTATGTGTACAGCACTCCACTGCCTTTTATCTAAGCCTGGGTGAAGATAACAGAGTTCTGCTATGCAGAACTCCGCAATGTGCTAAAAAACTCTGCTGCACTCCGTGGAGTTCCGCAAGCGGCGGACTGTGGTTAGTCACACTGCTTGCACTGGTTTTTAGCACCAGGTGTTTGTCCCATGCTACAAAATCAGCATGAGCAGCACCACGCAGAGCGCAAGATGGTGCTGCTTCTTTCTACTGCTCATGTAGATGTGCTATTGAAGTGGCAGCTTCCTCAATGTGAGCAGTAGTTTTCTCAACTTGAGCGGTAGCGACCTGCTGCAACTGCTCGTGTTGAGAAATCTAGCAGGAGGTGGTCTAGAGTACTATTTTCCTCACTCGCCAACTTAAACATTGGTGAGCCGGGTGAGAGGAAAAACTCTGCTTTACACCACTACACAGAGTTTTTCGGAACTCGATGCTCTACGTGGAGCAGGCAAAACTTTGCAAACTCCATGAGTGGAGCGGTATTTTACTCAGAGGTCTACTTTTGGCTAGGTTTGCACTACAGTCTTCCTTTTCAGAGACTAAGGGCCTGATTCAGAGCGTGGCATATGGTTACTCCATCACAAATGTAACAGATATCCCATCTAACTTATTACACAAGCTAAATTATTGCACATGCCATAGAACATACTGCACTTCTAATAAGGTGGATGAGTTACCCATGTTTGTTGTGACAGAGTAACCAATCCTCCAAACTCTATATCAGGCATCAAGTCCCAAGGGAAAAACATTGGGCCCGATTCACAAAGGTAAACTTTCACTTTTTCGTAGGTTTATGATTCTTTGTCCCTAATAAAGGGATTTATTTATAATTAGTATCTTTACGAGCAGGGAGTCCCCACACATAAAAAGTTCTATCTTTTTATGTTTGGAGACTCAGCACTCGTAAAGATAGTATTTGCAAATTCCTTTGTGAATACCGAACAATCGCAAACTTACTAAAGTGTAAGTTTACCTTTGTGAATCAGGTCCTTTGACTTGGATGATCAGTTTATTGACTTCATTCTCGTCTCCATCACAGCCAACATAAAATCACACCTAGGTTCCTGTCAACCATGACAGTTGATTACTTTTCTAGGTGTTTTATGCCTTAAAAAAGTTACAAATGCATGTCTCTGGTACCTGTTAACCTATTTCCAATGATCTTGGTGTCTTTTTACTCTTTACAGTTTTGTCTAGTCTTCTAAATGGGTTTCCTAATTGTATTATATTGTGCTGTTTTCTTTACATTTGTTGGCACTGCTTGCACTGTATATGCACTTCTTTGGGGATTTCCTGCTGCTTGTGTTCTAATAAACAGGGGTTGAGTAGAGACTCTCTTAAATAAGTGTTTTGGCCTAACCAGATGTATGTATTCAGTTGGCAGTTGTAACCTCTTCCCAAATGTATGACCCAATTTCTGTTGAGTGGCTAGGACAGGTCTTTTTTCACCAGTTACCATTCAGTTTAAATGGTTAAGAATTCAAATGTTCAATCCATGTTCATTGGCAAAATGTTGTTTTGGGGTATTAGACTAGTAAGAAGTATTCCTCATTTATTTGTAATTGTAAAATTGTTTGTCAAATGGTGGAACTGTGATTTCTTCCTGTGGGTACATGGAGGTGGATCTTTCCATCCTGGCTGGCCTTACTGTGTTGGAAATTAAGGTCATTTGCAAAGCAAGAAAGCTGAAAGTGGACCAAAATGGAAGGAAGGGGAAATACAGCAAGGTCCTCTGGGCCTTGGAAGTAGCCTGCCAAGCACAGATCATGTCAGCAGAGAATTAGTGCTATCCAGGGTTGGGAGTAGTATGTCCTCTTTCAGTCTGTCACTTTTAGAGCTTGGGTCTCACAGGCTAGGGATAACGGACTGAAAGGCTGAGAGGCACCTGAAATTGGGATTAGCCGCAATTGCCTTGGAGAAATAGTGATGGATGCCGGGCTTTACATTCCGAGCCCTGGACTCAAACTCCCAACTATGGGAACCAAACAATATTTCTGCCCACTTTGTCCTCTTGCCTCAGAGAGCATGCCCACTTGACACCAGGAACTAGTGTCAAGAAAAAGGAAAGATGTGGGGCGTCATGGTGTTTTGGCATTGAATCATTCCCCCAGGCACCAGATAGTCATTTTGGCACGTGTGTGGTATTAGCCAGTTCATATGTCAAAACTGCAACTAAAAGTATTCACATTTCTCTCACTTGCAAAGGGAATGGCTGAAGTATTTGGGCTCAAGGTCCCAGAGGGAGGGCTGGGTAAACAGGAATGTGTGTAGTCTGATGCCAATATGGATCACCCCACACCATTTCTTTAAGAAAAGAAATTCAGGGTTCAAATAACACATTGGAAGCACTGTCCCTGTTTTTGTCGAGGTGCATGCTAAATTAGAAGTGTCTGACATGGGGCAGTGCTCCTGATTATAAAAATGCAACAGTATGCATAGTAGCAAACTCTGACAATCAATGCCTGCACTCAGGTAAAGGGAATTAATGAAAGATAGCACCTAGAGTTGAAACAGAGGCTCCACCATTCAATGGCCTTTATTTGAAAAGCAAGATGCCTGATGGTGCACATTCCAAGAGGCATCCCAGGGGTGCACACTGACTTTGTTCCAGCTTTATGTCATGCACAATTAATTCACCTCCCTAATAGACTTTTTGCCTCTTCTCTCTCACCTGAGCACAAGGACAAAGGGCCCCATTGAAGCAAGAAAGTGGTGCAAAAAAAAACCTGTTACACCCCTTGTACTGCCTCTAATATGATCCTTCATGTCTATTGCCCTTTCTGCCTCTGCAGAGGACAAATTGGCATTAATTTTCCAATTTGCCTTGAAGGGAGCAAATCAGCCCTCTATAGATTTACAGAGAGTATTGAAGCTTTAGGGGCAGGAGAGCAACCAGATGCCAATATGACTCAATGGCAGGTTGGTCCTCATCCCACTTTAAATACAAAAATCAATCAATCCCACATGTCTTGTGTGCTATCTGCCTCCTTCCCAGGGTAGGGCAGACTGGTGTGAAACCCCCATTTTGCCCCCCATGGAGCATGGAAAGACGTTTTGGCCTATATGGATGGGGGTATGACTCGATACCAGGACAAGACAGTCTCCATCCCATTCTTTAAAAGAAAAACATGGTGTTTAGTGGGCATTCCGCCTCTTTGAGGAAAAACTGAGAACTCACCACCCAGGAGTCAGCATAACTATTGGAGACCTTGTTGGGTTGGGGTGCTAGTACCCATTCATGCATGTCCAATCTCACCAAGTATCAATTCCATGTGGTCATGTTGGTGGATCCCTGCTCAGAAATTGCTTTCCTGCTGTAATCCCTGGGCTAAGATCCACTAAGGAGAGGAACTATTTGAAAGGGGACTTTCTCCTCTTTCAAGTGGTACCCCTCCTTTTGTGATTTGTGCTCAGAGACTGAGCTACGCACCAGAGCACACATCACATTGAAACTGACTGAAACTTAACCCCAGGCTGCTTTCAGTTTCTCAATCTGCGATTTCAGTGTTCCTGATGAACTGCATGTCACAGCAAACTACAGTTTTGGCTACTGAGGAACCTCTTCCCTCACTGCTGTTTATGAAATCTTTTTGATGTGAGCAACAGAAGGATTGCATCTCTTTAGTGGAAGAATAGATGTTCCATTCCTCTGCACGGAAATGCTAGTGCAGAGAGTATGCGAATTGTTTCCTTCACACTACAGGGCTTAAAATAAAAATACAAGAAAACAAATGCATACCAAAAGAAACAGCTAACAAATATAGCTTTTTAATAAACATTTAAATTATTATAGCAATTCTAACTCTATTACATGCAATGCTATTGTGAGTAGCACAGTAAGAAAAAGTATTATTAACACAGAAGAACTTTAAATACTCTGTTAAGGCCCAGGATATTTTAGTGGTCATAGTTTTGTACCCCAATTTGTGGTCCAATGACGTATCCAATTCGATAATGAGGTGCCAAGGCGGCATGATTGTATGATTTTTTTATTTTTTTAACACATATTGATACAGCGTGGATCAGACACAACAGAAAATGCAATTGTTTATTAAAATAGAAATTGAATAATATATACAAATGTATCAAATCCCATATAAAATATCATGCAGAAACTAATAATGCTTTTGTTTTGCATAAAAGTACAGGAACAGTAGTTGAGTTGTAGGTATAAAGCATTCAATGTTGCAATCAGTAGAAAACAAACCACGTTTATAAAATGTGCACCTTTTCTTTTGTGCATTCCAAACATGTCATATAACTGGTCTTCAGTTTTAGGTTTATTCTGTGGCTACACAATTGGAGCACCACCTCCCATTAGGAAACAGCTGGGAAACAGAATTGTACAATATACATATCATTTTAAGTGTCTCACCAATGTAGCGTTCAAAATATCAGAACTTACACAGAGAAACAAAATGGATGATTTTCTTGTTGATGCCCGAAGTACCCTATCAGTGCTTAACATAGATTTTCAGGTCCTGTGGAATTCCCCAGATTATTAGAACAGATCAAAGGAAAACACTGCACCACGGACTAGAAGAGATACTTAAAGCAACACAAGAAGCTAGAGTTCTGCAGTGCTGATTCCTGGCAAGATATTTTAAGCTTGCGGAATTCTTCACTGTTGAAACAGGCAAAGCACAAACCTTCCCAAATACAAACTGTGTGGCCACAGACTAAAAATAGAGACTGACTAACACAGATCAGTCCACAAAAGCAGAGAGGGTGGACTGTGACCTTAAAAAAGTAGACATGGTCTGATTCACAAAGGTAAACTTACACTTTTGTTCAAGTTTCGATTGTCAGCTTCTTTACTAGTTTTATGTTTATGGCTGTGGAGTCTCCCCACATAGAAAAGATAGTAATGTCCTATTTTATTGTGTGTGAAGACTCAACAGTTGAAATATACTACTAGTAAAATGCCTTTATGGAAAGGAAACAATCGTAAATTTATACAAAATCATAAGTTTACCTTTGTAAATCAGGTCCTTACTCTTATGCTGAACGGTTTTCAAAGTAACTTTGGCGTATACTTATTTTTACATTTTTAAAGGAGAAAGAAGTCTAGTAAAACCCAGAAAAAAAGTGTGTTATCCAAGGAGCCATATAGGAAATAGAGGTCAGTAAAACATGTCTGTGCTAGATACCAAAAGCAAACCGATACATAAAACATGGATTTCTAAAAGGGCTGACTAAAACTGGACCATTCCCAAACATAAGGCAATATTTAAACACATTGTCAATGTTTTGTTTGAGAGCACTTGTCTGACTTTCTACTAAATTGCACTGTTTAATCATGGAAAAGCAAATTTACCAATAATTTTAAAAAAACAGATGCGAATGATCATTCTGATAAAGTGGAAACCAAGCACTATTCTGCTGTTGAACTATGAACTGTACATGTCATGTGATGTCTGGAAGATATCCTGTTATTTTCTCTTTTCTTTTCAAATACCTAGAAAGTAAAATAGGAGCAGCAGATTAACAAATTGTATATCAGTAAGGAATCAAAATGTTAAATTGAGAATGTCAAAATATTCTGTAAATGTGACAGAATTTGAAATTGGAGGCCAAAAGTTAAATTGGTATCCTCAGATTGATTTGTGAGAGCAGTGCAGGTACATCTAACAGAATATTGTATGGACGACGAGTGGTCTCAATTGAATTTAGAAAAGCTCAAACCATCCCACCTAAATTAAACTTTTCGGTTATTTGCATTGAATTAAACCAAATATTTTAATTTGTGTAGTTTTTGACGGGTTGTTTCCATAATTTTGTGCATTGTTTTGTGGTTTAAACCAGGGTCTCCAGATTTCAATAATTACTCTGTAGAGGTCTGTGCATTCCAATAATAAATCAATGGGGGCCCCTGGATTCTCATAAAGATTAAATGGGGGTCCACAGTAAATCAAAAGTTAAAAAATGACTGTTGTAGATAATATCATTCTGCCTTAATGGCTTTACCTGGCAATCCATTGGGAAACTACTATTGTAATAAAAAGTGGAACATTACGCACAGTACTACTTAAAATAAGTGTCCAAGAAAGATGTCAGTAACAGTGTAAGTAGTACAGGTTAGGAAAACATATATTAGCTTTTAGGCATCGTTTTGTGAAATCCGCAGAGATTGCTCATGATGTGTGGTAAAATGTCAACAATTTAGTAAAAGTTGCTGTATGAAGTTTGAGTAACAAACATTTTGAAGCTATCAAGGTTTAAAAGCAGCTATTCCACAAAGTTAATAGCAAATGAAGGCATGTTCTGTGATGTTCTTGAGGACACAGCAGGAGGAAGTCAAACTTAATAAACATAATTGGCCTAATTAATAAAGAGATGCATGATAATAAATGTGGTTTATGATCAGAAATAGTTACATCTACAACTACTAATATTTCGCAAAAGGTGATTTGCAGCGATGATTCATTTTACTTCTGTGAAATATTACCCCCAAATAACCAAATATTTTCTAAGAGTAAATTCCACACAAGAGCTTTTCAAGACATGATTATGCAGCCATTCACAAACTACTCTCTGAAACTTCCCACCTGGAAATGGTCGGACTTTTACTCCAAGCAAAAGCAGAAGAAATCTCTCCCACAGTGAAAATGGGTTTCTCCTTGGGGAACAATTTTTTTTGCATGGAAATAGAACAAAAGAAGTCACATGAATTGTGGGGATTAGTCTTGGGCATCATTCCTCTTATACCGCAGAGAGCTTTTGTGAAATACACCAAATTGCCCTATTACAACATTGTGAATCAGAACAAATACCTGCAAACTGTTGGTATCTGGAATGCAGAAACCGTTTAGTGTACGTGCGCTCTAGAAGTGCTTTTAACATAACATAACATAGCATAACATAACATAACATAACATAACATAACATGCAGAGTCACAGATGCAGCCCACGCTAGTGATGTTTTTAACACTGCAGTATTTTGGATCGAACACAAGATAAAGTGAGTTCAGTGATACTTATGTGTACGAAAGAATTACGTTAAAATATTAGAAACGTTTTATTGATGCGGACCCAGAAAGAATGGCCCCTATTACAATGAAACAGGCAAATCAATACTGACATGTGGTCACTGGCAAAGGGGACACTGAAACATGAGCATCAGTACTGACATGAGAACAAGGACACCGGAGCACTGGCATAGGTCACAATGAATAACGCTGGGCCACTGATTTGGCGAGTTTCACTGAGACACGGATGATAGGGCACAATAATATTGACACTGGAACACAATACCAGTAAAGGGACCCTGACTAGGTTGGGGGTGATATATTATTGTACTGACAAGTAAAACCTAACAAGGCCTAAGGACAGCTGGACAAAGACAGTGACATGAAGACGCTGATACTGTGATGCTGCTACTGGAACACTAGAACTTTTTTCACAATTGGATAGTGAATATGGAACCTTGACATGGGTCACACACATTGAAACTAGCACAGTGAAATTGGAACACTGACACTGGAACACTGACATAGGGGTAACAGCAAAAATATGGCAATACTGAAACAAAAACACAATCACTGGGATACAGACATAGAAGCACTAAGTCTTACATAGGGGTATTGAATTGGAAAGAGGGACATTGGAATGCTGAAAGGGGGCAAAAACATTGATGCTGGGACAATGACAAAGGAAAGTGACACTGGGAGACTGGAAAGGGAAGACAAAAATACTGGGCACCAAGACAGTGAAATGGCACAGGGACCCTAACACATGGGCTCTGACTGTATTGGCACGTCACTGGGGTACTGACCTGTGGGGCTGAGGTTGTAACCTAACGACTAGGGCCGTCGATATCAAACCTGGGAAACCGGGTTTGAGTCTCAGCAATGACGCTCAATATCCTGTGACTCTGAGCAAATCACGTAATCTCCCTGTGCCTAACAAAAACGAATGTGTGCTTGTGTAACACAACTGGTGCTCATGTAATGCGCTCTGTAATATGACAGCTTTGGGTCAAGTTTGCGCTATATAAAACTCTGAACAAAAAAAGACAATGACATAGGGGGACAGGTATTCATACTGTGTCCAAGTAATACTAATACTTGGACACTAACATGGGCACTGTACAAAGCACTACTGCCAAGGGTTACTTCCCCAGTGAGACTACTTGGGAACACAGACCTTGGGACAATAAGACACTGACACAGAGAACTGATATTGGGATGCTGCCAGTGGCACATGGATAATGGCGCATAAGAACTGATCTGAGAACAATGATGCCGGACACTGTCAATGGGCATATAAATAGGGGCACTGACCTTGATGTTGCAACACTGAAGGGGGAAACAAACAGAACAACATGTACACATATACACCAACTCTGGCATCAGGATATTGATCTAGGCAGTAGCGGCTCCTGGAGGGAGTGCTGCGGGGCGGTGGGGCAGGGTGGGGGGTAGTAAACTTCAGGATACGGCCAAAGGGAGTTAATTAAATAAATAAAATGAATTACATTGCGGACGCTGCATTGCCATTTGGCGTTGCAGCGGGTGCAATGTAATTTGTTTTATTTATTTATTTATTGATGTACTTACCTTGGTTCGGCTGTATGCTGGAGTTTACTACCCTCCACCCTTCCCCTCCCCCATCCCGCCCCACCTCCCCACGGCACTCCCTCCAGGAGCCGCTGCTGGATCTAGGAACACTGACAAGTCCACTAATGCTAACACTGAGGCACTTATATCAGGGCAGGGCACCAGCACTGGGACACTGATGCAGCAGGATACAACACATGGATACAAAATCTCGATAATGGCACAACAACGGGCACTAGCATGGAGACTATGACATTGGGTTGCTGACAACAAAGCACCAAAACGTACACATGGAAATTACAAGGAGAGGCACAAGCCCTTGCACATAAATAAGGATGACGGATAATGACACAGTGAGGAACTGACACAAGACCACTGATATGAAAACATTGACACAAGAACATCAATATTGACAGTGGACCACTCGCATGTCCAATGAGAAGTGAATTGGTGACACTGACAAACAGCTCAGCAAGGACAGTAAAAGTTACATTGGACACTGCCTTTGGAATAGAGACAATGGACGATGACCCAGACATTACAATGAACACATTGGCACTGGGACACTGACAGTGAAGCAAACTGGCAAAGGGACACATGGACATGGAGACACTAGCACTGTTATAAGGGGCATTGACATTGAACTGTCTTAAAAAAATTATTATCAATGGTTGTTATTAAAATGTGCCTATAAAGGAAACATTTGCCATACATTTCCCACACTGTTCATAGTTAGAGAATATCCAACCTCATGTGTAATTGCATTTCTAGTCTATGCAGTTATCATCAATGTTATTGGCCTGGCATGCTTTCAAAATTTAATTTAACACTCATTTTCTGAAACATTCCTAATGTTTCTTTCTTACTGGATTTTTAATGGCATTGTTTAACACTGATCATCAGAAATAGCTATCAAGGTGGAATACTTTCTTGCATTCTTGAATCCTTTACCGTCTCACTACATTGTGCTTTAATAAAAGATACTGTGGGAGAACCACTTTAATGTCACCCTGAGACCTATTTGGGATCAGGCTCCCCAAAATATCTACCCTTGTGGATAGTCCTGAATGAATGCATTCCAATCTTCCTTAGCCTGCAAATATTTAACATGGACAATATGTAAAATAACTGCGGTAACCCTGCTTTTTCATTATTCAGTTTAGTAAAGGAACACAGTTATTTCTAAGTACCATTTGCCTTGAGTTGTCCATTAATTAGTTATCATAATGCATCATACTGAAACAAATGCAGCATGGTTGTTTATATTACGCGCTGCCTGCAACACACTCAAGGCCATTTTTTAAATTAATTAATTTGGTCAACAATGTTATTGGTCGGCCAGTGGTCAAATTGATGCCATTATCCTGGTGTATATAGAAGTATAGCATATTGTCCACCAATGTATTCATTATAACTAAGTTAACCACATTATAACAATACATTTTTTCTTTCAAAAATGGGGACATGAAGAGTATTTATATGCCTTTTATGAACCAACTCAGCCTTCCTGTTTTGTTTAGTACTGGCAAATACGCTCTTCAATTTGGAACATTCTCAAATTTCAGTGGCTACTCCTCAGCACTACACAACAGAGGGTAACAATTGTAAAGTATATGTAAAAAAAGACCCCTTTAGTGTGCTCATCCCCAAGCACAAATTTTGCTAGATTTTATTGCTGGTGTATTGGCTCTAAAACTGTCCAGCACCCAGTGTATGTACTGTGACCACTAAAAACATATGGAACTTGGACTTGGTTAATCACTGACTGACATATTAAAATGTACCTATAAGTCCCTAGTATATAGTGCACTGTGTACCCTGGGCCTGTAACTTAAATGTCACTAGTGGAATCCACCCCGTATTGTGCCACCACTACAGTGTAATGCAAAGCATGTCTTCAACCCTGCCTGAGTGTGCAGTTTTACAACTACAAATTCAACCTTGAAAAATAAACCTTTTTCGAGGTCTAAACCTTCCTTTTTAAAAATTATAAGTAGCGCATAAGGAATGCCCTAAATACAAAGTGCTTAGTATTCAAAATGTAGCACATGTGTACTTAAGTTTTACATGTCATGGCAGTGAAAAATCTCAAAAGTAATTTTTCTCCTTGGCAAAGCTTGCTCTCCCAAAGAAAATCACAGGGCTACAATATAACACCTTATAATGCTTCACTTTTATTTGGGAATAGCAAGAACCATGATTCAAGGACTAAATGTAATAGTAACTTAAAATCCAATCAGTTAGATATGTCAACTGTAGGATTGTCTTCTCCCAAACCTTTGACCTTCATTGCTCTCATTTTGCTGAATTTGTTTTTGTTGGTCTTAGGACTATGCACACTTTACCATTTCTATCCAGCAATGAAATGCTTGTGCTCTCTCTTTAAATCATGGTAAAATTGACTTACACCTAATTGGCATATTAAATTTACTTATAAGTCCCTATTAAAGTTGTATACCATAAACCTGGGCTAGTAAATTAAATGCTACTAGTGAACTTGCAGCAGATATTATGCCACCCACTTAAGTAGCCCCTTAAAACATGTTTCATCCCTGCCATTGCAGCCTGACTGCAGTTTAAAACTGCCAATTTGACAAAGCAAAATAAACCCCTTGTCAGGCCTAAAACTTGCTTTTAATACGTATAAGGCACCACTAGGTAGGCCGTAAACAGCCCTTAGGGCAGGATACATTGCATTTAAAATTTTGAAAATGTACCTTTACATGTCCTGATAATGAAACAAATCACAGATTTGTTTTTCACTACTGTGAGACCATCCTCTCTCACAGCATAACATTGCATGACCTTATTATATTTTAAGTGATAACTTTTATAACTTTTGTTTTGGAGCAGGTCCTAATCTCATGTTTGGTGTCTGAGAAATTTTAACATACAATCCTCTTTAAATGTTAATGTTCACGTCCCCCTGACTCAATCCTTACCCCACACTCAATAGATCCAGTTGAGAGCGTAGAGGGCCCCTCCCGCAGCACAGCCAAAACCTCCCGGTGCAGGTTGTTTGCGAAGTACAGAGCCAGGTCAAAGGACTGCAGCGTCTGCTTGAGCAGCATCGCCACGCGGGCCAAGATCCAGACCGCCCCCCGACCCTCATCCATTCAAGCTCCTGAGGCTGCTGCGCCTCTGGCCGGGTGGGAATTCCCCCGCAGGGAGATCGATCGGAGGGCCAAAGGATCGCGCCGTTCACCTCCCAGCCTTGAGGAAGAGATCCCCCCTGTCAGGAGGGCCGCAGTGCGTTCGCGGGTAAGATGGCGTCCCGCACAGCCCCGGCAGGCTTATTTCCTGGCGATTTCTGTACCCTAAATTAAAATACAGCAGCAATGTTGGTGCCCAGGCCGCTGTGCTACCTGGGCATGCTTGCTTTGCGAGTTTGCCCTCTTGCTGCAAACGGATGATGAAGGATTCTTTCACTCCGCTGGCAGAGCTCCCCTATGGCGCAGCCATCTTGCCGCTGGCGAAACCACACCCCCAGATCTATGATTATTAAAAGAGTATAATGAGTTTCACAATTGAATGGTAAAAAGGCACATGGCTGGCATTGCTTTAAATTTGAACCCTAGCCCTTCTTGTCAACATTACCTTATATCCAATTTTTCCCTCTGATGACATCTCATTTAGCATTGGAAATTTGCCCACAAAACATGTCCTTCCTGGATTGAAATTAACATGGAATGATACAGATAGCAGACTTTGTGGTTATTAGAATATAATCTATTATTCGTGAGTCCATACTCACCATACTAAGATGGCACTGGACTTGGTAGAGCACTTCGATTTGCAGTCTTACTGGTCATCATAGATGCGAGACCACTTTACGATGTGGAATCCAGAACCTATTATCGACACATACTTTCAACTTATTTATGATAATAACTCGGATTGCTATAGATGCACATTTATTTGTCGGGGGTACTTTGGCTGGTTACTCATTATACAGTAAAAACAAATTGATACTGGCAAGATGGCACTGCACTACAATGACAATTGAGGAATTCTAGTCCATGTTTTTATGTAATTTAGCACAGAGATTCACGTTGAATACTCATCTCTTTTATGTGTGTTGGACATTTGACTTTGTAATATAAGGATATTCATGACAATTAGATTTGGATAGAGATGTTTTACCTATTTGCTGTAATATTTACGTTAACTCCAGATAATATGTTTTTGGGATTAGTACCATAATGACAGTATTAAGTTGGTGTTAATTTTCACAGAGCGCGTTGCTCATGTGTTCATTTGTGACACATTTGGGGCCTCATGTAGGTAGCATACCAGTTACCACTTCTAAAATACCGAACGTTACCGAATCGGTATTTTAGAAGTGGTAACTCGTATGTAGGTAATGAGTCGGTATTTTTTACCGATTCGTTACAATTCGGTAATTACCGAATCGGTATTTACCGATTCGGTAATGAGGCATACCTTCCCATTGAGGGGAAGGTATGCCTCATTACCGAATCGGTAAATACCGATTCGGTAATGGTGGAGAACAAGCAAGGGTGGCAGGGTGTCACATTGACACCCTGTTGCACCCCTGATTCGGCCATGTGTGCACATGTGGCACACATACATGCCCTAAGGGCATGTATGTATGCCACATTGCACACTGCTACGCGCTTCAAAATGCCCATACACATACATTAATTATTTACCACCAACTATAAGTTGGTGGTAAATACCGACTCTTAAAAACACCCACACACTCCCCCTACATCTCGATTTTGGTTTCGGAATTTACCGAATCGGTAAAATTACCGAATCGGACAAGTTACCGATTCGGTAACATTACCGATTCGGTATTATTACCGATTCGGTAATTTTACCGATTCGGTAAATTCCGAAACCAAAAATTGTCCCCCTACATACCAATAGCCAAAATACCGGTCGGTAACGGTATAATTACCGAAAATCGGCCGTTACCGACCGGTATTTGGCTACCTACATGAGGCCCTTAGTGAGTTGCAAAGATGGCGCTGATGTTTCACGCCACGGAATACTCTCCATACTCACCATGCTACTGCTTATTATGAGAACTTGTGGATTTTGCTCTATCTTGTTTTACACTTTACGTGGTAGTGACTGTTGTCAATATTAAAGAGGTTTATACTACTCTGTGAGAGGACTGCTGCTAATACCAGTCAGTTTTTAAGACAAATTACAGTAATTTCAACCGTGCATTGGGCTGTTATTTTTGGGTGCTTTATTGTATATCAATGTGAGATATACGCAATATGCGTTTCAAGTGCTTTAAAATTTGATTGACTCGGATTGTTATCCAGGGGCTTATGTAATTTTGTGTTGATAGGTTAGCTGCTCTTGTTTTGGTGGTTCCCTTTCAATTTTCAGATCACACTGACTGTCGTATTAGGATGCACTAATGTTTGTTGTCCTGTCTTGAATAAGTTATCTCAGGTGATAATGTTTCTTGAGCTTTTTTCCAACAGTAATTACTATCCATAGTCTGACCCTATGGTGGGTGACGGCTCTGTCACTTTCAATCACACTTGCTCTATTCAGGTCTTTTCTAATCTCAGGAAACTACTCCTTGCATGATAAACTGGTGGGTGACGGTTCTGTCTCAATTCACATGAGACAATTTTTTTATACTGTATATTTGAAATTACAGCCCTGAAGAAGTCAAGGTGTGAGATATCACACGACGAAACACATGTTGGCTATATGAGGCTGCATTGTTGATGGATCTGCTGTATCAAGCTACATTGTTGATGAATCAAGCTGCATCGTTGATGAAGCTGTAGCAAACCCCATTGTTGATGAAATTCGAACGTGGATTGAATTACAACCCTGAACTGATGCCTATGGAATAATCATGGATCAGAACATTTGGAATTTAAAGACTATTACTAATAATGTATTACGGTATGTGAGCTCAGAGAGGATTTGTATTGATTCTCTTCTTAGAACGAATTATTGGGGTGGAATTGGCAGCCGACCCTTCCTCACCTAGTAGCACCAACTTTACTTTAGCTTTTACTTCCCGATACTGTTTGCTGAGCGCCCATTGTCTGTTTCTACGCCTTGTTGCCAATTGTTGTTTTGCAAATCAAGGGTAGGCAAAGATTAATTGTTCATGTACTGGAAAGATGATCTAATTAAAATACGAATCTTCCACAGGCATCTGTTTTCCAAGGTTCTTTGGCCTCCGGCAAAATACTGGGATTAAGCGAGACGAAATGTCTTCACTGTTACTGCCATACCCAAGAGTATGTCAGATTTAACTTGGCTGTCTTGTCCGTCGCTATGTCAATGGAAACATATACATAAACATGTCTTGCAGAGTCTCTTGGCGTGTGTTCAGTGAAATTCTTACATGCAACAGTATATATATTAAAGTTTGGTTGAAATCTGATGGTACATATATAAGAGCTCTATTCTGCTCTCATAGGTCACATGCACGTCTGTGAAAATTCAGGGACTATATTATGAATTCGGGCCATATTGAATAAAGTGTCCAGGAGGTGTAAATTACATATGCAACCTATTTATGCACACTTGGAACACTTTGATAGTACCAAAATGACCCGAACACGCATGTGCAGAGTAGTTTTCCCTCGGCACACCTGGGTATGTGCGTGCGGTGATGTAATTTGGGAGTGTGCACTCAACACCTAATTTTGCCCCATATGGGTTTCCGAAAAGCAGAGTTGCCTACCTGCTCCAAAGAAATTATCTGAGTTAGTGTGTGGACAGCACCGCTCAAAAATAGTGCGCAGTGGTTCTTTTCACCACTATTCTGGGCTGCACCACCTGCAGCTCATGCACTTAATTTGAGGATCCCCGAGTTAAAAGTAGGTGCTTTGGATAGCTCAGCCTGTTAGAACAAGAGCACTGCTCCTTTCTGCAAAAGGGCATCCGTTCATGATATGGCCACTGCTCTGCCTCCAAGGATCACAATCGTGTTGTAACACTAGACCTTACATTTTCATAGAAAGAAATCAATCCAAAAATAACTGTGTACTGGACATATGGACATAACATGCAATGCATGCACGATTAGCAATATAGCTTCCCTTCTGCCTGATGAAGGATCCTTCCCTGTCTAATTAGCCAATAGTAAAAATAAATAGTTGCTTATTTTAGGATATCCTGAAATACTTGCCATTGCAATCAGTACATTCACATTAACCCCTACGATCTCATATATGTTTTGATGCATCATGAAATATATTGGTACTCGTTTCGGGGAACAGACCAATGCGAGTTGTTGATTGTTGATTGTATGCTTTAATATACATTAAGGTCATTATTAACAATGTAACCATCCAAAAGTGTAATGGAAGAAAATGTGCATTTCGTCATCATAAGGCATAGAGAAAGCTGTCTGCCTCTTTACCATCTCCAGTAGCCTTGCCTAATGTCATTTATGTGATTTGCAATTGTGGAGCCTTAGAAATGAGAGATGCTATTAGAAAGAAGCATTGACTCAATCATACATATTTGATGAGGAACATTGTAGCCACGAGACGCTTGCCAGTCTAAAGTACATTATTGTTCACAGGAAAAGCAACATTCAAGACAACAGCCAAGTGGCTTTTAATCAGCCTTTGTCAAGAGAGTCTGCATACACAGAAAGAGCATTAAGAGTGCTTCATCTAGTTTATATTGGCCATCCGATTTTTGATATAGCTAATCGGAGGTCTTTCATCTAGAAGCAACCCTCAATCGATAATGTATAATTTGTAAAGCAGGCTTAACTAATGTAAAACAGGTATTATTATTATTATTATTATTATTATTATTATTATTATTATTTTAAACTCATTTTATTGATATATATATAAAACCCAACATGACAGTGGGCCCCATAAAGCAAACAATTAGCTACAACAAAAAACAGTACAATCCGAGAAATATAAAATACAGTTACTCCTCGCCCCCTACTCCCACCCCACACTCAGAAAACAAATGGAACACATCTGTAACCCGTAATCATCCATATATCTCAGTGCAGTACTGATTATTTTTTGTTGTAAAATGTCCGAATTTCATAGTCCAGAAGTGGGAGATTTTGATGAACTTGGACTGGTTCATTTCCCCTATATTACGCCCAACTCTTCCATATCTTGGGGTGTATTAGGGGCAGCCCTTTGCTTTGTATACTGCAATCTCCATGCCCAAACAGTGGTCAACACCCTTTTACCAGAGTGACAGTGACAGAGCGGCTACTGTTTGCCACTCTTTTACTATGTCATATTTAGGGAGCGTTAGTCACAGGCCCAGGTGGGAGATTCCATATTTATTCCCACTACATCATCCATAAGATGGAAGAGGGCCAACCATGGTTTAAATAGGAGCTTCCAGGACAGGACCCGACCGAGACATGAGATCACTCCCCGCCAGAATCTCGCTAACCCTGGACAGCTCCACGCAGTATGGAAGAATGTACCCTCTCTGCTCCACAGCGGAGGAATGCTGACGTGGTGATCACCCCCATACCCCAAAGCCGGTGTCATGTCAGGTAGACCTTATGGAGGTACTTAAATTAAAAAAGCAATAGACTTGCCAAAATTGATGCTCCCCTGGGGGAACCGAGCACCTTGGTCCAGTCCATATTGTGTAATTCACCTAAGTCATCCTCACATGCCACATGCAAGGCCCCAAAGGTGTCTGATTGGTTAGAATTCAGGGTGGGGCTGGTAGAGCTTGGTAATTTTATTGTCACCCACATCTCCTATGAGTAATTTACCTTCTAATAGATTACATTCTGAAAGGTCTGATAATGTCTTAAAATAGGGGCCCAGGTCGTGGCGCTGCTGGAGGAACTTATGAAATTGGCTGCGATGCAGCTGGAACTTAGTCTGGAGAATCTGATAGGACTTCAGGGCTATGCTCTACATGACATCTCCGATAAGGTCCCACTTCTGGAACCCCTCCAATGTTGCCACTTCGGGGAGCATGGTTCCATACCAAAGTGCCTCACCATTTAATTTGTTGACGGGCGACTGCCACAAGTCTACAACCACTTTCATCACTGGAGGAAGAGTAACACGCTTCCCCCAATATAAGTATTCTTGTAGCAGAGTCGCACTCATTGCCATCTTATCCTGGGCATATGTGGGGTCTCCCTGCGTATCCAACCACCACTCAATTATTATTTAGAGGTGGGCCGCCCGGTTATAGGAATCAACATCTGCTACTGCAATTACCTCACAGTATGTAGACTGTCCCATAGAAAAGTGTTAAGAATAGAGTTCAGTTTTTGAAACCACTGCCGTGGAATGTCAAATGGGAAATTTTGCAGCTGATAAAGGAACATGGGCAATGAGACCATTTTGAAGATTGCCGATCATTCTGTCAGTGACAGTGGGAGTCCTTACCAAATTTATATGTCATCTTTCAAACAAGAGGCAAGTGGTTCTACATGAACGATTCACGCAACTGTAGCCTCGGGGAAATATAAACCCCTAGGTATCAATATCCATCTGTGCCCGCTCGCATATCTGCTGCCCAGTCAGGTCTATGCGGGCCTAGCTCCACCGTGTAGATCATAGATTTAGAGGTGTTTAGATGGAGGCCTGAGGTCTCCCCAAACATATGCATTATATGCAAGGGTTGAGGTCTTGTCATATCTGGCCTCGTGATAAAGAATAAGACATCATCAGCGCATAAAGTGATTTTGACTGACTGTCCGCTACCCCACTCAAATCACTGGGCCTGCGCGTCCATTATCACCCATACTGCCAGGGGCTCCATGGCAATAGCGAATAGTAGGGGGGCAGGGAACAATCCTGTCTCATTCCCTGCTGCATGGAGAAAAATACCTAACCTAGCCCCAGCCACCCATACTGACGCCGTCAAGGCTGTATATAATACGCAGATATAGAAGATGAACCATTGCCCAAAATTAAGGCACCAAAGGAGAATAAATAAATATGTTAAATTGACAGAGTCAAAGGCCTTGTCTAAATCAGCTGGAAGAAGCATCGCCGGCTCCCCCAATCGTGTGCGTTATTGCCAATGCATTATATGTTCAGCATATATTATGACTAGTGGCTCTATGGGGCATGAACCTGGATTGGTCGGGTTGGACCAAATCAGTGATATGAGTGATCAGTCTATTAGCCAAAGCTTTGGCAAAGATCTTAACCTCCAAGTTGAGGAGGAAGAGTGGATGATACAATTCAGGATCGTCTCTCGGACGCCCCAGCTTGGGAAGGACCACTATCTCTGCATGGCGCCAGTCTGGTGGCATGATGCTGTCTTCTGCCACAGACAGCATTGCTTCAAGGAGGTGAGTTTGAAGCTTGAGCATATCTAATTTGAAATTTTTTCTGGGAAAGCCGGTTGGGCAAGGCGCCATGCCCAAGTTCATATTGACGGATGCTGCAAGGAGTTCCTCCCCTGTAAGCGTAGAGTCTACCGATTCCCGAGCTACAGGAGACAAGGATCAGAAAGGTAATGTCCTCACAAACTCCTCTATTTGTATCCATGTCAGCACCTCTCTCTTGGCATATCCCACCCCCAAGTAGAACACAAAGACATTCGCTATTGCACTAAGATCCATAAGTGGAGCACCTGTGTCCCTCCCCAGTTGAGGGAACGGGGGTGCCTTGGAGGACCTGGCCATAGTCTATGAAACAGTTGACTCTATTTATCCTCCCACTGATAAATACAGCTCTGTAAAGCCTGTCAGGTGAGCGGTGTCTCAATGATCAGGGCTTATTTGTTCTGCTGCTGCGCCCTGCCTCCTGGTTGGCGACCCCAACTGTCCAGCATCAGACTTTCTGTCTCCAGATCAACTATGTCTGCATAATGCACTTGTGCCCCCCTGTACAATAACTAATGCCACCTCCCCAAAGAGGGAGTTTTATGGCCTCCATAAAGTCTGGGGGGACTGTATTGTACCTGTATTTAGCACAAAGTATTGGTCTATGCTGTCTGCTGTGTGTTGGTGATAGTCTGGATTCTGTTGATGCAATGTCGCGAGGTGCCAATGGGATGCTGGGCATTTGTGACCCATCTATATTTCTGTTGCCACTAGGAAGTGATATGAAAGACCCCTGGGGAGCACCGTTACACCCTGCACTCTGTTTTAAGTGACTGCTCGAAATTAGCAAATAATCTATCTGCTAGAAGGAGTCATATATGGAGGAATAGAAGGTGTAGCCCCCTGAGGATGGGTTATGGGTGCACCATACATCAAGGAGGCCTGGAGCAGAAATGAGAGAAGATAGGGGTGTTTGGCACGACATCTGGTGCAGCCACCTTGGGTACCACCTATCCACTGATGGATTGATTACTCCATTCCAGTCTTCCCCCAGCACCACATGTCTGTCTGGCAACTCCCCCCAAAGCCCTGTCAGCAGCTAAACCAAGGAAGAACCAAGTGTGGAGGGGCATATAAACTGAACAATGTGATAGATTCCCCATATAGAGTACCCACAACCACTTTATACTTACCATATTTATTTGCCCATGTCTTGAGACGCTGAAGAGGGATGGCGCACTTGATCAGGATCGCTGTACCTCTAGATCCGAGTGTGAATCCCAAGTGATAGATTTGTGTGTATCCCCACCGCGCAAGGCACGGGCCATGGGTAGCTCTCCTGCAAAAACAATACATCTGCTCCCAGTATTGTGGCCTGTTTCAGGACTGCCCCTCTCTTCACCATGTCTAGTAGACCATTGATATTCCATTTCACCAGTTTAATTACATGTGCCTTACTCCCCTGAGACTGTGTTGACATGATTCTATCTTATTACTGTATGTGCACAATTGACAGGTGGTTTATGAAGTCCCGCAGGTTACAATTACAAATAATAAGAAAAGCATACAAATATAACCACAATAGTAGCAAATGCAAACAACCACCCATCATCTTGATACAAAATTTGTTGCAATAATTTCCCATATGTTACTCTCCCAACTCCACACTCCGAAGCTCTAAAGTTTTCTGTCAGGGGATATGACAGCAGCAGACCCCAATTGTGGGTCTGCCCTGATCCAACCCAATGGATCCCCTTCCCCAACATTAACCTAACCAGTGGAGACCGTAGATTCTTGAGTACAGCATCATGTGGCGACCCTGGTATCTTATATTATGTAAGTCTAGGACAACACTGCCAACAAGGCACCTTCTTGTGTTACTTCAGAGAGCTTGTCACAGATGTCTGGGAGGACAGAGAGTCCCCCGCAGCCACTGGTGTCTCTCTTGTCTTCTTAGGGTTCTTCCAGGATAGAGAGGTCGGCATCTTTATGGTCTTGTTTTGCCTGTCTTTCAGTGAACAGTCAGAGTCTTGGCATGGTGGTATATGTGGTTTGACCCAGATCCGCTCATCTGTCCATTGAAATTCTTTCCCTGGAGGGTCAAAGAGGAGCATTTGAGACTGATATATAACTTTGAGTTTGGCAAGATATTGAAGTATACATTTTCATTTCATTTCAGAAACCTTTATTTCGATCACAGATCATAAAAGATGCATAGCATTAATACAAAAATTTTTAAAAACGAATTAAACAACGGAGTGATCCAATAGTTAAAACAGTGTTAAAAGAGGGTGCATGAAGTTCAGTCTGTAGCTATCAAGGAGTCTTTTTATACGAGTCTTTTTACCCATCGGCTTCGGGTGTACCACATGGAAGTTAAAAATTTCGAGAGGGCAAAGACTACAGTGGGGGAGAGGTCTGTCTTTAAAACTCTATAAGCAGGTTGAAAGGATCTAAAACCCAAGTTCTTAAGTAGGGGGACTAACCAATATTTCCTGCTCCTCTCATAGCCCTTGCAGAAGAAAACAACGTGAACGTCATTCTCCTTTGGATGTGCGCACACTGGGCAAGTTTCTATGGAGGAGGGGCATGTCCAGGACGCTGTGAACGATGCTAAGGGAAGTGTTCCGTATCTCCATTGTAAGAATAATTTCCTCGTTAGTACAGGAGACATGGCATCTAGAGTACTTTCAAGATGGTAAGAATCTTTTACTTTTAGGAACAAATGGGTCAAAGATCCTTCTCGTCTGGCATCGATAGCTCTGGTGAGCATTAGTTCTTGGTATGCTCTCACAAGAACCTTTTTTGGAGTCTTTAAACAGGCGTTTGTAGGATCCGTCCATAGTTCCGGATAACCAATCTCCTCTAGCATTCCCTTAACATAAATCATCCATGGAATTCTCTTGGCATTCCGTAGGTGCAGGAATTCCTGTAACTCCTCTCTGTAGTTTATGAGATCTGGGCTGCACCACAAGCGTCTCCAAAATGTCAAGGGTTTAAGACCTAGCTCCTCGGTTATCGATCGAATTCCCATGTCCAATCTTAGGGGCAGTAGTGGAGTGCTCTGCGGTAGGGCAACAATCTGTCTCAGAAATTTATTTTCCGTTGACTGTAGTTTAGACAGATTAGTGTGTCCCCACAGCTCACCCCCGTATGTAACACCTGCGCGGGCTTGAGTTTTGTAAATATGAATGATTGGGGTTAGTGGGCGATAGAAAGATTTGTTCGCCAGACGCATAGTGCCACCCGCCAACTGAGCCAGTTTGATAGTCACTTTAGTCTGGTGTGACGTCCACGTTAGATGTTCGTTTATAGTAATCCCCAAGTATTCGATATTATGCACACGTTCTAATTGGACTGTGCCTAACCTAGGTGGAGCTCGGTTATGGGTATTGGGATTCAAAATCATAAATTTAGTTTTTTGAGGATTAATTTCCAATCCACGATCAGAGCAGAACTCTAAAAAACCGTCTAGGATGCGTTGGATCCTCATAGGGGATTTAGACAACAGCAGGGTGTCATCTGCAAACATGATTGCAGGCACCCTGCTGCCTGTCAACTTGGGGGCATCGGTGTTGGAAATCCTGTTCAGGTGGGCAACTACCCCGTTCACAAAGAGGCAAAACAGGGTCGGTGCAAGGACACAACCCTGTCTAACCCCTCTGCGAACGGGGAAACTATCGGTTAACTTGCCACCTTTGCCGCACCTTACGCGGGCGTAGTTGTTATAATGAAGTCTCGTCAGGATTGCCAGAATATCACCAGGGACGTTTAGCTCTTCCATGACTCTCCACAGCCGTGCCTTAGGTACCAAATCGAAGGCGGCACGTAAGTCTACAAAAATAGTATACAAAGTACCGCCCTCGATTACGGCTGTTCTCCAGTAAAGGAGATTCAGCCGGAAAATTTGATCTACTGTCGATACACCCTGACTGAAGTCCGCCTGATAGGGGGACAGGATGTCCATCTCCTCTATCCAGGCCAGAAGCCTGTCCAAAATCAGTCTTCCGAAAAGTTTTTGGGATATGTCGATGAGACTGATAGGACGATAGTTGGCTGGGAGCAGAGGGGAACCCTTTTTGAAAATTGGAACCACCTCTGCTCCCAGCCAAGTATCAGGGACCTCCATTCCCCCCAGAATGGCATTAAATATTAGTGTAAGATATGGGACCCATATCCCTGGTTCCTGTTTAAACAAGTCCCCAGGCACCCCATCGAGTCCCGGGGCTTTTCCCGCAGCTAGACCCTTGATGGCCTCCCTCACCTCTTTTTCAGTAAAGGGAGCTCCCGTATGACTAGATGTCTTTATGCCACCAACTGTATTTTGTTCCCCCCCTTCCTCAGCATAAAACGTCTCAAAGTGGCGCTGCCATATTGTGGGCGCTATGTTGGGCTCTATTGCCGAGGATAAATCCTCAGTACCATTGGCGACTTTGCGCCAAAATTTGCGCGAGTCTCTGTTAGTTAGTGTTTTAACAAGGTTGTCCCAATAATCCTGGTCCCATTCCGCCCGCGCATTTTCCAGGAGCCTTTTGTAGGATCTTCTCCTAGCTTGGATTTCTTCCTTGCCATAGTGTCCTTTTATAGCAAGTAACAGATGGGCCTTGGATTCCCTGCAAGTGGCGTTATACCAGGATGTTTTGGACAGGGGGCCTTTCCTTTTCCCTGAGGATAAAAACAGATCCTGCTCTAAGGTGATGATTATGTCTGCATGAATTTGTGCAAGCTTTCCTCTATTGGGATCATCTTGCACCTCCTTTCCAATCTGAAAGGCCCTCTCCAGCAATGGGATGATCCTTGCATATAACTGCGGTATTCTATCTGGACTATTGACCAATTTCTCCCACTTGACTCTCCGCCGATTGTTTTCAAGTAAGAGCCCTGCTTTATCTTTATCCAATCCGTAGGATGTGTCCTCTCCCCCTGGCAGGGAATAAGTCAATTCCAAAGCGTTATGGTCACTGTCCATTCTTTCAGTGACTTTGAAATTGACTATTAATGGCCACATGAACAATTTGACCAAAATATAGTCCAGTCTGGATTCGCTACCTGTTTTATTATAGGTATACATGCTAGGGATGTCCGATTTGCAGCGGCCGTTGCAAGCCCTTAGGCCTTGATTAAGAGTGAGGGCAGTTATCTGCAAGGCCAAGGGAGTCCAGGCCCTAAGTGGTGGGGCCACAGTTTCTGGAACAATCCAACATGAATCTTCCTCATAGGAAGGGCCGTCACGTAGTCCAGAAAGTGGTTCGTACTGTGAATTAAAGTCACCTCCCACCAAGCAGGCAAGTTCGCAAGGAATGCCTTCTAGGAACCCGGATAATTCATCTATAGTGCAAGATTCTTTTAGCATAGGAACAGGCCATGAATATATGTTAATGACTAACAGCTTAGTGGAGTCTGACCACTCGAGTAAGACAGCCAATATGTCATCCGAGGCGGTCTCTAGGCAAGTGGCGTGACAACCTAGGTCAGTTGCTACCCAGGTCGTAAGTCCCCCCGACGGCCTGCCCCTTCCCCCCCACTTTGCGGGTTTAGAGAAGGAGGCAAAGCCCGGAAATAATATTTCCTCACGTGCCCAAGTCTCCTGGAAAATAAGTATATTTTTGGAGCTAATGTACGAGCCCCACTCTATGGAGTCTATTTTATTGGCTAGGCCTGCCACGTTCCAAGAGATCACAGTTATATGCGCCGATTGGGTGGTGTCTAGGCCTGCAAAGACAAAGTTATTAGAGTTAAGCTCAGTGGGCGCCATTTGGCTAGTGGGGGAATAATTTGTGACAGAGGTTATATTAATGGGAGACAGGATGAAATCCGTCATGCCTAATACGAGAGCCGGCTTGTGTTCGACTATGTCAATTGCCCTAGTATGTATATCCGGGACTGGGGGTATGCTGATCTCCATCCTGGGAGATACTATTAGAGAACTCCCCACTTCATCAACCTGTCAGTCCACCATTTCCAGACTGCTGTATCTATTGTGGGTGGGTAAATAGGCTGGATAATCTGTTCTGTGTTGCCCTGGGATTCCTCTCCTATATCCTCCACCCCCGCCCCTCCTCCGTGTAACAGTTTCCCAACCAGCCTCCCCCCCAATACTGGTGGAAATGATGTATAGGTCTTCCCCTATGGTATTGGGGCACATTGCTCTCCCTGGGGCAGTTTTCCCAATCCTCCAGCAACTCTTGATGGTGCCCCCATCTCTGGTCCTCTGAATTATAGGGGCTCGAAGGGTAGAAAAATGAAAGAGGAAGTGATTGAATGTTACTGCCAAAGTCCTCGTCAGAAACCCACGTGCAGATATATGCGACTGTATTCGGGTCCCTAAAGGTGACCAGAATGCAGTCCCCATTAATAGATTTCCTGGTGTAACCCACCCACGTTGCCCTCCTGACCATGGAGATATCACTGGTTGTTCCTCTCGGAAGGGGTCTATTAATAGAGAGCCAGTTGATGACTTTATTCCTAAGAGAGGTAGTGGATTCGAATGTTGAGGATTTTAATTCCGGGACCCCTACCAGAACTAAGGTGTAGGGTGCTGCTTCTGGGGGGAGGTTTACAGGCTTTTGTCTGCGGTTAGGGTATGGTTTCTCGCCAATAGGTGGCGGATCACCCTTGTTATTGGTTGCGGGTATAGCAGTAGCTTTAAGCGGGGGGGTTATTTTTGGAGTGACAGTTACTATAGGCTGGGTTGGAGTTGGGTCCTTGTTATCATTTAAGGGTTGCAAGGTCTTATTTAGTGCAACTTGTGGGGTTTTGGGGTTTGTGAGTGGAGGCTTATTATTTGTAGCAATAGGTGGTCCATTACCCTTAGTGGGCTTTGGTCCTAGACCCTCTATTGTAGTTTTAATTCCACTATTGTCAAGTTTCCTTGCGTCAACAAGTTGTACAGTGGCTTTCTCAATGCTAACTAATCTAGCTTCGATTTTAATCAGTCTAGCTTCAAGGGGACTCAATAGGGACCTTAAGAGTGTGCCTATGTCCTCCAGTGTGATATAATCAGAGGTAATATCCACTGGCGCGGTATTGGTGGAGTGTGGTAATGGAATTGTAATATTAATTCTAGGGGGAGTTGTCATTCCCGACTTCTCTAGCATAGAGACGGAGGTGGCTCCTTTCTCCCCTTTGCCTCTCGGTTGTTTGGATTTGGGGGATTTTATCCTATTATTGTCTTTATTTTGGGGCCCCCTCTTCTTTTTTTGTATTGCCCCTTCTCTCACCCCCCTATCTCTATCTGTGTTAGGTTCTATAGCTTTAACTGCCTCAGTATTCTCGGTTTGTGTTGGTAGGGTAATTTGGGTGCTAGGTAGGGCCATTAGGCTCATGTCCTCAAGGTCACTCGGCACCTCAATAGTGAACTCTGGATTAGTAGTTGAGGTGCCAGGGAGTGAGCATGGTGCTTGGTCAATTCTACCACTAGTTGATAGGCAGGATCTAACTTCTGGGGTTCTGGCTTGGGCCATTGGGCCCATTGAAGATCTCCTTACCCAGTCTATTTCTTGGGAGATTCTTCGCTCCAGCACCTCGATTTCCTCGATCAGGAGAGAGCCAGCTTTAGCAAAGTAGGTGTCAATAGGTCCTTTGACAGCTCCGGCCGCGGCTAGGGAAGATGTTTTACTTCTGGTTTCCCTGGTGCTCATTTCGCTGGTGGTTGAGCGGCCTAAATGTGAAAATGAAAGAGGAGGGGCCCGGACCAGACTCTCACGTACTCGAACGGCCTCAAACGGCCCGCTCTTTGCCCGGTCTTCGCCCCAGTCGTTCCCGCTCGCTACCGCGCAGCGGTAACTCCTATCTTTGATATAGAGCTGGGGTAGGGCGGGGGGCGTGGCCGGCAGGGAGAGCGGCCACAGGTGTGACACGCAGGGACTCCTGGGCAATGGAGTCCCTGCTAGGCTGCTCGCAGCCCTGCCGGAATGCAGTTGGTTCAGGAAGTTTCCAGCTCCCCACACGAGCCTCTCAGTAGGTGCAGGCGCAGCGGGACCCGCGCAGCAGGTCCTGCAAGGTGTAGAGTTTTCCGCGAAGAAATCCAGCGACGAAGTCAAGAAGGGCAAGAGCCTCCACACAGTGCTCTGGTCGTCCAAAAGGCAAGGTCTTGTGTTATTTCAGAGAGCTTGTCACAGATGTCTGGGAGGACAGAGAGTCCCCCGCAGCCACTGGTGTCTCTCTTGTCTTCTTGGGGTTCTTCCAGGATAGAGAGGTCGGCATCTTTATGGTCTTGTTTTGCCTGTCTTTCAGTGAACAGTCAGAGTCTTGGCATGGTGGTATATGTGGTTTGACCCAGATCCGCTCATCTGTCCATTGAAATTCTTTCCCTGGAGGGTCAAAGAGGAGCATTTGAGACTGATATATAACTTTGAGTTTGGCAAGATATTGAAGTATACATTTAATATTTAACTCAAGGAGGCACCGTTTCTCAGCTTGGAATGGCTGATGTTGTTGTACTAGCCTTGTGTAATCTGGAAATATCATAATAACATATGACTGGTACATCGTTTTTTCCTGTGATCGAGCATATTTTAGGATGGTATGTCTGTCTTTATAGTTCAAGAGTTTTGTGATTACCTGGGGAGGTAAGGCTCTGGTGGAGGCCTACGAACCAATGCCCTGTGTGCCCTCACAACCACAAAGCATCAGGTAATGGGCTTCTGCAGATAGCAATTCTTGAAACCACCGGTCAAAGAAGCATTCTATCGATGTCTCCTCGCAACCTTCTAGAAATTTGACAAAGCATACATTTTTGCGGCTAGCTCTACCCTCAGCACCGTCCATGTACGCCGCTAGTTCCCTGGTCACAGAGGTAAGTTTAGACACAGTGGCTTGTAAAGATGCAACAGAATCTTCCACCCCAAGACTTGGGTCTCTGTCTCTGTGATCCTCTCCATTGCGCTGCTTATGTCCCATCATGGCAGTGTCACCTCCGAACTGACCGCCACAATTTTGGCATTCAATATGTTGCATGACAGAGTGAGCAGAGCAGCATTATCTAGGGCTGCCCCTTCTGGGCGCTCCAGTGTCACCTGCATTGTGGGGTCACGGGGCTGAGTAAATTTATAAATTGTGCTTTGCTTTGGAGCTGGGGGCCTTTCTCTTTTGGTCATATTGTAAAGGTAGATGTAAGCCCAAATCCCAGTCTTCAATTTGAATTATACATCTCTGACCCACCAGGCCCACAATCTGATTCCCTTGGATGGCAGGAGCAGTCAGGTCTACAACATTCTACTGCTGCCGAGCCCCATGGTCACTGAAACTGGAGATCAACACCAGACAAGGCCCACACTCATCACCAAAGAGGGGGGCACACTGCGTCACAAACTGCACCAGGGCCTAGCCGGCCATCTCTGCAACACAATATGCCTACCCCAATGCTCCCTCCTATTGGGGTCAGCTAGTGTGGATGTTAACTATGGGTTTCACATGGCAGCCTCTAATGACACCCCAGTCTGGGAGAGGTCTGTGTCCACCACTACAGAAATACAGTGCTGCCTGGCCAGTGCACGTCTCTTGGGCATGGGCCACAACACCTATCACTATGGTAGTGCTGATGGTGGTGTCCCCAAAGTCTCCAAACAGTCCTCCATGGACGATACAGCCCAGCAAGTCCCTGTGTGTAAGGATATTGACCCACATGCTGCAGAAGGAAGGCAGCCTGCGCTTTTAGGCCGGACGTGTGGTGTTCTTAGCTGATCAAACCCACACCCGCACAGCGGCCCAAAGTGAAAGCAACTGTGGCCCCGCGCCCTGCCCCCGAAGGCTCGGCTCACCTTACTGCATTGGCGTGGTGGCTGTACTGCAGAGCCACTTCATCAAACCCGGCCTCCAGCCCTGAAGAGCAAATCCGCAGTCATGTTTGGAGGCCATGTCACTGAGTCCAACGCACTCCGGCTCCATCACCAGTGCAGTCTGAGGGTCTGCCCCTGTATTGAGCAGGTCCACACATGCCCCCGGGACCACTGGGCCGGATGAGCAAGAACCCACAAGCTGCACACATCAGGTCACTTGTCGCAGTATAATTAGACTGCGTTGCTGCCTTCCTCTTGTCACTGGCTGCAGTCAGCACTCCTGGTGGGCCCTGCACTGTACGTTGCATTTCTGCTTGTTACCAGCATGCCAGATTAACCCAATAGGATATTGTGGGGGCTCTATAGACCTGCAGCATCATGGGTTGGTCTACCTTTCCAACATGTGAGGCAATGTTAGACCTGGCATCCTTGGCTTGGTTTCCCTTGTCTTTTTTCCTCCACCTCATGTATTCTTGACTGTTTGCTGGACCTCATTTTTGCTGGTATTTGAACTCTGGGCTCTTTACCACTGCTGTTCAGTGCTAAAGTGCAAGTGCTCCATGTGTAAATTGTGATTATGTTGGTAATCCCTGATTGACATTTTATCTAATGGCAAATCCTTGGTAAAGTGCACTGTGTATGTCAAGGGCCTGTAAATCAAATGCTATTAGTGGGCCTGCAGCACTGATTGTGCTACCCACAAGAGTAGCCCTGCAAACATGTCTCTGGCCTGCCACTGCAATGACTGCAAGTTAAGATTTTAACTGTCATGTCTAGCTGGCATGTAAAACTACTTGCCAGGCACAAACCTTCACTTTTAGCACTACGGGTACGCATACGCGTGCAGACCCATAGTGATAGTGAGCGTACATGCGTGTGTACGGTCCGTACCACTACGGGTACGCATACGCGTGCAGACCCATAGTGATAGTGAGCGTAGATGCGAGTGTACGGTCCGTACCACTACGGGTACGCATACGCGTGCAGACCCATAGTGATAGTGAGCGTAGATGCGAGTGTACGGTCCGTACCACTACGGGTACGCATACGCGTGCAGACCCATAGTGATAGTGAGCGTAGATGCGAGTGTACGGTCCGTACCACTACGGGTACGCATACGCGTGCAGACCCATAGTGATAGTGAGCGTAGATGCGAGTGTACGGTCCGTACCACTACGGGTACGCATACGCGTGCAGACCCATAGTGATAGTGAGCGTAGATGCGAGTGTACGGTCCGTACCACTACGGGTACGCATACGCGTGCAGACCCATAGTGATAGGGCCGTACACACGCATCTACGCTCACTATCACTATGGGTCTGCACGCGTATGCGTACCCGTAGTGCTACGGACCGTACAAATGCCTGTACGCTCGCCATCACGATGGGTACACATATGGCAGCACTCCCACAGTGATTTGGGAACATGCACAGGCCCTCTCAGCAGCAGTACGGCGGTTTTTACACATCACTGTGGTGATAGGCGACACACATGTAGGAATAGGGCGGACATACTTGTCCATGGATGGACATACTTGTCCAGGAATGGACATCAAGGCATCGTCTGTGCATTACTACATGTGTGGGGCACAGGTGTCACAGGCTGTGATGTGGAACATGCCTCCTGAGTGGAGAAGGCACCAGATGTATGATGAGATGTGTACATGTGTACTGTGTGAGGGTGCAATGTGTGCCAGGCATGCCCTTGACTCCTTTGACATGTGTGCATGTGGGACTGCGCACTTGGGGTGAGCGTCACTGGCATGGCACGGACACCAACACACGGAAGTGTCCCATGATGCCCGGTACAGGGGTCATGACACATGACTTGTCACTACCCACAGTGCACAATGTGACTATGTCATATATGTGTCCTGGATTTACATCAGGTTGATGTTGTAGCACCCTCAAAAGCTGCAGCCGTTGCAGCAACCAACATGTGGCTGTGTGTAGATTGTCATTGCACACTGTTCCCAACACCATGCCACATGTGTTATCGGATGTGAGGTGCACATGTATGCATGGGACACGGAGTAGCGTGACAAGGCCATGTCAGCAAACTCACAAGGAATGTGTGGTGAGTCATGACATGTGCACCTTCATGGCAAGGTGTGTGGGCTGGACTAGTGTAATGTCATGTGACCTGTGGCTCCAGTGTCCCGCTACCAGTCTCTGCAATCGGCATCACACTTCTGCTGATGTGTGGGTGTATGTCACTCCTGTCTTGCGTCGGGCAGTGCACTTGCACTGGGACACAGCTATTTCCATGGCGTGGCATGGGGAGGTTCTCAATCACCGTGTGTAGCTGGGTCTTTGAAGGAGTGTCACCTTGCATCCATACGTGTCCTGGGCATGTAGCACATGCCTGACTCCCTATGTGGCATGTGTGTATTGCCAGATTTACATGTGCTCAGTAGACATGAGTTGTTCTCGTAGTGCACTCACTCTTCCTTGTCACTTCCAAATTACTGCAGAGCGCCTCCTGTTGCCCGAAGAATTCCAGACTTGGCTACCATGCAGGAGAATGACAGGATCCGGCTCTACCGCTTCACCCAACCGTTGATTCTGGAGCTGACGGCGAGACTGGCACCACACCTGCAACCGCAGCACAGGTATCCTACGGCACTGACACCCCAGCTGAAGGTAATGGCTGCCCTACATTTTCTGGCCACGGGTACCTTCCAAAATACCATAGCTCATGTTGGTGGCATGTCCCAGAGCATGTTCAGCGGTGTGCTGCATGATTTCTTGGAGGCCATGTTGATTCACCTGGATGACTTCATCAAGTTCCCAACCCCTGAACAGATGACTGAGGTCAAGCGTGGATTCTATGCCCTGGGAGGGATGCCCCGTGTCATTGGGTCCATAGATGGGACACATGTAGGTTTGGTACCACCACACGCACGAGAGGTGGCGTACCGCAATCGGAAGCACTACCACTCCATCAATGCCCTTGTGGTGTGTCTGTCCAATATGGTGATTTCACATGTCTGTGCTCGTTTCCCAGGATCAGCACACGATGCCTACATCATGAGGCGTAGCGGGATGCCTGATATGATGATGCAGCTGCGCAACGAACGGGCATGTGCTGTTGGTGGGTACAGTCTGTCTGTCCTGTATTCTGTATAGCCGACCAGCACGACCGCTACACCAGTTCTAACGATGTCCATGTGCTTCCCATGTAGGGGACGCTGGCTATCCCAACATGCCTTGGCTGCTGACACCTCTCCGCAACCCCATCACGCCGGCCCAGCTCCGCTATAACACCGCCCATGGCCGGACAAGGCGAGTGATAGAGAGGACGTTTGGCATGCTGAAGAGCCGATTCCGGTGCCTCCACAAGACCGGCGGTGCACTCCCTTATGCCCCGGCGAAGGTCTGCAAGATCTTCATGGTCTGCTGCATGCTGCACAACATGGCAGTTGAAAGAGCTGTGCCACTCATCCTGAATCAACATGACGAGGACCATCCACCCGTGGAGGACGAAGGGCTTGGCAATGGGGCTAGTGATGTGGAGGATGTGGAGCCGCAAGAGGACATCCGGACTCGGCTCATACGCGACTTCTTTGCTTAGTGGTGAGTACCAGGGTCTGAGTGTGCACGCATTGGTCCCCGTGTGGCATGCGTTGTGATGTGTGTCTCCACCTGCATGTATGGCACGTGGGTCAGAGGTGTGTGTGGGTGTGTCACTGGAGTGATGGTGGCAGTGATGGTAGTATTTCCCCAGTCATAATTGTGACCTAGCATGTTGTCATCCATACATGTGTCGAGTAACTGCACATGCAAGTGGCTGTGCTTTTTGTGGCTGACTTCTTGTGTGTCTCTCTTCCCCAGGTACCTGCGCATGCCGTTTGCTGGTTGCATTGTTGTGGCACTGCTATTCCTCATGGATATGACATCGTGGGCTGACTCAGCGTTACAGGCACGGACACGTTTGGAAGTCTCCATGGGGTAAGGGATGCATCTGGGGTGTATTGGGTGTGGCAGTTGTTCACGATGTGTGCACACTGGCCCGGTCGGGGTTTGGTTCCTCTGCAGACATGTGGCATCCCCATGGGACACGACATGCAGCTGGGTACACCTGAATAGATGGGCTGCCTGGTTGTCAGTCATCAGTGATGGGATAGTGGATTGTGATGATGGCATCAATGTGTGTGACACTGCCCTCGGACATATACGGTTAACATTGTCTTGACATGGCGTGGGACTTCCACATCAGCGGATGTATGGTGTATGGCAGGCTCTCCGTGAGCAGCTGTGGGTGTTTAGCTGTTAGCCGACGCTTGTGTGCCAGTTCCCTGGCTATCACGCATTTGTGCTGCAGAAGGGGGGTGCCAGTGTTGGAGCCACATGTTACTCCACATGATGTGTTCATGTGTACTTCAAGTTGCCTCTGCAATCCCAAAAACATGACTAATAAAGGTGTCCCTATGCCTCCAAGGTGCCTCTTCTCAGTCAATGCTGGTGTGTAGGCACGGTGCATCCTGCATGTCTGGCATGGTATTCCCTGATTGTGGCTATGTGTCAATGTTTCGAGTGGCAAGATGCAAGCTGTGTGTGTGTGCTGAGACTGTGTATTGGGCATGATGTCCATGACTGTGTGGGTATTGTGACATGTGCCATCCCCATGCATCCAACGTTGTCCATGACCCCATTCTCTGCATCCACCGGACTCAAGCTTGCAGGACATGGTTCTGCCACCTGTCTACACATACCTGGGTGCCCCCCAGGACACGGGCCAGGATCCCTGACCTCTGCGCATGACTGTTGCTGTACTCAATGTGTCTGTCAGCACGGTTGTTCGGCCACCCCCTCAGCTGGTTCTGACCATCACGGGTGTGTATGGTGCTCCATGTCTGTCTTGCCTAATAAACTGTGACCCATGTGTCCTGTGCCAAACTCAGGCCCCAGGGTGTGGATGGTTGAAGTGAACAGATGACTCAGGCATGTTTAGACTGTACAAGACACATGTTAGGTAATAATGCTACCAGCAGGCATCTACTCTTAATAGTGTGATTTATTATTGGGGGGGGGGACAAAGTGAGGGGCTTTCCGGGATTAGGGAATCCAAAGTTCAGTAGGGGAGTTGGTGTCCTTGCCATTGGAAATCCTCAGAGTCCATGCCACAGTCTTTGTCAACATTGGTCAGCCAGTGACCAGCAGGGCCATGTGGCAGAGAATGTCTCTTGATGCTGTGATGCTGTTGCTCCAGTGGGCCAGGTGCCAGGCCAGGTGTCCTGGGAGATGGTGATGTAGCAGCCACCCTCACGGTCCTTTCCGTGGACGACCCGGCTTCCTGCGGGGAACCTCAGCAGCACGCCGTGACGACGTCTGGGATGCTCCGTCGGATGTTTCCTCCTCCTCCTCATGATCCCTCCCTGTGGGTGGTGATGTTCTCCGCCTTCTGGCACAGGGAGGGTCGGCCATGGTGTCGGCCATCCGACGGAGTTCAGCGTGAATCCCCTGGGACGCCGTCACTTGCTCAGCCTGTCTGTCCTCCATCCTCCGTTGGTGTAGCTGTAGACAGGCTATTAGCTCCGCATGTTGCTGGGCCTGCTGGACCTTGATCCCCTCGAGGACGGACACAACCTGGGCCATGCCCGTGGTGTCCTGCCGGTATGAGTCCAGGATGTTACGGACATGGGAAAATACCGGATCCCCAGCCAACTGGTCAGGCTCGCGCCTCCGCCGTCCTCCACTCCCACCACCCCTGCCCACTTGCGTCTGGCCTGCACTTGTGGGAACATCGGGTCTCCGGGACCCCTGAGGGGTGGCATTGGCGTTGTCGCCTGCCTCCTCCTGGGTGCCCGGGACACCGTGTCCCTCCTGGCGAGCCTGGCTGCATTGTGGTGTTGGGGCAGGGATCCTGGGTGTCTCCTGGGATGTGGCAGGAGTGGGGGTGGTGGTTGGCACGGTTGTACCTGACGCAGGTGCTGCAGGTGGTTGGACACCAGAGGGGCCAGGTCGGTCGGGGTCGTCCGCAGAGTGGTGAGAGTGGTCGCTGCCGGTGGGATCGGTCTCCTGCAGATCCGGGTCCTGTGAGTGTTCCCCCCCAGTGTTGGGGGGTGCAGCACGACGTTGACCTGTGTGTGAGAGAGAAAATGTTAATTTTGATCCATGCAACATCCATGTTTCATCCGTTACAAAGTTGGCACATTTCCTCTTGGAATTAGGATCTGTCTTGCATTCCACTCACAGTGCACTTGTGCATGGGTGTGTCCCTTGGGCACCAATTTGGCCCCTTTAACTATGTGTGGCACAGTCTTACTTGCTGCGTCAAGTGTGACTGCAGTCAGCAGTGGAGTGTGCATGTGTGGCGAGCCATGCATTTGCGCATTCCTTGTAGCACTGTACATGTGCACATGGAGTGGATCCACACACTTATATGATGCAGGTGGCTGTCCTTGTGCTCGTGTACAGGTTGTGACATGGCCCTGCGTTTTGCCATGATGAAGAGGGGGGGTTCTGGCACTGGCCACCCTTGTCTACATGCACGCAGTCCACCTGCTGACGAGCAGACATTCCCACACACCAAAGGACTGATTTGCTCTCCCTGTGTCTCCCTCCTTCTCTGTCCCCCTCTCCCTCCCTCTCTGTCCCCCTCTGCCTCCCTCTGTGTGTCAGCCTCCTCCCTCTGTCCATCTTCCTGTGTCTCCCTCCCTCTCTGTCCCCCTCTCCCTCCCTCTCTGTCCCCCTCTCCCTCCCTCTGTGTGTCAGCCTCCTCCCTCTGTCCGTCTCCCTCCCTCTCAGTCCCCCTCTCCCTCCCTCTGTGTCCCCCTCTCCCTCCCTCCGTGTGTCACCCTCTGTCACCTTGGCCCAGATTCCTGGGCACACACTGTTAGCAGATCTTTGAGTGGCCCTTGGCCTGTTGATGTGAGTTTGTTTCTGATCTCCAGGCACCCATTTTGTCTGCTGTGTGTCTGTGCGCTGCTGCTGTGGTGGTGTGTGCTGCCACTCTTTCACAATGTTGGCTGTTCATTAGCTGCTGTCATGTGCAAAACAGTGCCTTCACCCCCATGTGTTGATGCAAGGCGTCCGCCATTTGCTGGCAAGTCATTCCTGTGTTGGGACACAGTGTTTGTCTAGCTGTGACCTAGGCCATATGGGCAGAGGGCATTGTTGTCTGCTTTGGAGTCGCACTATGTGATTCTTGGTGCCCAGCCTCCCGCCATCCGGGTTACCGTGTCATGTGTTGTTGTCTTCTGTGGCCTGTGACTTGACATTGTCCAGCTGGGTGCATGGGGCATGGTGGCAGCAGTGGCATGTGCCTGCTCATGGAGTGTGGTTGAGTCATGCGATGGCTTGTGGTGGTTGCGTGCCTGTTATTAATTTTGGTTGTGGTTGCAGTTCCCCCCATGTGAGGTGCGTTGTTTGTGTACTCACCCGGGTCTCGGAGTCCTTCTACTCCTTCAACTGCCTCCACCGGCAGTATGGCCATCACCCTCTCCTCCCAGGGATGGTACTGTACGGCTCTGCGGGAGGTCCCTCCTCCGGTGGCGTTGGCCTGGTCGTGTTCCTCCTGCCTCTTGGCTCTGACCCTCCTCCGCAGATCGTACCACCTGTTCTGGCAATCCTGCTTGGTCCTCCTGGTGTCCGCAACAGCATTCACAGCATCGACGATGGTCTGCCACATGGCTGTTTTGGCTGCCTGGCTGGTGCTTCTGACCAATGTTCCAAAGATCTGTGGCTCGACTCTGAGGATTTGATCAACAAGGACCTCCAACTCTCGGTGACTGAACTTTGGATTCTTGGTAGTGGGCATGGTGAGGGATGTGGGTGGGGATGGTGTGGGTGTGGGGGGTGTGTGGATGTTGAGGGGGGGTGTGGATGGTTGTGTGTGTGTGTGAATGTGATGAGAGGGTGTTTGTGAGGGTGGTCGTGTGAAGGTGTGCAAGTGTAAGATGTGGTGTTGCTTGTAGTCTGGTTCTGTGGTGTCTGGCAGCAGTGAGTCTGTTGCAAAGGCTCATGGTTTGTGTGTGTGGGCCCTTTTCATTGGTCCATGGGTGGGTGTGGCAGTGTTTGAATTTTGGGTGGGTGTGTTATAAGGAGTGGTGGTGTATTGGGCCTCTGTTTGTTTTTGACAGTTGCAGGTCAGTGATTGTGTTATTTTAGTGGTTGTTGGCCATGTTTAGTGGCTGTGTGCCTTTCAAATGGTGTATTCTTGTGTTGTTTTGTTTTGTCCTTGTTGTGTACGTGCGTTTTGAGCGTGTGTACGGTGTGTACATGGGCCATTTGGTTGTACGATTATGTCCTTGTGTGTGGCTTTGTACGACTCGTACATGCGGTTGTGATGTTGGGGCATGGGGTGCGCTCCGTACTTAGGAGGTTGTGTTGGGGGTGCGCCAGGAACGTACTGGGGTGTAGGTACACGGGGGTATGACACGTACTGGGGTGGGGGTGGGGCTCGAACGTACTGGGGTGTACATAGACGGTGGTACGACACGTACAGGGGTGGGGGGGTGTACATTGACGGTGGTACGACACGTACTGGGGTGGGGGTGTGTACATTGACGGTGGTACGACACGTACTGGGGTGGGGGTGTGGCTCGAACGTACTGGGGTGTAGGTACACGGGGGGTACGACACGTACTGGGGTGGGGGTGCGACTGGAACGTACTGGGGTGTACATAGACGGTGGTACGACACGTACAGGGGTGGGGGGGTGTACATTGACGGTGGTACGACACATACAGGGGTTGGGGGGTGTACATTGACGGTGGTACGACACGTACTGGGGTGGGGGTGCTACTGGAACGTACTGGGGTGTACATAGACGGTGGTACGACACGTACAGGGGTGGGGGGGTGTACATTGACGGTGGTACGACACGTACTGGGGTGGGGGTACGACTGGAACGTACTGGGGTGTGGGTAGACGGGGCTATGACACGTACTGGGGTGGGGGTGTGGCTCGAACGTACTGGGGTGTAGGTACATGGGGGGTACGACACGTACTGGGGTGGGGGTGCGACTGGAACGTACTGGGGTGTACATAGACGGTGGTACGACACGTACAGGGGTGGGGGGGTGTACATTGACGGTGGTACGACACGTACTGGGGTGGGGGGGTGTACATTGACGGTGGTACGACACGTACTGGGGTGGGGGTGCGACTGGAACGTACTGGGGTGTACATAGACGGTGGTACGACACGTACAGGGGTGGGGGGGTGTACATTGACGTGGTACGACACGTACAGGGGTGGGGGGGTGTACATTGACGGTGGTACGACACGTACTGGGGTGGGGGGGTGTACATTGACGGTGGTACGACACGTACTGGGGTGGGGGTGTGGCTCGAACGTACTGGGGTGTAGGTACACGGGGGGTACGACACGTACTGGGGTGGGGGTGCGACTGGAACGTACTGGGGTGTACATAGACGGTGGTACGACACGTACAGGGGTGGGGGGGTGTACATTGACGGTGGTACGACACGTACAGGGGTGGGGGGGTGTACATTGACGGTGGTACGACACGTACTGGGGTGGGGGTGCGACTGGAACGTACTGGGGTGTACATAGACGGTGGTACGACATGTACAGGGGTGGGGGGTGTACATTGACGGTGGTACGACACGTACTGGGGTGGGGGTACGACTGGAACGTACTGGGGTGTGGGTAGACGGGGCTATGACACGTACTGGGGTGGGGGTGTGGCTCGAACGTACTGGGGTGTAGGTACACGGGGGGTACGACACGTACTGGGGTGGGGGTGCGACTGGAACGTACTGGGGTGTACATAGACGGTGGTACGACACGTACAGGGGTGGGGGGGTGTACATTGACGGTGGTACGACACGTACTGGGGTGGGGGGTGTACATTGACGGTGGTACGACACGTACTGGGGTGGGGGTGCGACTGGAACGTACTGGGGTGTACATAGACGGT
The DNA here is from genome assembly GCF_964204655.1 of Triturus cristatus. Taxonomy (NCBI): domain Eukaryota; kingdom Metazoa; phylum Chordata; class Amphibia; order Caudata; family Salamandridae; genus Triturus; species Triturus cristatus. The sequence continues at coordinate 681,650,555 of NC_140582.1, forward strand.
GGTACGACACGTACAGGGGTGGGGGGGTGTACATTGACGGTGGTACGACACGTACAGGGGTGGGGGGGTGTACATTGACGGTGGTACGACACGTACTGGGGTGGGGGTGCGACTGGAACGTACTGGGGTGTACATAGACGGTGGTACGACACGTACAGGGGTGGGGGGGTGTACATTGACGGTGGTACGACACGTACTGGGGTGGGGGGGTGTACATTGACGGTGGTACGACACGTACTGGGGTGGGGGTGCGACTGGAACGTACTGGGGTGTACATAGACGGTGGTACGACATGTACAGGGGTGGGGGGGTGTACATTGACGGTGGTACGACACGTACTGGGGTGGGGGTACGACTGGAACGTACTGGGGTGTGGGTAGACGGGGCTATGACACGTACTGGGGTGGGGGTGTGGCTCGAACGTACTGGGGTGTAGGTACACGGGGGGTACGACACGTACTGGGGTGGGGGTGCGACTGGAACGTACTGGGGTGTACATAGACGGTGGTACGACACGTACAGGGGTGGGGGGGTGTACATTGACGGTGGTACGACACGTACTGGGGTGGGGGGTGTACATTGACGGTGGTACGACACGTACTGGGGTGGGGGTGCGACTGGAACGTACTGGGGTGTACATAGACGGTGGTACGACACGTACAGGGGTGGGGGGGTGTACATTGACGGTGGTACGACACGTACAGGGGTGGGGGGGTGTACATTGACGGTGGTACGACACGTACTGGGGTGGGGGTGCGACTGGAACGTACTGGGGTGTACATAGACGGTGGTACGACACGTACAGGGGTGGGGGGGTGTACATTGACGGTGGTACGACACGTACTGGGGTGGGGGTACGACTGGAACGTACTGGGGTGTGGGTAGACGGGGCTATGACACGTACTGGGGTGGGGGTGTGGCTCGAACGTACTGGGGTGTAGGTACACGGGGGGTACGACACGTACTGGGGTGGGGGTGCGACTGGAACGTACTGGGGTGTACATAGACGGTGGTACGACACGTACAGGGGTGGGGGGGTGTACATTGACGGTGGTACGACACGTACTGGGGTGGGGGTGTGGCTCGAACGTACTGGGGTGTAGGTACACGGGGGGTACGACACGTACTGGGGTGGGGGTGCGACTGGAACGTACTGGGGTGTACATAGACGGTGGTACGACACGTACAGGGGTGGGGGGGTGTACATTGACGGTGGTACGACACGTACTGGGGTGGGGGGGTGTACATTGACGGTGGTACGACACGTACTGGGGTGGGGGTGCGACTGGAACGTACTGGGGTGTACATAGACGGTGGTACGACACGTACAGGGGTGGGGGGGTGTACATTGACGGTGGTACGACACGTACAGGGGTGGGGGGGTGTACATTGACGGTGGTACGACACGTACTGGGGTGGGGGTTCGACTGGAACGTACTGGGGTGTACATAGACGGTGGTACGACACGTACAGGGGTGGGGGGGTGTACATTGACGGTGGTACGACACGTACTGGGGTGGGGGTACGACTGGAACGTACTGGGGTGTGGGTAGACGGGGCTATGACACGTACTGGGGTGGGGGTGTGGCTCGAACGTACTGGGGTGTAGGTACACGGGGGGTACGACACGTACTGGGGTAGGGGTGCGACTGGAACGTACTGGGGTGTACATAGACGGTGGTACGACACGTACAGGGGTGGGGGGGTGTACATTGACGGTGGTACGACACGTACTGGGGTGGGGGTGTGGCTCGAACGTACTGGGGTGTAGGTACACGGGGGTACGACACGTACTGGGGTGGGGGTGCGACTGGAACGTACTGGGGTGTACATAGACGGTGGTACGACACGTACAGGGGTGGGGGGGTGTACATTGACGGTGGTACGACACGTACTGGGGTGGGGGGTGTACATTGACGGTGGTACGACACGTACTGGGGTGGGGGTGCGACTGGAACGTACTGGGGTGTACATAGACGGTGGTACGACACGTACAGGGGTGGGGGGTGTACATTGACGGTGGTACGACACGTACAGGGGTGGGGGGGTGTACATTGACGGTGGTACGACACGTACTGGGGTGGGGGTGCGACTGGAACGTACTGGGGTGTACATAGACGGTGGTACGACACGTACAGGGGTGGGGGGTGTACATTGACGGTGGTACGACACGTACTGGGGTGGGGGTACGACTGGAACGTACTGGGGTGTGGGTAGACGGGGCTATGACACGTACTGGGGTGGGGGTGTGGCTCGAACGTACTGGGGTGTAGGTACACGGGGGGTACGACACGTACTGGGGTGGGGGTGCGACTGGAACGTACTGGGGTGTACATAGACGGTGGTACGACACGTACAGGGGTGGGGGGGTGTACATTGACGGTGGTACGACACGTACTGGGGTGGGGGTACGACTGGAACGTACTGGGGTGTACCTAGACGGGTGGGGGTACACATATACGGGGGGTACGTGTCGGACGTACGGGGGCTGGGGGGAGTGTTGGGCGCGTATGCGGGCACATGTCTCCATGGTTGCTATGGGTGTTCGGTGCGGACGGTGTTTTTTCCATACGGTTGTACGCTCGGACGCACGGGATGGATCGTGATTCCTCGGTCGGACTTGGATTTTTACGTTTGTAAGGTAAATCGTCCGAGGACGTGTCGGACACATTTTCCGACCCGAGGACGTGTGGGGAATGATTCCCAGTGCGGTTCGTATGGACTTTTTACCATGCGAATTGTGATTGCCAGTTCGTACGGCACTTGTACGATTCGTACGGTAATAAGACCCGATACGAGTCGCACGGGGGAATTTTTTACCGGATCGTGATCGGCACCATAAAATATATGTATCTTATTACAAAAATAATTACTGTGTGTAACATATTTATACATATTGTCAAAAATATATTAACACACATTAATAATATTTGTAATAAAATAAAAATAAACAATAATATTAAACAATACCCACCCACAAGAAATAATAATAAATTAACTTACCACGTTTATTCCAAAGTCTGAAAAATCCATTTCCTGCTTACACAATCCAAACATAAAAAAAAGGTTCCCAAAAAAAAATGCAAAAATACAACTGGCGATTAAATCCATAAGCCATTCACCAAATATCCTTAGAAAAACCATGAAAAACCCGAAAATAGCTAAAAATATTAAAAAACGATCCATGAAAACCGAAACATTATGGTGCCTATCACGATCCGGCAAAAACCGGGTACGAACCGTCGGACGGAGCATAATCTCCGCCCGACGCGTACCCGGTCGACAATTTTTACAAACAAGGAATTACGATTCGCACGGGTACACCATTACCGTACGATTCGTAAAAAAGCCCGACCGAACAAAAAACACCTACCAATGCGATCCGGGAAAGCGCCGACCTGACGTCGGGACGCTCGCAGCCAGCCATTCACGACCCAGGAATCACGATTCGCACCGACGTCACCCCGCACGGTGAATATTTTGCGGCAGCCAAAAACTGCCGGGAAATCAGGACGACGCGAACAAGGACCACCAGTACGCGACGGACAGACGACGACGCGAACAAGGAGGACCAGTACGCGACGGACAGACATGGACCCGAACCTACGAGTCATCCCTGCCCTCATAGCAGTACACCTCCTCTACAGGTTACGACGCAGACGCCGCAGAAGGTCAGAATAACTAAGGGAGGGGGGAAAGTGGGGTGGGGTGGGGGTGGCACGACCAGGGCAGGCCACAAAACAACCACATAAGTCACACACCACACATGGCCTGGACATACCTGACTCCCATGCCCTGGTCACCACGAGGGGGTGGGGGCGTGTCCTGATAAGCCAGCGACCGCCACAACGGAAGTCCGTCACCACGCGAACCGGCAACACAACCAGACAGGTACGTCCCGTACCCACGCCTGAAGAGCGTGGGTACGAGTCGGACCACGCCCACACACGTCACCCCAACAATGGCGGGACGGATCGCACCCACGTGGCAAAGGCCTGGGTACGGGCCGCACAAACATCACATAGCGTGGGGACGGATATGTACGGACCCTACCCCCACCCCGTATGCAAGGAGCGTACCCCCCAGCCCAACAGTACAAGTACGACCCGTACCCCCACCCGCGTATGCATGGAGCGTACCCCCACCCCAACAGTGTAAGTTCGACCCGTACCCTCACCCGCGTATGCATGCAGCGTACCCCCCATGCCAACAGTGTAAGTACGACTCGAACCCCCACCCACGAATGCAAGGAGCGTACCCCCCAGCCCAACAGTGTAAGTACGACCCGTACCCCCACCCGCAAATGCAAGGAGCGTACCCCCCAGCCCAACAGTGTAAGTACGACCCGTACCCCCACCCGCGAATGCAAGGAGCGTACCCCCCAGCCCAACAGTGTAAGTACGACCCGTACCCCCACCCACGAATGCAAGGAGCGTACCCCCCAGCCCAACAGTGTAAGTACGACCCGTACCCCCACCCGCAAATGCAAGGAGCGTACCCCCCAGCCCAACAGTGTAAGTACGACCCGTACCCCCACCCGCGTATGCATGGAGCGTACCCCCACCCCAACAGTGTAAGTTCGACCCGTACCCTCACCCGCGTATGCATGCAGCGTACCCCCCATGCCAACAGTGTAAGTACGACTCGAACCCCCACCCACGAATGCAAGGAGCGTACCCCCCAGCCCAACAGTGTAAGTACGACCCGTACCCCCACCCGCGGACGTACGGAGCGTACCCCCACCCCAACAGTGTAAGTTCGACCCGTACCCCCACCCGCAAATGCAAGGAGCGTACCCCCCAGCCCAACAGTGTAAGTACGACCCGTACCCCCACCCGCGAATGCAAGGAGCGTACCCCCATGCCAACAGTGTCAGTACGACCCGTACCCCCACCCGCGGACGTACGGAGCGTACCCCCACCCCAACAGTGTAAGTTCGACCCGTACCCCCACCCGCAAATGCAAGGAGCGTACCCCCCAGCCCAACAGTGTAAGTACGACCCGTACCCCCACCCGCGAATGCAAGGAGCGTACCCCCCAGCCCAACAGTGTCAGTACGACCCGTACCCCCACCCGCGGACGTACGGAGCGTACCCCCACCCCAACAGTGTAAGTTCGACCCGTACCCCCACCCGCAAATGCAAGGAGCGTACCCCCCAGCCCAACAGTGTAAGTACGACCCGTACCCCCACCCGCGAATGCAAGGAGCGTACCCCCCAGCCCAACAGTGTCAGTACGACCCGTACCCCCACCCGCGGACGTACGGAGCGTACCCCCACCCCAACAGTGTAAGTTCGACCCGTACCCCCACCCGCAAATGCAAGGAGCGTACCCCCCAGCCCAACAGTGTAAGTACGACCCGTACCCCCACCCGCGAATGCAAGGAGCGTACCCCCCAGCCCAACAGTGTCAGTACGACCCGTACCCCCACCCGCGGACGTACGGAGCGTACCCCCACCCCAACAGTGTAAGTTCGACCCGTACCCCCACCCGCAAATGCAAGGAGCGTACCCCCCAGCCCAACAGTGTAAGTACGACCCGTACCCCCACCCGCGAATGCAAGGAGCGTACCCCCCAGCCCAACAGTGTCAGTACGCTCCGTACCCCCACCCGGTGGGGGTACGGAGCGTACCCCCACCCCAACAGTGTAAGTTCGACCCGTACCCCCACCCGCAAATGCAAGGAGCGTACCCCCCAGCCCAACAGTGTAAGTACGACCCGTACCCCCACCCGCGAATGCAAGGAGCGTACCCCCCAGCCCAACAGTGTAAGTACGACCCGTACCCCCACCCGCAAATGCAAGGAGCGTACCCCCCAGCCCAACAGTGTAAGTACGACCCGTACCCCCACCCGCGAATGCAAGGAGCGTACCCCCCAGCCCAACAGTGCAAGTACGACCCGTACCCCCACCCGCAAATGCAAGGAGCGTACCCCCCAGCCCAACAGTGTAAGTACGACCCGTACCCCCACCCGCGAAAGCAAGGAGCGTACCCCCCAGCCCAACAGTGTAAGTACGACCCGTACCCACACCCGCGTATGCATGGAGCGTACCCCCACCCCAACAGTGTAAGTTCGACCCGTACCCTCACCCGCATATGCATGCAGCGTACCCCCCATGCCAACAGTGTAAGTACGACTCGAACCCCCACCCACGAATGCAAGGAGCGTACCCCCCAGCCCAACAGTGTAAGTACGACCCGTACCCCCACCCGCGAATGCAAGGAGCGTACCCCCCAGCCCAACAGTGTCAGTACGACCCGTACCCCCACCCGCGGACGTACGGAGCGTACCCCCACCACACCAGTGTCAGTAGACTCGTACCCTCACCTCGAATGCATTGTGCGTACCCCCACCGTGTATGTGCCAAGCGCACATATCCTGAAATCGGAGGTGTGTGTGCAGAGTCCACCCAGCAGTGCCCTGAGACAGGAGGGGTGGGTGTGGAGTCCTCCCAGCAGTGCCCTGAGACAGGAGGGGTGGGTGTGGAGTCCTCCCAGCAGTGCCCTGAGACAGGAGGGGTGGGTGTGGAGTCCTCCCAGCAGTGCCCTGAGACAGGAGGGGTGGGTGTGGAGTCCTCCCAGCAGTGCCCTGAGACAGGAGGGGTGGGTGTGGAGTCCTCCCAGCAGTGTCCTGAGACAGGAGGGGTGGGTGCCTATCACTCCCAGCAGTGCCCTGAGACAGGAGGGGTGGGTGTGGAGTCCTCCCAGCAGTGCCCTGACACAGGAGGGGTGGGTGCAGAGTCCTCCCAGCAGTGCCCTGAGACAGGAGGGGTGGGTGTGGAGTCCTCCCAGCAGTGCCCTGACACAGGAGGGGTGGGTGTGGAGTCCTCCCAGCAGTGCCCTGAGACAGGAGGGGTGGGTGCAGAGTCCTCCCAGCAGTGCCCTGAGACAGGAGGGGTGAGTGCCCATCACTCCCAGCAGTGCCCTGAGACAGGAGGGGTGTAACACATGTGTGTGAGGCCAGAATTATCCACATGCATACTGGCTACAAGGGAACATGTCCCCATGAACTCATGTCAACAGACTCCACACACAAGTACAGTGATCACCAAGGATGCCACGATTGTCGCAGGTGGAGACATGGCCCTGCATGCATGGCCAAAGTAGAAGGGCTCCGTCACACACACAGCTCATGTAGACACAGCTCTGCGCTAAACATTGGGAACACCCTGCAGGGAAGAAAGCTGGGTACACAGAGGAAGGAATACACCCTGGGACAAGTGCACCATGCAGTAACTGCTTACATGAACAAAGAAAGTTAGCCAACACCTTGTGATGGCACACAGATCACAGGGTCCCACCAATGAGCAGTACACTACTACATATCCCACACACCCAAACCCTTACACACCACCCAAAACCATGTAGCAGCCCCACCAACACCAATACCAGCATAGCAGTAGTGTGATAATGAAAACAAAATTAAGCTTTATTCAGCATGAGCACAATGTCCGTGGATCGCAGGCAGTTCAATCTTCACAAAGCCCATAGGGCAGTCAATGATTCTCAGCTGGATGGGGGACACAGTGGGATGCGTGTCCCCTACATTGCCTGCACAGTCAAATGGCATCGTCTTCCACACTGGTGAGGGCATCAGGGGGGGGAAGCAACAGGCACCGCAGGGACATCAGGGCAAAGGGGCGGCGTTGTGGGTGCAGGGATGGAGGACTCCACCACAGGGGGTGGGTCAGTGCCAAAGGCGGAGGCCAGGATGGCACTACACACCTTTGCAAGGTCCTCCAGGGAGTCCCCTGCACCCGAAGGGACCTCAGGCCCCAAGGAGGGGGGGGGGTCAGAGGGATGGGTCGCAGCGCCACCGGGGGAGGGTGGAGACAGGGGGGGAGACTCAGCCACCCTGACCGGGGACCTCCTTGACCGCTTGCGTGGTGGTGTAACTGTGGGGCTCAGGGACAGAGCGGCCATGAAGGAGTCCTTGGGGGAGATGTGGCCAGGAGAGCTGAGTGGAGGGGATTTGGAGGGAGTGGACTGGGTGGAATGCGGACTCCCACTATGGCTGCGTGTCACACGTTTGCCCCCCGACCCAGTGGGTGTGCCTACCTCACCCTGTGTGTGCGTGTCAGGAGGAGTGCGGTGGACCTTCCCTGCTGGTGTGGTGCCCGTGTCCGTTGATGTGGGTGCATGCCGACGTCTGGGTGTACGTGTGACAGGCATGGGAGTGGGAAGTGTGGATGGGGCAGGGGTAGGTGGGGGGAGGTCGCGCTGCAGGAGACCCACTGCTGCAGTCAGTGTGGAGTCGATGGACCTCAGCAAGTTGCGTTGGTCAGCCTGCGATGAATGAATGCCCTCCAAGAAAGCCTCGATGTTGGTGAGGGTTTTGCCGTGGGCATGGAGGACATTAAGGATCGCAGCCTGACCAACCTGCAGTTGCCGCTGGATGTCCACAGACTCTGCATTGGCGGCAGCAGTGGAGACAGGGGCAGGGGGTGCGGTGCCTGGCAGGAAGGAGACATGCTGTGACCGGGCACGCTGGGAAGGGACACGAGCAAGTGGGAGGCGGCTGGTGGAAACTGAGGGGGCGGTGCGAGGTGTTGTTCCGCTGTCAGCTGCTGGTGCAGCCTCCGCCCACTCGGAGACATCGTCCCCGGACCTGTCAGCTTCGTAGTCTGATGTGCCAGTCGACAGGTCCTCGGCCACACTCTCCTCCGCCTCTGTACCACTCGATGTGCCAGACCCGATGTCACGGCTGGCACTGGTGCTCGGTCCCTCCGCCTGGTCTGTGTCCATGTCTCCCTCTGTGTCCCCCGACGATGCTGTGGGCAGGGTGGAGAGACAGAAATAATCAGACATCTGTACACATCTGTCACATGAGTCCAATCTACATAGGTAACATTGCATGGCCTGAAAAGGAAGATCCCTAACATCTACTGAACAGGGTACCGATGTAGGGCATGAAACACACAGTTGGTTGAGCCACCATGCCACTGAAATACCATGGAGAGCATGAGACAATAGCTAAACACAGGAAAAGGAGTCTGACATAGCACCCAGGCCCTGGGGACAATCCAGCACTGCATCTGCACCACACAGCGTTGGCGAAAATACCGATGACCAGGGACCATATCCATGAACTTGAGACACATGCTGCATAGGTAATGCTGAAAACATGCACAACATGACTCTGTCACTGCACATTGCGTGTGTGTCCAGACACATCACACACTGCCCAGACCCAGCAAGTGGTAATCAGGATTTAACACATAGGCATTGCCCGCCCCAACAAGACCCTACACGAGGCAAATTGTTGAGACACAGGTGGCACCAACATCTCATAGTCTGGGTGATACACACAGGGGCAGGCAAAAAGCAAGATTGGACGCCAAACAGCCAAGGTGCGCCTGTACAAATAATGAGGTACCAGTGCCCATCCTCAGATGAGTATAGCAAGACACACAGGCACTGGCAACTGTGAGTATGAAGAAGGACAATCAGGTCAGGCTGCACAGTGGACACCTGTACAAAATAGCACGTCTATATACATGGTGACAGGGGACAATGGCAGAGAGCACAACTTACGCTGTAGACACTGACAGTGGCCACGTTTATGATGACACATACACCACTAAGGAAAAGGTGCCCCAGGGGACAGTAGTGGGCACGCAACTACATGCTACTGAATGGTAATGACTGCAACACACGTCACCATCCCTGCACTATGTGTATCGCACACTCATGCACATCATGTCACAGGCCACTACATGGGACATGCGCGCTGTAAGGCATGACACATGAGAGACCAACTCCCATGTCTGGAGTCAGCATCAGTGCCAACTGATATGGAACCCACATGCAGTGAACTTGACAGTGCACAGGCAAGGTCCCACAACCTGTTACACACCACCCCCACACATGATGCTACAGACATTGTTCCCGTGGACAAAGCGCCAGCCTACATTACCCTGTGAAGGAGTGACTACACACAGACCAGGGAACACATTGCAAGGAGGGGAAGGGTGGCAGGGGCACAGCGCTATACTGGGGCAAACAGGATCTGCACAGCACCTTTAAACCCTGCCAGTGAATTCATGCTACTGTGCCCTTACAAATGCCGGTGACACACAACAAACACACATGTACCTACCCCCTTCCGGCTGCTGCATCGCCTGTAAGCGCCTCTCCAGGTCTGGAAAGACCACCGGCAGCACACGCCTGTGGAGGTGGCTCAGACGGCGGCGGCCGCGGTTCTTGTGGCTCTCAGGTGAGTCCCCCAGCAGGAGCCGTGCAATCCTCCGCGTCCAGCACCGGATATCCTGCCAGCGTTTCCTCACCTGGGACAGGCTCCGCCTCCGACCATCCACACGCCTCACGGCACTGACGGCGGTCAGCCAGATCTGCTCCTTGGCAGTGGCGCCTACCTGTGAGGAAGAACAAGTGACACCACATCAATACACCAGCCACATGTCACAGAGAGACATATGGGTACAAATTAGCTGGTTACAACAAGGCATGTCATGCAGCCAATGCATTGCACCTTTGTCATAGGGACATCATCCCCTGGTGAGGGGAAAAAGCACTACGTGCCACAGTGGGTACACAGGTGGAATGATGGCAATGTCACAATCAATGATCAAGGCTCACACTGTGCATCACACCCACCCCTCCTGTCTCAGGGCACTGCTGTGAGTGATAGGCCCCCACCCCTCCTGTCTCAGGGCACTGCTGGGAGGACTCTGCACACACCCCTCCTGGCTCAGGGCACTGCTGTGAGTTCTAGGCCCCCACCCCTCCTGTCTCAGGGCACTGCTGTGAGTGATAGGCCCCCACCCCTCCTGTCTCAGGGCACTGCTGGGAGACATCAGGCACCCCCCCCTAGGACCCCCCCGACAGTACATGGCATGTGTGTTACACCTGGACGCAATGGCAGAAGTCACAGTCACAACATAGGGACAGTCTGTGGCAGTGGCCTATGCACTCACCTGATACCCTGGCCGCCCATACAGCATGGAGTACTGTGGGAGGATCACATCCAGCAGAGCCATGTTCTCCTCCAGGGTGAATGGCTGTGTCCTCTCCACAGCCCTTGACATGGTTCCAGGGAATCAGTAGCAGCAGCTGGGTCGACGAATGCAAAGATGTGCAGGCAAGTGCTCCCTCATGGGACCTGGCTGCCTTATATGTGCCCTTCTGCCCAGTCTCATGCACAGGAGTACAGAGAGATTGGTCACTCACATTTGCATCCTATGTTTCCACCAATCCCTACAAACCTAGCAGTCTGTGGGTTCTCTATCGGTTTCATTCTCCTGCATGATGTCAGCCCCACAAACACATTGCAACAAAGTAGACAAATTCCAACTGACTTCTGCTGTGCACCTTCCAGAACAATTTCGAATTTTGAACTTGGTCTCCATGACAACCAGCATGCATGTAGGCCTTAATACTTGTCCCCTATGTAATTTGGAGCATCACACACAGGTACGGTGCGTGTGGGGGCCCTAGGGCACCCCAAATGCATGGCAACGGCCCGTACATGCATGCCTACCCTCTCCATCACTATGGGTCTGCACGCGTATGCGTACCCGTAGTGGTACGGACCGTACACTCGCATCTACGCTCACTATCACTATGGGTCTGCACGCGTATGCGTACCCGTAGTGGTACGGACCGTACACTCGCATCTACGCTCACTATCACTATGGGTCTGCACGCGTATGCGTACCCGTAGTGGTACGGACCGTACACTCGCATCTACGCTCACTATCACTATGGGTCTGCACGCGTATGCGTACCCGTAGTGGTACGGACCGTACACTCGCATCTACGCTCACTATCACTATGGGTCTGCACGCGTATGCGTACCCGTAGTGGTACGGACCGTACACTCGCATCTACGCTCTCCATCACTATGGGTCTGCACGCGTATGCGTACTCGTAGTGATAGTGAGCGTAGATGCGAGTGTACGGTCCGTACCACTACGGGTACGCATACGCGTGCAGACCCATAGTGATAGTGAGCGTAGATGCGAGTATACGGTCCGTACCACTACGGGTACGCATACGCGTGCAGACCCATAGTGATAGTGAGCGTAGATGCGAGTGTACGGTCCGTACCACTACGGGTACGCATATGCGTGCAGACCCATAGTGATAGTGAGCGTAGATGCGAGTGTACGGTCCGTACCACTACGGGTACGCATACGCGTGCAGACCCATAGTGATAGGGCCGTACACTCGCATCTACGCTCTCTATCACTATGGGTCTGCACGCGTATGCGTACTCGTAGTGGTACGGACCGTACACTCACATTTACGCTCTCCATCACTATGGGTCTGCACGCGTATGCGTACCCGTAGTGGCACGGACCGTACACTCGCATCTACGCTCGCCATCACGATGGGTACACATACGGCAGCACTCCCACAGTGATTTGGGAACATGCACAGGCCCTCTCAGCAGCAGTACGGCGGATTTTACACATCACTGTGGTGATAGGCGACACACATGTAGGAATAGGGCGGACATACTTGTCCATGGATGGACATACTTGTCCAGGAATGGACATCAAGGCATCGTCTGTGCATTACCACATGTGTGGGGCACAGGTGTCACAGGCTGTGATGTGGAACATGCCTCCTGAGTGGAGAAGGCACCAGATGTATGATGAGATGTGTACATGTGTACTGTGTGAGGGTGCAATGTGTGCCAGGCATGCCCTTGACTCCTTTGACATGTGTGCATGTGGGACTGCGCACTTGGGGTGAGCGTCACTGGCATGGCACCGACACCAACACACGGAAGTGTCCCATGATGCCAGGTACAGGGGTCATGACACATGACTTATCACTACCCACAGTGCACAATGTGACTATGCCATATATGTGTCCGGGATTTACATCAGGTTGATGTTGTAGCACCCTCAAAAGCTGCAGCCGTTGCAGCAACCAACATGTGGCTGTGTGTAGATTGTCATTGCACACTGTTCCCAACACCATGCCACATGTGTTCTCGGATGTGAGGTGCACATGCATGCAAGGGACACGGAGTAGCGTGACAAGGCCATGTCAGCAAACTCACAAGGAATGTGTGGTGAGTCATGACATGTGCACCTTCATGGCAAGGTGTGTGGGCTGGACTAGTGTAATGTCATGTGACCTGTGGCTCAAGTGTTCCGCTGCCAGTCTCTGCAATCGGCATCACACTTCTGCTGATGTGTGGGTGTATGTCACTCCTGTCTTGCGTCGGGCAGTGCACTTGCACTGGGACACAGCTATTTCCATGGCGTGGCATGGGGAGGTTCTCAATCACCGTGTGTAGCTGGGTCTTGGAAGGAGTGTCACCTTGCATCCATACGTGTCCTGGGCATGTAGCACATGCCTGACTCCCTATGTGGCATGTGTGTATTGCCAGATTTACATGTGCTCAATAGACATGAGTTGTTCTCGTAGTGCACTCACTCTTCCTTGTCACTTCCAAATTACTGCAGAGCGCCTCCTGTTGCCCGAAGAATTCCAGACTTGGCCACCATGCAGGAGAATGACAGGATCCGGCTCTACTGCTTCACCCAACCGTTGATTCTGGAGCTGACGGCGAGACTGGCACCACACCTGCAACCGCAGCACAGGTATCCTACGGCACTGACACCCCAGCTGAAGGTAATGGCTGCCCTACATTTCCTTGCCACGGGTACCTTCCAAAATACCATAGCTCATGTTGGTGGCATGTCCCAGAGCATGTTCAGCGGTGTGCTGCATGATTTCTTGGAGGCCATGTTGATTCACCTGGATGACTTCATCAAGTTCCCAACCCCTGAACAGATGACTGAGGTCAAGCGTGGTTTCTATGCCCTGGGAGGGATGCCCCATGTCATTGGGTCCATAGATGGGACACATGTAGGTTTGGTACCACCACACGCACGGGAGGTGGCGTACCGCAATCGGAAGCACTACCACTCCATCAATGCCCTTGTGGTGTGTCTGTCCAACATGGTGATTTCACATGTCTGTGCTCGTTTCCCAGGATCAGCACACGATGCCTACATCATGAGGCGTAGCGGGATGCCTGATATGATGATGCAGCTGCGCAACGAACGAGCATGTGTTGTTGGTGGGTACAGTCTGTCTGTCCTGTATTCTGTTTGGCCGAGCAGCACTACCGCTTCGCCAGTTCTAACGATATCCATGTGCTTTCCATTTAGGGGACGCTGGCTATCCCAACATGCCTTGGCTGCTGACACCTCTCCGCAACCCCATCACGCTGGCCCAGCTCCGCTACAACACCGCCCATGGCCGGACAAGGCGAGTGATAGAGAGGATGTTTGGCATGCTGAAGAGCCGATTCCGGTGCCTCCACAAGACCGGCGGCGCACTCCCATATGCCCCGGCAAAGGTTTGCAAGATCTTCATGGTCTGCTGCATGCTGCACAACATGGCAGTTGAAAGAGCTGTGCCACTCATCCTGAATCAACATGACGAGGACCATCCACCCGTGGAGGACGAAGGGCTTGGCAATGGGGCTAGTGATGTGGAGGATGTGGAGCCGCAAGAGGACATCCGGACTCGGCTCATACGCGACTTCTTTGCTTAGTGGTGAGTACCAGTGTCTGAGTGTGCACGCCTTGGTCCCCGTGTGGCATGTGTTGTGATGCGTGTCTCCACCTGCATGTATGGCACGTGAGTCAGAGGTGTGCGTGGGTGTGTCACTGGAGTGATGGTGGCAGTGATGGTAGTATTTCCCCACTCATAATTGTGACCTAGCATTTTTTCATCCATACATGTGTCGAGTCAATGCACATGCAAGTGGCTGTGCTCTTTGTGGCTGACTTCTTGTGTGTCTCTCTTCCCCAGGTACCTGCGCATGCCGTCTTCTGGTTGCATTGTTGTGGCACTGCTATTCCTCATGGACATGGCATCGTGGGCTGACTCAGCGTTACAGGCACGGACACGTTTGGAAGTCTCCATGGGGTAAGGGATGCATCTGGGGTGTATTGGGTGTGGCAGTTGTTCACGATGTGTGCACACTGGCCCGGTCGGGGTTTGGTTCCTCTGCAGACATGTGGCATCCCCATGGGACGCAACATGCAGCTGGGTACACCTGAATAGATGGGCTGCCTGGTTGTCAGTCATCAGTGATGGGATAGTGGATTGTGATGAAGGCATCAATGTGTGTGACACTGCCCTCGGACACATACGGTTAACATTGTCTTGACATGGCGTGGGACTTCCACATCAGCGGATGTATGGTGTATGGCAGTCTCTCCGTGAGCAGCTGTGGGTATTTAGCTGTTAGCCGACACTTGTGTGCCAGTTCCATGGCTATCACGCATTTGTGCTGCAGAAGGGGGGTGCCAGTGTTTGAGCCACATGTTACTCCACATGATGTGTTCATGTGTACTTCAAGTTGCCTCTGCAATCCCAAAAACATGACTATTAAAGGTGTCCCTATGCCTCCAAGGTGCCTCTTCTCAGTCAATGCTGGTGTGTTGGCACGGTGCATCCTGCATGTCTGGCATGGTATTCCCAGATTGTGGCTATGTGTCAATGTGTCGAGTGGCAAGATGCAAGCTGTGTGTGTGTGCTGAGACTGTGTATTGGGCATGATGTCCATGACTGTGTGGGTAGTGTGACATGTGCCATCCCCATGCATCCAACGTTGTCCAGGCCCCCATTCTCTGCATCCACCGGACTCAAGCTTGCAGGACATGGTTCTGCCACCTGTCTACACGTACCTGGGTGCCCCCCAGGACACGGGCCAGGATCCCTGACCTCTGCGCATGACTGTTGCTGTACTCAATGTGTCTGTCAGCACGGTTGTTCGGCCACCCCCTCAGCTGGTTCTGACCATCACGGGTGTGTATGGTGCTCCATGTCTGTCTTGCCTAATAAACTGTGACCCATGTGTCCTGTGCCAGACTCAGGCCCCAGGGTGTGGATGGTTGAAGTGAACAGATGACTCAGGCATGTTTAGACTGTACAAGACACATGTTAGGTAATAATGCTACCAGCAGGCATCTACTCTTAATAGTGTGATTTATTATTGGGGGGGGGGGGGGACAAAGTGAGGGGCTTTCCGGGATTAGGGAATCCAAAGTTCAGTAGGGGAGTTGGTGTCCTTGCCATTGGAAATCCTCAGAGTCCATGCCAAAGTCTTTGTCAACATTGGTCAGCCAGTGACCAGCAGGGCCATGTGGCAGAGAATGTCTCTTGATGCTGTGATGCTGTTGCTCCAGTGGGCCAGGTGCCAGGCCAGGTGTCCTGGGAGATGGTGATGTAGCAGCCACCCTCACGGTCCTTTCCGTGGACGACCCGGCTTCCTGCGGGGAACCTCAGCAGCAGGCCGTGACGACGTCTGGGATGCTCCGTCGGATGTTTCCTCCTCCTCCTCATGATCCCTCCCTGTGGGTGGTGATGTTCTCCGCCTTCTGGCACAGGGAGGGTCGGCCATGGTGTCGGCCATCCGACGGAGTTCAGCGTGAATCCCCTGGGACGCCGTCACTTGCTCAGCCTGTCTGTCCTCCATCCTCCGTTGGTGTAGCTGTAGACAGGCTATTAGCTCCGCATGTTGCTGGGCCTGCTGGACCTTGATCCCCTCGAGGACGGACACAACCTGGGCCATGCCCGTGGTGTCCTGCCGGTATGAGTCCAGGATGTTACGGACATGGGAAAATACCGGATCCCCAGCCAACTGGTCAGGCTCGCGCCTCCGCCGTCCTCCACTCCCACCACCCCTGCCCACTTGCGTCTGGCCTGCACTTGTGGGCACATCGGGTCTCCGGGACCCCTGAGGGGTGGCATTGGCGTTGTCGCCTGCCTCCTCCTGGGTGCCCGGGACACCGTGTCCCTCCTGGCGAGCCTGGCTGCATTGTGGTGTTGGGGCAGGGATCCTGGGTGTCTCCTGGGATGTGGCAGGAGTGGGGGTGGTGGTTGGCACGGTTGTACCTGACGCAGGTGCTGCAGGTGGTTGGACACCAGAGGGGCCAGGTCGGTCGGGGTCGTCCGCAGAGTGGTGAGAGTGGTCGCTGCCGGTGGGATCGGTCTCCTGCAGATCCGGGTCCTGTGAGTGTTCCCCCCCAGTGTTGGGGGGTGCAGCACGACGTTGACCTGTGTGTGAGAGAGAAAATGTTAATTTTGATCCATGCAACATCCATGTTTCATCCGTTACAAAGTTGGCACATTTCCTCTTGGAATTAGGATCTGTCTTGCATTCCACTCACAGTGCACTTGTGCATGTGTGTGTCCCTTGGGCACCAATTTGGCCCCTTTAACTATGTGTGGCACAGTCTTACTTGCTGCGTCAAGTGTGACTGCAGTCAGCAGTGGAGTGTGCATGTGTGCCGAGCTATGCATTTGCGCCTTCCTTGTAGCACTGTACATGTGCACATGGAGTGGATCCACACACTTATATGATGCAGGTGGCTGTCCTTGTGCTCGTGTACAGGTTGTGACATGGCCCTGCGTTTTGCCATGATGAAGAGGGGGGGTTCTGGCACTGGCCACCCTTGTCTACATGCACGCAGTCCACCTGCTGACGAGCAGACATTCCCACACACCACAGGACTGATTTGCTCTCCCTGTGTCTCCCTCCTTCTCTGTCCCCCTCTCCCTCCCTCTCTGTCCCCCTCTCCCTCCCTCTGTGTGTCAGCCTCCTCCCTCTGTCCATCTTCCTGTGTCTCCCTCCCTCTCTGTCCCCCTCTCCCTCCCTCTCTGTCCCCCTCTCCCTCCCTCTGTGTGTCAGCCTCCTCCCTCTGTCCATCTTCCTGTGTCTCCCTCCCTCTCTGTCCCCCTCTCCCTCCCTCTCTGTCCCCCTCTCCCTCCCTCTGTGTGTCAGCCTCCTCCCTCTGTCCGTCTCCCTCCCTCTCAGTCCCCCTCTCCCTCCCTCTGTGTCCCCCTCTCCCTCCCTCTCTGTCCCCCTCTCCCTCCCTCTGTGTGTCAGCCTCCTCCCTCTGTCCATCTTCCTGTGTCTCCCTCCCTCTCTGTCCCCCTCTCCCTCCCTCTCTGTCCCCCTCTCCCTCCCTCTGTGTGTCAGCCTCCTCCCTCTGTCCGTCTCCCTCCCTCTCAGTCCCCCTCTCCCTCCCTCTGTGTCCCCCTCTCCCTCCCTCCGTGTGTCACCCTCTGTCACCTTGGCCCAGCTTCCTGGGCACACACTGTTAGCAGATCTTTGAGTGGCCCTTGGCCTGTTGATGTGAGTTTGTTTCTGATCTCCAGGCACCCATTTTGTCTGCTGTGTGTCTGTGCGCTGCTGCTGTGGTGGTGTGTGCTGCCACTCTTTCACACTGTTGGCTGTTCATTAGCTGCTGTCATGTGCAAAACAGTGCCTTCACCCCCATGTGTTGATGCAAGGCGTCCGCCATTTGCTGGCAAGTCATTCCTGTGTTGGGACACAGTGTTTGTCTGCCTGTGACCTAGGCCATATGGGCAGAGGGCATTGTTGTCTGCTTTGGAGTCGCACTATGTGATTCTTGGTGCCCAGCCTCCCGACATCCGGGTTACCGTGTCATGTGTTGTTGTCTTCTGTGGCCTGTGACTTGACATTGTCCAGCTGGGTGCATGGGGCATGGTGGCAGCAGTGGCATGTGCCTGCTCATGGAGTGTGGTTGAGTAATGCGATGGCTTGTGGTGGTTGCGTGCCTGTTATTAATTTTGGTTGTGGTTGCAGTTCCCCCCATGTGAGGTGCGTTGTTTGTGTACTCACCCGGGTCTCGGAGTCCTTCCACTCCTTCAACTGCCTCCACCGGCAGTATGGCCATCACCCTCTCCTCCCAGGGATGGTACTGTACGGCTCTGCGGGAGGGCCCTCCTCCGGTGGCGTTGGCCTGGTCGTGTTCCTCCTGTCTCTTGGCTCTGACCCTCCTCCGCAGATCGTACCACCTGTTCTGGCAATCCTGCTTGGTCCTCCTGGTGTCCGCAACAGCATTCACAGCATCGACGATTGTCTGCCACATGGCTGTTTTGGCTGCCTGGCTGGTGCTTCTGACGAATGTTCCAAAGATCTGTGGCTCGACTCTGAGGATTTGATCAACAAGGACCTCCAACTCTCGGTGACTGAACTTTGGATTCTTGGTAGTGGGCATGGTGAGGGGTGTGGGTGGGGATGGTGTGGGTGTGGGGGGTGTGTGGATGTTGGGGGGGGGGTGTGGATGGTTGTGTGTGTGTGTGAATGTGATGAGAGGGTGTTTGTGAGGGTGGTCGTGTGAAGGTGTGCAAGTGTAAGATGTGGTGTCGCTTGTAGTCTGGTTCTGTGGTGTCTGGCAGCAGTGGGTCTGTTGCAAAGGCTCATGGTTTGTGTGTGTGGGCCCTTTTCATTGGTCCATGGGTGGGTGTGGCAGTGTTTGAATTTTGGGTGGGTGTGTTATAAGGAGTGGTGGTGTATTGGGCCTCTGTTTGTTTTTGACAGTTGCAGGTCAGTGATTGTGTTATTTTAGTGGTTGTTGGCCATGTTTAGTGGCTGTGTGCCTTTCGAATGGTGTATTGTTGAGTTGTTTTGTTTTGTCCTTGTTGTGTACGTGCGTTTTCAGCGTGTGTACGGTGTGTACATGGGCCATTTGGTTGTACGATTTGGTCCTTGTGTGTGGCTTTGTACGACTCGTACATGCGGTTGTGATGTTGGGGCATGGGGTGCGCTCCGTACTTAGGAGGTTGTGTTGGGGGTGCGCCAGGAACGTACTGGGGTGGGGGTACGACTGGAACGTACTGGGGTGTGGGTACGACTGGAACGTACTGGGGTGTGGGTAGACGGGGCTATGACACGTCCTGGGGTGGGGGTGTGGCTCGCACGTACTGGGGTGTAGGTTCACGGGGGGTACGACACGTACAGGGGTGGGGGGGTGTCCATGGACGATGGTACGACACGTACTGGGGTGGGGGGGTGTACATTGACGGTGGTACGACACGTACTGGGGTGGGGGTACGACTGGAACGTACTGGGGTGTGGGTGGACGGGGCTATGACACGTCCTGGGGTGGGGGTGTGGCTCGCACGTACTGGGGTGTAGGTACACGGGGGGTACGACACGTACAGGGGGGGGGGTGTACATGGACGGTGGTACGACACGTACTGGGGTGGGGGGGTGTACATTGACGGTGGTACGACACGTACTGGGGTGGGGGTACGACTGGAACGTACTGGGGTGTGGGTAGACGGGGCTATGACACGTCCTGGGGTGGGGGTGTGGCTCGCACGTACTGGGGTATAGGTACACGGGGGGTACGACACGTACAGGGGTGGGGGGGTGTCCATGGACGATGGTATGACACGTACTGGGGTGGGGGGGTGTACATTGACGGTGGTACGACACGTACTGGGGTGGGGGTACGACTGGAACGTACTGGGGTGTGGGTAGACGGGGCTATGACACGTCCTGGGGTGGGGGTGTGGCTCGCACGTACTGGGGTGTAGGTACACGGGGGGTACGACACGTACAGGGGTGGGGGGGTGTCCATGGACGATGGTACGACATGTACTGGGGTGGGGGGGTGTACATTGACGGTGGTACGACACGTACTGGGGTGGGGGTACGACTGGAACGTACTGGGGTGTGGGTGGACGGGGCTATGACACGTCCTGGGGTGGGGGTGTGGCTCGCACATACTGGGGTGTAGGTACACGGGGGGTACGACACGTACGGGGGGGGGGTGTACATGGACGGTGGTACGACACGTACTGGGGTGGGGGGGTGTACATTGACGGTGGTACGACACGTACTGGGGTGGGGGTATGACTGGAACGTACTGGGGTGTGGGTGGACGGGGCTATGACACGTCCTGGGGTGGGGGTGTGGCTCGCACGTACTGGGGTGTAGGTACACGGGGGGTACGACACGTACAGGGGGGGGGGTGTACATGGACGGTGGTACGACACGTACTGGGGTGGGGGGGTGTACATTGACGGTGGTACGACACGTACTGGGGTGGGGGTACGACTGGAACGTACTGGGGTGTGGGTGGACGGGGCTATGACACGTCCTGGGGTGGGGGTGTGGCTCGCACATACTGGGGTGTAGGTACACGGGGGGTACGACACGTACAGGGGGGGGGGTGTACATGGACGGTGGTACGACACGTACTGGGGTGGGGGGGTGTACATTGACGGTGGTACGACACGTACTGGGGTGGGGGTACGACTGGAACGTACTGGGGTGTGGGTAGACGGGGCTATGACACGTCCTGGGGTGGGGGTGTGGCTCGCACGTACTGGGGTGTAGGTACACGGGGGGTACGACACGTACTGGGGTGGGGGTACGACTGGAACGTACTGGGGTGTGGGTAGACGGGGCTATGACACGTCCTGGGGTGGGGGTGTGGCTCGCACGTACTGGGGTGTAGGTACACGGGGGGTACGACACGTACAGGGGTGGGGGGGTGTCCATGGACGATGGTACGACACGTACTGGGGTGGGGGGGTGTACATTGACGGTGGTACGACACGTACTGGGGTGGGGGTACGACTGGAACGTACTGGGGTGTGGGTGGACGGGGCTATGACACGTCCTGGGGTGGGGGTGTGGCTCGCACGTACTGGGGTGTAGGTACACGGGGGGTACGACACGTACAGGGGGGGGGTGTACATGGACGGTGGTACGACACGTACTGGGGTGGGGGGGTGTACATTGACGGTGGTACGACACGTACTGGGGTGGGGGTACGACTGGAACGTACTGGGGTGTGGGTGGACGGGGCTATGACACGTCCTGGGGTGGGGGTGTGGCTCGCACGTACTGGGGTGTAGGTACACGGGGGGTACGACACGTACAGGGGGGGGTGTACATGGACGGTGGTACGACACGTACTGGGGTGGGGGTGCGACTGGAACGTACTGGGGTGTACATAGACAGTGGTACGACACGTACAGGGGTGGGGGGTGTACATTGACGGTGGTACGACACGTACTGGGGTGGGGGTACGACTGGAACGTACTGGGGTGTGGGTAGACGGGGCTATGACACGTCCTGGGGTGGGGGTGTGGCTCGCACGTACTGGGGTGTAGGTACACGGGGGGTACGACACGTACTGGGGTGGGGGTACGACTGGAACGTACTGGGGTGTGGGTAGACGGGGCTATGACACGTCCTGGGGTGGGGGTGTGGCTCGCACGTACTGGGGTGTAGGTACACGGGGGGTACGACACGTACAGGGGTGGGGGGGTGTCCATGGACGATGGTACGACACGTACTGGGGTGGGGGGTTGTACATTGACGGTGGTACGACACGTACTGGGGTGGGGGTACAACTGGAACGTACTGGGGTGTGGGTAGACGGGGCTATGACACGTCCTGGGGTGGGGGTGTGGCTCGCACGTACTGGGGTGTAGGTACACGGGGGGTACGACACGTACAGGGGGGGGGGTGTACATGGACGGTGGTACGACACGTACTGGGGTGGGGGGGTGTACATTGACGGTGGTACGACACGTACTGGGGTGGGGGTACGACTGGAACGTACTGGGGTGTGGGTAGACGGGGCTATGACACGTCCTGGGGTGGGGGTGTGGCTCGCACGTACTGGGGTGTAGGTACACGGGGGGTACGACACGTACAGGGGTGGGGGGGTGTCCATGGACGATGGTACGACACGTACTGGGGTGGGGGGGTGTACATTGACGGTGGTACGACACGTACTGGGGTGGGGGTACAACTGGAACGTACTGGGGTGTGCGTAGACGGGGCTATGACACGTCCTGGGGTGGGGGTGTGGCTCGCACATACTGGGGTGTAGGTACACGGGGGGTACGACACGTACAGGGGGGGTGTGTACATGGACGGTGGTACGACACGTACTGGGGTGGGGGGTGTACATTGACGGTGGTACGACACGTACTGGGGTGGGGGTACGACTGGAACGTACTGGGGTGTGGGTAGACGGGGCTATGACACGTCCTG
The DNA here is from genome assembly GCF_964204655.1 of Triturus cristatus. NCBI lineage: Eukaryota > Metazoa > Chordata > Amphibia > Caudata > Salamandridae > Triturus > Triturus cristatus. The sequence goes on from NC_140582.1 coordinate 681,673,379, forward strand.
GGGTGGGGGTGTGGCTCGCACGTACTGGGGTGTAGGTACACGGGGGGTACGACACGTACTGGGGTGGGGGTACGACTGGAACGTACTGGGGTGTGGGTAGACGGGGCTATGACACGTCCTGGGGTGGGGGTGTGGCTCGCACGTACTGGGGTGTAGGTACACGGGGGTACGACACGTACAGGGGTGGGGGGGTGTCCATGGACGATGGTACGACACGTACTGGGGTGGGGGGGTGTACATTGACGGTGGTACGACACGTACTGGGGTGGGGGTACAACTGGAACGTACTGGGGTGTGGGTAGACGGGGCTATGACACGTCCTGGGTTGGGGGTGTGGCTCGCACGTACTGGGGTATAGGTACACGGGGGGTACGACACGTACAGGGGGGGGTGTACATGGACGGTGGTACGACACGTACTGGGGTGGGGGGGTGTACAATGACGGTGGTACGACACGTACTGGGGTGGGGGTACGACTGGAACGTACTGGGGTGTGGGTAGACGGGGCTATGACACGTCCTGGGGTGGGGGTGTGGCTCGCACGTACTGGGGTGTAGGTACACGGGGGGTACGACACGTACAGGGGTGGGGGGGTGTCCATGGACGATGGTACGACACGTACTGGGGTGGGGGGTGTACATTGACGGTGGTACGACACGTACTGGGGTGGGGGTACAACTGGAACGTACTGGGGTGTGGGTAGACGGGGCTATGACACGTCCTGGGGTGGGGGTGTGGCTCGCACGTACTGGGGTGTAGGTACACGGGGGTACGACACGTACAGGGGGGGGGTGTACATGGACGGTGGTACGACACGTACTGGGGTGGGGGGGTGTACATTGACGGTGGTACGACACGTACTGGGGTGGGGGTTCGACTGGAACGTACTGGGGTGTACCTAGACGGGTGGGGGTATACATATACGGGGGGTACGTGTCGGACGTACGGGGGCTGGGGGGAGTGTTGGGCGCGTATGCGGGCACATGTCTCCATGGTTGCTGTAGGAGTTCGGTGCGGACGGTGTTTTTTCCATACGGTTGTAACCTCGGACGCACGGGATGGATCGTGATTCCTAGGTCGGACTTGGTTTTTCACGTTTGTAAGGTAAATCGTCCAAGGACGTGTCGGACACATTTTCCGACCCGGGGACGTGTGGGGAATGATTCCCAGTGCGGTTCGTATGGACTTTTTACCATGCGAATCGTGATTGCCAGTTCGTACGGCACTTGTACGATTCGTACGGTAAAAAGACCCGATACGAGTCGCACGGGGGAATTTTTTACCGGATCGTGATCGGCACCTTAAAGTAGTGTCAAAAACATATTGTTCAATAAAACGAACACACACTTCTTTAAAAAAAAAAATGAGTCCATCCGAAACGAATAACCTAGAAAAGAAATAGTAAAAACAAAGCAACTGACATTCCCACCCACATAAAACAACAGATAAACACTTACTAACAATAATACTAGATTTAAAACACTTCTAAATATACATTAAACACCTTAAACCTAACTTTCGAAACATGCCTACACATCGTTAAAAACACGTAAAAACACAACACGCAACTCTAACACATAACATTTCCAAATATAACTAATATATGTACAGCTACACTAAACATTATCTAACTAGGCTCAAAATTAAATTTAAAACCATCTAAAACACATAAAACAAACCTTACCTTTCACGACGCGAAGTAACTCCCAACCGCGAGCTTCCCTTCAAACCAAATGACCCAAAACAACATTACCCGGTTACAAAATAGAGTGTCCAAAACATAATAAAACATTTAACTATACTAAAAAGCCCTAAATAAATCAGGTAAAACAGTAAATTCACACACAAATATTTTATATTATTTAGCAAAAATATACCTATTTTTTTAATTTACCTACAAATTGTCAACAAATGTTCCTAATTTGTAAAATTATATAAATAAATATTTTAAAATTTAAAATATTTATTATTATAATTTCTAAAAAGATAATACTACAGAACAATGTATGAAAAATTATTAATTTTTTTTTGCATGAATGCTAAAATTTTATTTATTTTAAAAATATGTTTGTTTCAAAAACATTGTAAAAATAATTAATATTAATATTTTACATATTAATATTAATAAAAAAGGTATAACATGTTTGTACTACAAATATTAAAATGTTTATATATGAAAATATTTGTTAAAAGTTTTGTATAAAGATTTACAAAACCTATTGCTATGTTAATTTTAATTTAAAACTCTACATTGTACAACATTATTAATAATCTTTATAATTTACTTAAAAATGTTAGAAAATATACTTTGTTCTGACCTATATTCAATATGTTTGAATGTAATTACAATGTAAATAATGCTATTTCTGAATGATCTTACTTAAATGAATAAACAATAACAAATTTAAAAAACTACAATAAAAACCTTGTTCTTGTCTTATTAATTGTGTTTCTCTGATTATTAATATTAATCTTCTATTATGAATATTTAACATATAGAATAATTATTTTATAAAAAATTACAAATCAATCAATATTATAAAATTACAGAATGCCATTACCCATTATTCCAATACAAAATATTCATATATTTTTCCTAATAATAATATTAAATATTCCAAACATATCAAATTAAAAGGTTACATGTATATATTATCCTAAACTATAAATATAGAATTAATTAGTACAAATCCAATATATAATAATACAATACAAATAATATTCACTTAAATATATTTTTATAACTACTATATCAATGTAATTTAATTAAATTAAATACCAGACAGATTAGAGTAGTTGCTGGACACTGACCATAAACAATTTACTATTCCCACTCCACTCTATAATAAATAAAAGTAGATGCTTGACACTGACCATAAATAATTTACTATTCCCACTCCAGTCTATAATAAATTAGAGTAGGTGCTGGACACTGACCATAAATAATTTACTTTTCCCACTCCAGTCTATAAAAAACTAGAGTAGGTGCTGGACAGTGACCATAAATAATTTACTATTCCCACTCCAGTCTATAATAAATTAGAGTAGGTGCTGGACACTAACCATAAATAATTTACTATTCCCACTCCAGTCTATAATAAATTAGAGTAGGTGCTGGACACTGACCATAAATAATTTACTATTCCCACTCCAGTCTATAAAAAATTAGAGTAGGTGCTGGACAGTGACCATCAATAATTTACTATTCCCACTCCAGTCTATAATAAAATAGAGTAGGTGCTGGACACTAACCATAAAAAATTTACTATTCCCACTCCAGTCTATAATAAATTAGAGTATGTGCTGGACACTGACCATAAATAATTTACTATTCCCACTCCAGTCTATAAAAAATTAGAGTAGGTGCTGGACAGTGACCATAAATAATTTACTATTCCCACTCCAGTCTATAATAAATTAGAGTATGTGCTGGACAGTGACCATAAATAATTTACTATTCCGACTCCAGTCTATAATAAATTAGAGTAGGTGCTGGACACTGACCATAACTAATTTACTATTCCCACTCCAGTCTATAATAAATTAGAGTAGGTGCTGGACAGTGACCATACATAATTTACTATTCCCACTCCAGTCTATAAAAAATTACAGTAGGTGCTGGACAGTGACCATAAATAATTTACTATTCCCACTCCAGTCTATAATAAATTAGAGTAGGTGCTGGACACTAACCATAACTAATTTACTATTCCCACTCCAGTCTATAATAAATTAGAGTAGGTGCTGGACACTGACCATAACTAATTTACTATTCCCACTCCAGTCTATAATAAATTAGAGTAGGTGCTGGACACTGACCATAAATAATTTACTATTCCCACTCCAGTCTATAATAAATTAGAATAGGTGCTGGACACTAACCATAAAAAATTTAATATTCCCACTCCAGTCTACAATAAATTAGAGTATGTGCTGGACACTGACCATAAATAATTTACTATTCCCACTCCAGTCTATAATAAATTAGAGTAGGTGCTGGACACTGACCATAAATAATTTACTATTCCCACTCCAGTCTATAATAAATTTGAGTAGGTGCTGGACAGTGACCATAAATAATTTACTATTCCCACTCCAGTCTATAAAAAATTACAGTAGGTGCTGGACAGTGACCATAAATAATTTACTATTCCCACTCCAGTCTATAAAAAATTACAGTAGGTGCTGGACAGTGACCATAAATAATTTACTATTCCCACTCCAGTCTATAATAAATTAGAGTAGGTGCTGGACAGTGACCATAAATAATTTACTATTCCCACTCCAGTCTATAAAAAATTAGAGTAGGTGCTGGACAGTGACCATAAATAATTTACTATTCCCACTCCAGTCTATAATAAATTAGAGTAGGTGCTGGACACTGACCATAACTAATTTACTATTCCCACTCCAGTCTATAATAAATTAGAGTAGGTGCTGGACACTGACCATAAATAATTTACTATTCCCACTCCAGTCTATAATAAATTAGAATAGGTGCTGGATACTAACCATAAAAAATTTAATATTCCCACTCCAGTCTACAATAAATTAGAGTATGTGCTGGACACTGACCATAAATAATTTACTATTCCCACTCCAGTCTATAATAAATTAGAGTAGGTGCTGGACACTGACCATAAATAATTTACTATTCCCACTCCAGTCTATAATAAATTTGAGTAGGTGCTGGACAGTGACCATAAATAATTTACTATTCCCACTCCAGTCTATAAAAAATTACAGTAGGTGCTGGACAGTGACCATAAATAATTTACTATTCCCACTCCAGTCTATAAAAAATTACAGTAGGTGCTGGACAGTGACCATAAATAATTTACTATTCCCACTCCAGTCTATAATAAATTAGAGTAGGTGCTGGACAGTGACCATAAATAATTTACTATTCCCACTCCAGTCTATAAAAAATTAGAGTAGGTGCTGGACAGTGACCATAAATAATTTACTATTCACACTCCAGTCTATAATAAATTAGAGTAGGTGCTGGACACTAACCATAACTAATTTACTATTCCCACTCCAGTCTATAATAAATTAGAGTAGGTGCTGGACACTGACCATAACTAATTTACTATTCCCACTCCAGTCTATAATAAATTAGAGTAGGTGCTGGACACTGACCATAACTAATTACTATTCCCACTCCAGTCTATAATAAATTAGAGTAGGTGCTGGACACTAACCATAACTAATTTACTATTCCCACTCCAGTCTATAATAAATTAGAGTAGGTGCTGGACACTGACCATAACTAATTTACTATTCCCACTCCAGTCTATAATAAATTAGAGTAGGTGCTGGACAGTGACCATAAATAATGTACTATTCCCACTCCAATCTATATTGAATTAGGATTACTATATATGTTAGATTTTTTCAAACAATTACTAATTTGTAAACACTACCCACCCTTATCCCCTATAAATCCTACATCACTCTTATTAAATGAATTATCTTCTTAAAATTGTTAAATGTTAATTAAAATAACATTTCTAAATGTAAATAATTTTTTATGAATAATAAAATTTGTATATATTTATAAAACACTCCCCACCCTTATCCCCTATAACCCCAAAATACCACTTATGAAATTTATTTTATTATTAAAAAGATAAAAATTTACTTTTATTAAGAAATTAGAACTTTGCATTATATTTTTCAAAAATAAAATATTACATATATTTTGAAAGCACTCCCCACCCTTATCCCCTATAACCCCCAATTCCCACTTATTAAATTTATTGTATTAGTAATTTATTGAATTTTAATTTTTAAACCCAAAAATTAAATTTCTATTTTTTTTTTATAAAATATTAAATTTTTCTCAAAAACACTCCCCACCCTTATCCCCTATAACCCCAAAATCCCACTTATTAAATGTATTTTATTAGTAAAATGTTTAATTGTAAATTTTAATACAAAAATTTAAATTTTCATTTTTTGGAATTCAATATTAAATAATAAATATATATCTAAAACACTCCCCACCCTTATCCCCTATAACCCCAAAATCCAACATATTACATTTATTTTCTTATTACAATTTTCACATTTAAATTTTTAAAACTAATTTGAATTTTTTTTATTTGTAAATATAATATTTCAAAAATTATATCATAAATTATTAAATTTTATTACTACAATTTTTAATTGTAAATTTTCATACCAAAATTGAATTTTTTTTTTTTAATTAAATATTAAATATTAAATATATATCTAATACACTCCCCACCCTTATCCCCTATAACCCCAAAATCCCACTTATTACATTTATTTTATTATTACAATTTTCACATTTAAAATTTAAAAACAAATTTGAATTTTTTAATTTTTTTTTAAATATAATATTTCAAAATTTATATCCTAAAATATTAAATTTAATATTTATTTCCAAAACACTCCCCACCCTTAACCCCTATATACACAACATCCCACTAAGAATATTTTTTTTCATAATTAAAATTTAAATATTACTATTTTGTTCCAAATTTAAATTCAAATTCTACAAATATTTATTAAAATATATTATTTCTAATATATATTTTTAAAACACTCCCCACCCTTATCCCCTATAAACCCAACATCCCGCTCCTAAAATTATATATCCAAATTAAAAAAATTATATTAATAATATTTCAATAATTATATCCTAAAATATTAAATATAATATTTATTTCCAAAATACTCCCCACCCTTAACCCCTATATACACAACATCCCACTAAAATTTTTTTTTTTCATAATTAAATTTTAAATATTTGAATTTTGTTCAAAATTTAAATTTAAATTCTACAAAAATTTATTAAAATATTTTATTTCAAATATATTTTTTTAAAACACTCCCCACCCTTATCCCCTATAAACCCAACATCCCGCTCCTAAAATTATATATCAAAATTTAAAAAATTATATTAATAGAAACAAAATTGGTATTTTTAATACACTTAAATAAACATTTGCTGACACTTCTAAACAATAATTTTTGACAAATCACAAAGTAACTTAATACTATACTTTTTCGATATTTTTACTACACGATATTATGTCTTTCGATATACTATACCTCGATATTTTACTACACATCACAATCTCGACATTTTTTACATCGATATTGTTGACAGAGATATATTGTTCCATCGATATTTTGACTTCGATATTTCTGTATATCGATATTACATTTCCGATATTTTGTCTACTCACCAGTATTGGACTAGTAACCCCACATTTTTAGAACACTTATAGACTTAGGAATCTGCCAAGAAGAAGAGCTGTCAGGAGGATTATTTACTGCCTCGTTGCTGTGTTGCTTTGCTGGGTTGGCCTGCAGTTGCTGCTAATGCCTGTGAGCAGTGAAAGAACTGGACTTTGCTTTCTAGGACCCTACTTTCCAAGTTCTCCAAGGGATTGTGGGTGCTTGCCTCTTGTTGGAAGTCTTGGCCATCAAATACTTCATCTGGAGCTCCCCTGGATTCCTCTGTGGAGAGTTGTGAACTGCCAAGCGGTGCCAGCTCCAATTCTGGGCCCTTGGAGGTGATTTTGTTGCTTTAAGAGCTGAAAATACATGCTTCACCCTTCTGCGTCGTTTTTCCAGCCGCAACCTCGCTGTGCAGTTCAAAAACCAATGCATCACCGTAGATAGGCCATAAAATCGGCGCACAACTGTTTGCAGCTGGAAGAACCACCACACCACAAATCCAGAGCACCGTGTCTCTGACGTCCAAGACCCCCGCACCGACTTTGATGCAGGCCCTGTTGTGTGGATGAAGGAATAAATGCATCAACTGTTTCTCCACCGCATTGACCCACCACACCTATATTTTCCATGTATCACACCCGTGCACCAAGTTTCCATTGCATTGCCCCGCAGTAAGGAACTGCTTTCGGAGTTCGGCACATTGCCTCACCTCGCAGTAGGGAATTGACGTAACACTTCTCTTGCATGTAACAGAACTGATGCCTACATTCCTCTGGGACTCAAGAATCAATGCATCGCTGGATTTTCGGATGCTTCTCTGCTTTGCAGCTGTTTTGGGCAGAGCTTGCAAAGATGCACTACACGGAATTCCACGGAGATGCATAGAAACTCAATGGAATTCTGATGAGTTCTGCTCCACCCTACTTGTTATTTAGTCCTCATCAGATTGCTGCACATACTGTCCTGTATTTATTTCTCAGAGAAGTCACTGTGCTGGGTAAGGGTTATTTTGTGCCCTGAGGCTGTTCGTGTGGAAGTCACTTGGATGTAAATCTTATCCAAGCAACTGAAATCAGTATATTGTAAATAGAAAGGAAGGAGTTGGTAAATCAAGTACAAACCAGGGGGTATGTATTGGAATCCCAGCTTCACCACTTTAGTGTCGTCTGTAAGGACCACCCACTGAACCCCAAAAGATTAGATGTCACCCCCAGGTGGAGTGACGCATCCCGGCCTACTTGACAGGGAGCGCGGGAGCACCAACTTCAGAGTCAGGTCAGAGTACAAAGCCTTGGTTACCTGCATTAGCTTGGGTGGTAGAGAGTATAGAAAGAGGACTTCGCCAGTAGCCGTCATCTTGGAAGGGGGTGCTGATTTTCTCGAGGTATTGCCTGACCTTCCTCAATCGTTGCACCATTATCGCCCTGTCACATGGAGTCTTGGATCCCTGCCCCCAGCTTCTATCCTCCACCTCACAATTCTTGTCCTACCTACCTAAGCGGCCTGTGACCATCCTATGCCATGCCACTAGCGCATGTGCTAGCTCACCTTCCCTGAATCTGTGGCAAATATAGCACAGTGCAGGCTACAGTTCCAGACATAGCTGGCCCTGAACACTATCCCGAGGGATCTGACTGCTGTGGTGTTTCAATGGCGCACACAAAATCAAGGTACACGGACACGCTTATCAATTTCAACTCATGGTTACTAAGCTGATCACACCCGTCCCAAGGGTTACTTTTCCGAGCACACTACTACTGTCACAGTCCAATACACAAAGGGCAATTTGATTAGCACTGCTAATTTTTAATTCTGCATAGGCTTGCTGGTGCATGTTCTAGCCCTTATTTAAAAATAAAAAGGCAGATGCAAAAGACAGTTGAATTTCAACCATAAGTTAACAGTGAAACTAAATCATTTGTCTTTCAAAAGAAATGCAATTGGGCTGCATTTACTTTGATTAAATAAACAACAAGAGATCTCAACAGGTCTCATTCAGAGGCAATTATACATGCATGCCAAAAACATTGCAAGCAAAGAAGGAAGACTCTCAGACAAGGAAATTATTTTTTAACAAAAAGCAATCATGTTTTAAATACAATGTATACAAAAAGGAGAGAAGGAGGAAAAGTTACAGTTATATCAGCACTGTAAGCGGAATCAATTCGCATAAAACAATCCGAAAATTGTACTTGGTGCTGGGAAGTGTACGTGACACATAAAGACAGCGACACAAGTGACAAAGTGAGGTCAGCAAGGGGACGGCGCAAAGTGATGTGAAGGTGAATATATACAATATAATACAGTCGGCGGTTCTAATCTCAATTATATCAATGCAATAGAATTTTATCCATTTCATAGAACCAAATAACAGGGTGGTGCCGTCAATTAGGCTGACAGGTCGACGGCGCTTCGATCCCCACGACTTGGGATCATCATCACGACCGGATTGTGAAATTCAGACAGTACTGTATATTAAGAAAAGAAAAGGAGGGGAAAAATTAAAGGAGGTGGAGGAAAAATACTTGAACAGAAGGAGCCCGAAATAATAGAGCCAAAGTGAGCCAGAGAAAAGGAGACTAATTGATACACAAGTGGAGGCTAGTAATGAACGAGTGACAAAATAGAGTGAAACATGTGTGAGAACAGATCAAAAGAGCATCAAGAACCGGTATTGGATGGACCGTGAATAATGTACCTGAGGAGTTATACAAGGTAGGTATTCACATGAGTGGTATAAACAATCTGGATAAACGCGTAGAAGCTTACATCCCGGAATGACTTCAAACGGACTGGAATTCTGAAAGAATGAAGGGGGTGGTGAGATGGAATATACAAATAGTGCATTTACTTTGATAGTACTCTAATAAAAGGATGAATCATTTGAAGAACTATGTGCTAGGATAATGTTACAGGTAGGTAGTTTTTCTGATGCGTGTGACCCCCATATGCAGATGAATTGGTTTCCTACACAGACCTTCAATCCTCCACTGTCGATAAAGATGAAGTAGTTTGGTAGGATTGTGCAGATGGCAAAGTTTGCCCATTGACTCCAAAGTAGAAGTGATTCTGATTTAAAAAACACTTTAAACAGCGTAGTTTATGCATCAACCAGCCCAGATGGAATAGGATTTGTGATATTGTGAATTTGTTTTAATTGTAGCCCCCTTTCCACAGACTAGCAGCACTGAATAACGTGGCTTTTAACCAAGTCACCTACCTCATTGACTTATCAGCATCTCAGCATGCACATTTCTTTGGTATGCTATCAGAGCTCAACACTAAACCCAACAAAAGACGACACCTTTAGCTCCAGGCCTGGTGTTTGACATTTAGGTGCCGATCACGATCCGGTAAAAACCGGGTACGAACCGTCGGACGGAGCATATTCTCCGTCCGACGCGTACCCGGTCGTCAAAATTTACAAACAAGGAATTATGAATCGCACGGGAACACCATTTCCGTACGATTCGTAAAAAAGCCCGACCGAACAAAATAAACCTACCAATGCGATCCGGGAAAGCGCCGACCTGACGTCGGGACGCACGCAGCCAGCCATTCACGACCCAGGAATCACGATTCGCACCGACGTCACCCCGCACGGTGAATATTTTGCGGCAGCCAAAAACTGCCGGGAAATCAGGACGACGCGAACAAGGACCACCAGTACGCGACGGACAGACGGCGACGCGAACAAGGAGGACCAGTACGTGACGGACACACAGGACGACGCCACCAAGGAGGACCCGTACGCGACAGGACGACGCGATCAAGGAGGACCCGTACGCGACAGGACGACGCGAGCAAGGAGTACCAGTACGCGACGGACAGACATGGACCCGAACCTACGAGTCATCCCTGCCCTCATAGCAGTACACCTCCTCTACAGGTTACGACGCAGACGCCGCAGAAGGTCAGAATAACTAAGGGAGGGGGGAAAGTGGGGTGGGGTGGGGGTGGCACGACCAGGGCAGGCCACAAAACAACCACATGAGTGACACACTACACATGGCCTGGACATACCTGACTCCCATGCCCTGGTCACCACGAGGGGGTGGGGGCGTGTCCTGATAATCCAGCGACCGCCACAACGGAAGTCCGTCACCACGCGAACCGGCAACACAACCAGACAGGTACGTCCCGTACCCACGCCTGAAGAGCGTGGGTACGAGTCGGACCACGCCCACACACGTCACCCCAACAATGGCGGGACGGATCGCACCCACGTGGCAAAGGCCTGGGTATGGGCCGCACAAACATCACATAGCGTGGGGACGGATATGTACGGACCCTACCCCCACCCCGTATGCAAGGAGCGTACCCCCCAGCCCAACAGTGCAAGTACGACCCGTACCCCCACCCGCGGACGTACGGAGCGTACCCCCAGCCCAACAGTGTAAGTACGACCCGTACCCCCACCCGCGGACGTACGGAGCGTACCCCCAGCCCAACAGTGTAAGTACGACCCGTACCCCCACCCGCGGACGTACGGAGCGTACCCCCAGCCCAACAGTGTAAGTACGACCCGTACCCCCACCCGCGGACGTACGGAGCGTACCCCCAGCCCAACAGTGTAAGTACGACCCGTACCCCCACCCGCGGACGTACGGAGCGTACCCCCAGCCCAACAGTGTAAGTACGACCCGTACCCCCACCCGCGGACGTACGGAGCGTACCCCCAGCCCAACAGTGTAAGTACGACCCGTACCCCCACCCGCGGACGCACGGAGCGTACCCCCAGCCCAACAGTGTAAGTACGACCCGTACCCCCACCCGCGGACGCACGGAGCGTACCCCCCTGCCCAACAGTGTAAGTACGACCCGTACCCCCACCCGCGTATGCATGGAGCGTACCCCCCATGCCAACAGTGTAAGTACGACTCGAACCCCCACCCACGAATGCAAGGAGCGTACCCCCCTGCCCAACAGTGTAAGTACGACCCGTACCCACACCCGCGGACGTACGGAGCGTACCCCCACCACACCAGTGTCAGTAGACTCGTACCCTCACCTCTAATGCAGTGTGCGTAACCCCACCGTGTATGTGCCAAGCGCACATATCCAGAAATCGGAGGTGTGTGTGCAGAGTCCACCCAGCAGTGCCCTGACACAGGAGGGGTGGGTGCAGAGTCCTCCCAGCAGTGCCCTGACACAGGAGGGGTGGGTGCAGAGTCCTCCCAGCAGTGCCCAGACACAGGAGGGGTGGGTGTGGAGTCCTCCCAGCAGTGCCCTGAGACAGGAGGGGTGGGTGCAGAGTCCTCCCAGCAGTGCCCTGACACAGGAGGGGTGGGTGCAGAGTCCTCCCAGCAGTGCCCAGACACAGGAGGGGTGGGTGTGGAGTCCTCCCAGCAGTGCCCTGAGACAGGAGGGGTGGGTGCAGAGTCCTCCCAGCAGTGCCCTGACACAGGAGGGGTGGGTGCAGAGTCCTCCCAGCAGTGCCCTGACACAGGAGGGGTGGGTGCAGAGTCCTCCCAGCAGTGCCCAGACACAGGAGGGGTGGGTGTGGAGTCCTCCCAGCAGTGCCCTGAGACAGGAGGGGTGGGTGCAGAGTCCTCCCAGCAGTGCCCTGACACAGGAGGGGTGGGTGCAGAGTCCTCCCAGCAGTGCCCTGACACAGGAGGGGTGGGTGCAGAGTCCTCCCAGCAGTGCCCAGACACAGGAGGGGTGGGTGTGGAGTCCTCCCAGCAGTGCCCTGACACAGGAGGGGTGGGTGCAGAGTCCTCCCAGCAGTGCCCTGACACAGGAGGGGTGGGTGCAGAGTCCTCCCAGCAGTGCCCAGACACAGGAGGGGTGGGTGTGGAGTCCTCCCAGCAGTGCCCTGACACAGGAGGGGTGGGTGCAGAGTCCTCCCAGCAGTGCCCAGACACAGGAGGGGTGGGTGCAGAGTCCTCCCAGCAGTGCCCTGAGACTGGAGGGGTGTAACACATGTGTGTGAGGCCAGAATTATCCACATGCATACTGGCTACAAGGGAACATGTCCCCATGAACTCATGTCAACAGACTCCACACACAAGTACAGTGATCACCAAGGATGCCACGATTGTCGCAGGTGGAGACATGGCCCTGCATGCATGGCCAAAGTAGAAGGGCTCCGTCACACACACAGCTCATGTAGACACAGCTCTGCGCTAAACATTGGGAACACCCTGCAGGGAAGAAAGCTGGGTACACAGAGGAAGGAATACACCCTTGGACAAGTGCACCATGCAGTAACTGCCTACATGAACAAAGAAAGTTAGCCAACACCTTGTGATGGCACACAGATCACAGGGTCCCACCAATGAGCAGTACACTACTACATATCCCACACACCCAAACCCTTACACACCACCCAAAACCATGTAGCAGCCCCACCAACACCAATACCAGCATAGCAGTAGTGTGATAATGAAAACAAAATTAAGCTTTATTCTGCAGGAGCACAATGTCCGTGGATCGCAGGCAGTTCAATCTTCACAAAGCCCATAGGGCAGTCAATGATTCTCAGCTGGATGGGGGACACAGTGGGATGCGTGTCCCCTACCTTGCCTGCACAGTCAAATGGCATCGTCTTCCACACTGGTGAGGGCATCAGGGGGGGGGGAGCAACAGGCACCGCAGGGACATCAGGGCAAAGGGGCGGCGTTGTGGGTGCAGGGATGGAGGAGTCCACCACAGGGGGTGGGTCAGTGCCAAAGGCGGAGGCCAGGATGGCACTACACACCTTTGCAAGGTCATCCAGGGAGTCCCCTGCACCCGAAGGGACCTCAGGCCCCAAGGAGGGGGGGGGTCAGAGGGATGGGTCGCAGCGGCACCGGGGGAGGGTGGAGACAGGGGGGGAGACTCAACCACCCTGACCGGGGACCTCCGTGACCGCTTGCGTGGTGGTGTAACTGTGGGGCTCAGGGACAGAGCGGCCATGAAGGAGTCCTTGGGGGAGATGTGGCCAGGAGACCTGAGGGGAGGGGATTTGGAGGGAGTGGACTGGGTGGAATGCGGACTCCCACTATGGCTGCGTGTCACACGTTTGCCCCCCGACCCAGTGGGTGTGCCTACCTCACCCTGTGTGTGCGTGTCAGGAGGAGTGCGGTGGACCTTCCCTGCTGGTGTGGTGCCCGTGTCCGTTGATGTGGGTGCATGCCGACGTCTGGGTGTACGTGTGACAGGCATGGGAGTGGGAAGTGTGGATGGGGCAGGGGTAGGTGGGGGGAGGTCGCGCTGCAGGAGACCCACTGCTGCAGTCAGTGTGGAGTCGATGGACCTCAGCAAGTTGCGTTGGTCAGCCTGCGATGAATGAATGCCCTCCAAGAAAGCCTCGATGTTGGTGAGGGTTTTGCCGTGGGCATGGAGGACATTAAGGATCGCAGCCTGACCAACCTGCAGTTGCCGCTGGATGTCCACAGACTCTGCATTGGCGGCAGCAGTGGAGACAGGGGCAGGGGGCGCGGTGCCTGGCAGGAAGGAGACATGCTGTGACCGGGCACGCTGGGAAGGGACACGAGCAAGTGGGAGGCGGCTGGTGGAAACTGAGGGGGCGGTGCGAGGTGTTGTTCCGCTGTCAGCTGCTGGTGCAGCCTCCGCCCACTCGGAGACATCGTCCCCGGACCTGTCAGCTTCGTAGTCTGATGTGCCAGTCGACAGGTCCTCGGCCACACTCTCCTCCGCCTCTGTCCCACTCGATGTGCCAGCCCCGATGTCACGGCTGGCACTGGTGCTCGGTCCCTCCGCCTGGTCTGTGTCCATGTCTCCCTCTGTGTCCCCCGACGATGCTGTGGGCAGGGTGGAGAGACAGAAATTAGTCAGACACCTGTACACATCTGTCACATGAGTCCAATCTACATAGGTAACATTGCATGGCCTGAAAAGGAAGATCCCTAACATCTACTGAACAGGGTACCGATGTAGGGCATGCAACACACAGTTGGTTGAGCCACCATGCCACTGAAATACCATGGAGAGCATGAGACAATAGCTAAACACAGGAAAAGGAGTCTGACATAGCACCCAGGTCCTGGGGACAATCCAGCACTGCATCTGCACCACACAGCGTTTGCGAAAATACCGATGACCAGGGACCATATCCATGAACTTGAGACACATGCTGCATAGGTAATGCTGAAAACATGCACAACATGACTCGGTCACTGCACATTGCGTGTGTGTCCAGGCACATCACACACTGCCCAGACCCAGCAAGTGGTAATCAGGATTTAACACATAGGCATTGCCCGCCCCAACAAGACCCTACACGAGGCAAATTGTGGAGACACAGGTGGCACCAACATCTCATGGTCTGGGTGATACACACAGGGGCAGGCAAAAAGCAAGATTTGACGCCAAACAGCCAAGGTGCGCCTGTACAAATAATGAGGTACCAGTGCCCATCCTCAGATGAGTATAACAAGACACACAGGCACTGGCAACTGTGAGTATGAAGAAGGACAATCAGGTCAGGCTGCACAGTGGACACCTGTACAAATTAGCACGTCTATATACATGGTGACAGGGGACAATGGCACAGAGCACAACTTACGCTGTAGACACTGACAGTGGCCACGTTCATGATGACACATACACCACTGAGGAAAAGGTGCCCCATGGGACAGTAGTGGGCACGCAACTACATGCTACTGAATGGTAATGACAGCAACACACGTCACCATCCCTGCACTATGTGTATCGCACAGTCATGCACATCATGTCACAGGCCACTACATAGGACATGCGCGCTGTAAGGCATGACACATGAGAGACCAACTCCCATGTCTGGAGTCAGCATCAGTGCCAACTGACATGGAACCCACATGCAGTGAACTTGACAGTGCACAGGCAAGGTCCCACAACCTGTCACACACCACCCCCACACATGATGCTACAGACATTGTTCCCGTGGACAAAGCGCCAGCCGACATTACCCTGGGAAGGAGTGACTACACACAGACCAGGGAACACATTGCAAGGAGGGGAAGGGTGGCAGGGGCACAGCGCTCTACTGGGCCAAACAGGATCTGCACAGCACCTTTAAACCCTGCCAGTGGATTCATGCTACTGTGCCCTTACAAATGCCGGTGACACACAACAAACACACATGTACCTACCCCCTTCCGGCTGCTGCATCGCCTGTAAGCGCCTCTCCAGGTCTGGAAAGACCACCGGCAGCACACGCCTGTGGAGGTGGCTCAGACGGCGGCGGCCGCGGTTCTTGTGGCTCTCAGGTGAGTCCCCCAGCAGGAGCCGTGCAATCCTCCGCGTCCAGCACCGGATATCCTGCCAGCGTTTCCTCACCTGGGCCAGGCGCCGCCTCCGACCATCCACACCCCTCACGGCACTGACGGCGGTCAGCCAGATCTGCTCCTTGGCAGTGGCGCCTACCTGTGAGGAGGAACAAGTGACACCACATCAATACACCAGCCACATGTCACAGAGAGACATATGGGTACAAATTAGCTGGTAACAACAAGGCATGTCATGCAGCCAACGCATTGCAGCTTTGTCATAGGGACATCATCCCCTGGTGAGGGAAAAAGCAGTACGTGCCACAGTGGGTACACAGGTGGAATGATGGCAATGTCACAATCAATGATCTAGGCTCACACTGTGCATCACACCCACCCCTCCTGTCTCAGGGCACTGCTGGGAGGACTCTGCACACACCCCTCCTGTCTCAGGGCACTGCTGTGAGTGATAGGCCCCCACCCCTCCTGTCTCAGGGCACTGCTGGGAGACATCAGGCACCCCCCCCCCTGGGACCCCCCCGACAGTACATGGCATGTGTGTTACACCTGGACGCAATGGCAGAAGTCACAGTCACCACATAGGGACAGTCTGTGGCAGTGGCCTATGCACTCACCTGATAACCTGGTCGCCCATACAGCATGGAGTACTGTGGGAGGATCACATCCAGCAGAGCCATGTTCTCCTCCAGGGTGAATGGCTGTGTCCTCTCCACAGCCCTTGACATGGTTCCAGGGAATCAGTAGCAGCAGCTGGGTCGACGAATGCAAAGATGTGCAGGCAAGTGCTCCCTCATGGGACCTGGCTGCCTTATATGTGCCCTTCTGCCCAGTCTCATGCACAGGAGTACAGAGAGATTGGTCACTCACATTTGCATCCTATGTTTCCACCAATCCCTTCAAACCTAGCAGTCTGTGGGTTCTCTATCGGTTTCATTCTCCTGCATGATGTCAGCCCCACAAACACATTGCAACAAAGTAGACAAATCCCAACTGACTTCTGCTGTGCACCTTCCAGAACAATTTCCAATTTTGAACTTGGTCTCCATGACAACCAGCATGCATGTAGGCCTTAATACTTGTCCCCCATGTAATTTGGAGCATAACACACAGGTACGGTGCGTGTGGGGGCCCTAGGGCACCCCAAATGCATGGCAACGGCCCGTACATGCATGCCTACGCTCTCCATCACTTTTGGTCTGCACGCGTATGCGTACTCGTAGTGGTACGGACCGAACACTCGCATCTACGCTCACTATCACTACGGGTACGCATACGCATGCAGACCCATAGTGATAGTGAGCGTAGATGCGAGTGTACGGTTCGTACCACTACGGGTACGCATACGCGTGCAGACCCATAGTGATAGTGAGCGTAGATGCGAGTGTACGGTCCGTACCACTACGGGTACGCATACGCGTGCAGACCCATAGTGATAGTGAGCGTAGATGCGAGTGTACGGTCCGTACCACTACGGGTACGCATACGCGTGCAGACCCATAGTGGTACGGACCGTACACTCGCATCTACGCTCACTATCACTATGGGTCTGCACGCGTATGCGTACCCGTAGTGGTACGGACCGTACACTCGCATCTACGCTCACTATCACTATGGGTCTGCACGCGTATGCGTACCCGTAGTGGTACGGACCGTACACTCGCATCTACGCTCACTATCACTATGGGTCTGCACGCGTATGCGTACCCGTAGTGGTACGAACCGTACACTCGCATCTACGCTCACTATCACTATGGGTCTGCACGCGTATGCGTACCCGTAGTGGTACGAACCGTACACTCGCATCTACGCTCACTATCACTATGGGTCTGCACGCGTATGCGTACCCGTAGTGGTACGGACCGTACACTCGCATCTACGCTCACTATCACTATGGGTCTGCACGCGTATGCGTACCCGTAGTGGTACGAACCGTACACTCGCATCTACGCTCGCCATCACGATGGGTACACATACGGCAGCACTCCCACAGTGATTTGGGAACATGCACAGGCCCTCTCAGCAGCAGTACGGCGGATTTTACACATCACTGTGGTGATAGGCGACACACATGTCGGAATAGGGCGGACATACTTGTCCATGGATGGACATACTTGTCCAGGAATGGACACCAAGGCATCGTCTGTGCATTACCACATGTGTTGGGCACAGGTGTCACAGGCTGTGATGTGGAACATGCCTCCTGAGTGGAGAAGGCACCAGATGTATGATGAGATGTGTACATGTGTACTGTGTGAGGGTGCAATGTGTGCCAGGCATGCCCTTGACTCCTTTGACATGTGTGCATGTGGGACTGCGCACTTGGGGTGAGCGTCACTGGCATGGCACGGACACCAACACACGGAAGTGTCCCATGATGCCCGGTACAGGGGTCATGACACATGACTCATCACTACCCACAGTGCACAATGTGACTATGCCATATATGTGTCCGGGATTTACATCGGGTTGATGTTGTTGCACCCTCAAAAGCTGCAGCCGTTGCAGCAACCGACATGTGGCTGTGTGTAGATTGTCATTGCACACTGTTCCCAACACCATGCCACATGTGTTACCGGATGTGAGGTGCACATGTATGCAAGGGACACGGAGTAGCGTGACAAGGCCATGTCAGCAAACTCACAAGGAATGTGTGGGGAGTCATGACATGTGCACCTTCATGGCAAGGTGTGTGGGCTGGACTAGTGTAATGTCATGTGACCTGTGGCTCAAGTGTTCCGCTGCCAGTCTCTGCAATCAGCATCACACTTCTGCTGATGTGTGGGTGTATGTCACTCCTGTCTTGCGTCGGGCAGTGCACTTGCACTGGGACACAGCTATTCCCATGGCGTGGCATGGGGAGGTTCTCAATCACCGTGTGTAGCTGGGTCTTGGAAGGTGTGTCACCTTGCATCCATACGTGTCCTGGGCATGTAGCACATGCCTGACTCCCTATGTGGCATGTGTGTATTGGCAGATTTACATGTGCTCAGTAGACATGAGTTGTTCTCGTAGTGCACTCACTCTTCCTTGTCACTTCCAAATTACTGCAGAGCGCCTCCTGTTGCCCGAAGAATTCCAGACTTGGCCACCATGCAGGAGAATGACAGGATCCGGCTCTACCGCTTCACCCAACCGTTGATTCTGGAGCTGACGGCGAGACTGGCACCACACCTGCAACCGCAGCACAGGTATCCTACGGCACTGACACCCCAGCTGAAGGTAATGGCTGCCCTACATTTCCTTGCCACGGGTACCTTCCAATATACCATAGCTCATGTTGGTGGCATGTCCCAGAGCATGTTCAGCGGTGTGCTGCATGATTTCTTGGAGGCCATGTTGATTCACCTGGATGACTTCATCAAGTTCCCAACCCCTGAACAGATGACTGAGGTCAAACGTGGTTTCTATGCCCTGGGAGGGATGCCCCATGTCATTGGGTCCATAGATGGGACACATGTAGGTTTGGTACCACCACACGCACGGGAGGTGGCGTACCGCAATCGGAAGCACTACCACTCCATCAATGCCCTTGTGGTGTGTCTGTCCAACATGGTGATTTCACATGTCTGTGCTCGTTTTCCAGGATCAGCACACGATGCCTACATCATGAGGCGTAGCGGGATGCCTGATATGATGATGCAGCTGCGCAACGAACGTGCATGTGTTGTTGGTGGGTACAGTCTGTCTGTCCTGTATTCTGTTTGGCCGAGCAGCACTACCGCTTCGCCAGTTCTAACGATATCCATGTGCTTTCCATTTAGGGGACGCTGGCTATCCCAACATGCCTTGGCTGCTGACACCTCTCCGCAACCCCATCACGCCGGCCCAGCTCCGCTACAACACCGCCCATGGCCGGACAAGGCGAGTGATAGAGAGGACGTTTGGCATGCTGAAGAGCCGATTCCGGTGCCTCCACAAGACCGGCGGCGCACTCCCATATGCCCCGGCGAAGGTCTGCAAGATCTTCATGGTCTGCTGCATGCTGCACAACATGGCAGTTGAAAGAGCTGTGCCCCTCATCCTGGATCAAGATGACGAGGACCATCCACCCGTGGAGGACGAAGGGCTTGGCAATGGGGCTAGTGATGTGGAGGATGTGGAGCCGCAAGAGGACATCCGGACTCGGCTCATACGCGACTTCTTTGCTTAGTGGTGAGTACCAGGGTCTGAGTGTGCACGCATTGGTCCCCGTGTGGCATGCGTTGTGATGTGTGTCTCCACCTGCATGTATGGCACGTGGGTCAGAGGTGTGTGTGGGTGTGTCACTGGAGTGATGGTGGCAGTGATGGTAGTATTTCCCCAGGCATAATTGTGACCTAGCATGTTGTCATACATACATGTGTCGAGTAAATGCACATGCAAGTGGCTGTGCTTCTTGTGGCTGACTTCTTGTGTGTCTCTCTTCCCCAGGTACCTGCGCATGCCGTTTGCTGGTTGCATTGTTGTGGCACTGCTATTCCTCATGGACATGGCATCGTGGGCTGACTCAGCGTTACAGGCACGGACACGTTTGGAAGTCTCCATGGGGTAAGGGATGCATCTGGGGTGTATTGGGTGTGGCAGTTGTTCATGATGTGTGCACACTGCCCCGGTCGGGGTTTGGGTCCTCTGCAGACATGTGGCATCCCCATGGGACACGACATGCAGCTGGGTACACCTGAATAGATGGGCTGCCTGGTTGTCAGTCATCAGTGATGGGATGGTGGATTGTGATGAAGGCATCAATGTGTGTGACACTGCCCTCGGACACATACGGTTAACATTGTCTTGACATGGCGTGGGACTTCCACATCAGCGGATGTATGGTGTATGGCAGGCTCTCCGTGAGCAGCTGTGGGTATTTAGCTATTATCCGACACTTGTGTGCCAGTTCCATGGCTATCACGCATTTGTGCTGCAGAAGGGGGGTGCCAGTGTTGGAGCCACATGTTACTCCACATGATGTGTTCATGTGTACTTCAAGTTGCCTCTGCAATCCCAAACACATGACTATTAAAGGTGTCCCTATGCCTCCAAGGTGCCTCTTCTCAGTCAATGCTGGTGTGTTGGCACGGTGCATCCTGCATGTCTGGCATGGTATTCCCTGATTGTGGCTATGGTGCCGATCACGATCCGGCAAAAAATTCCCCCGTGCGACTCGTATCGGGTCTTTTTACCGTACGAATCGTACAAATGCCGTACGAACTGGCAATCACGATTCGCATGGTAAAAAGTCCATACGACCCGCACCGGGAATCATTCCCCACACGTCCTCGGGTCGGAAAATGTGTCCGACACGTCCTCGGACGATTTACCTTACAAACGTAAAAATCCAAGTCCGACCGAGGAATCACGATCCATCCCGTGCGTCCGAGCCTACAACCGTATGGAAAAAACACTGTCCGCACCGAACACCAATAGCAACCATGGAGACATGTGCCCGCATACGCGCCCAACACTCCCCCCAGCCCCCGTACGTCCGACACGTACCCCCCGTATATGTATACCCCCACCCGTCTATGTACACCCCAGTACGTTCCAGTCGTACCCCCACCCCAGTACGTGTCGTACCACCGTCAATGTAAACCCCCCCACCCCTGTACGTGTCGTACCACCGTCTATGTACACCCCAGTACGTTCCAGTTGCACCCCCACCCCAGTACGTGTCGTACCCCCCGTGTACCTACACCCCAGTACGTTCGAGCCACACCCCCACCCCAGTACGTGTCACAGCCCCGTCTACCTACACCCCAGTACGTTCCAGTCGTACCCCCACCCCAGTACGTGTCGTACCACCGTCAATGTACACCCCCCCACCCCTGTACGTGTCGTACCACCGTCAATGTACACCCCCCCACCCCTGTACGTGTCGTACCACCGTCTATGTACACCCCCCCACCCCTGTACGTGTCGTACCACCGTCAATGTACACCCCCCCACCCCTGTACGTGTCGTACCACCGTCCATGTACACCCCAGTACGTTCCAGTCGTACCCCCACCCCAGTACGTGTCGTACCACCGTCAATGTACACCCCCCCACCCCAGTACGTGTCGTACCACCGTCAATGTACACCCCCCCACCCCTGTACGTGTCGTACCACCGTCAATGTACACCCCCCCACCCCTGTACGTGTCGTACCACCGTCAATGTACACCCCCCCACCCCTGTACGTGTCGTACCACCGTCAATGTACACCCCCCCACCCCTGTACGTGTCGTACCACCGTCAATGTAAACCCCCCCACCCCTGTACGTGTCGTACCACCGTCTATGTACACCCCAGTACGTTCCAGTTGCACCCCCACCCCAGTACGTGTCGTACCCCCCGTGTACCTACACCCCAGTACGTTCGAGCCACACCCCCACCCCAGTACGTGTCACAGCCCCGTCTACCTACACCCCAGTACGTTCCAGTCGTACCCCCACCCCAGTACGTGTCGTACCACCGTCAATGTACACCCCCCCACCCCTGTACGTGTCGTACCACCGTCAATGTACACCCCCCCACCCCTGTACGTGTCGTACCACCGTCTATGTACACCCCCCCACCCCTGTACGTGTCGTACCACCGTCAATGTACACCCCCCCACCCCTGTACGTGTCGTACCACCGTCCATGTACACCCCAGTACGTTCCAGTCGTACCCCCACCCCAGTACGTGTCGTACCACCGTCAATGTACACCCCCCCACCCCTGTACGTGTCGTACCACCGTCTATGTACACCCCCCCACCCCTGTACGTGTCGTACCACCGTCAATGTACACCCCCCCACCCCTGTACGTGTCGTACCACCGTCTATGTACACCCCAGTACGTTCCAGTTGCACCCCCACCCCAGTACGTGTCGTACCCCCCGTGTACCTACACCCCAGTACGTTCGAGCCACACCCCCACCCCAGTACGTGTCACAGCCCCGTCTACCTACACCCCAGTACGTTCCAGTCGTACCCCCACCCCAGTACGTGTCGTACCACCGTCAATGTACACCCCCCCACCCCTGTACGTGTCGTACCACCGTCCATGTACACCCCAGTACGTTCCAGTCGTACCCCCACCCCAGTACGTCTCGTACCACCGTCAATGTACACCCCCCCACCCCTGTACGTGTCGTACCACCGTCAATGTACACCCCCCCACCCCTGTACGTGTCGTACCACCGTCAATGTACACCCCCCCACCCCTGTACGTGTCGTACCACCGTCCATGTACACCCCAGTACGTTCCAGTTGCACCCCCACCCCAGTACGTGTCGTACCCCCCGTGTACCTACACCCCAGTACGTTCGAGCCACACCCCCACCCCAGTACGTGTCACAGCCCCGTCTACCTACACCCCAGTACGTTCCAGTCGTACCCCCACCCCAGTACGTGTCGTACCACCGTCAATGTACACCCCAGTACGTTCCAGTCGTACCCCCACCCCAGTACGTTCCTGGCGCACCCCCAACACAACCTCCTAAGTACGGAGCGCACCCCATGCCCCAACATCACAACCGCATGTACGAGTCGTGCAAAGCCACACACAAGGACCAAATCGTACAACCAAATGGCCCATGTACACACCGTACACACGCTCAAAACGCACGTACACAACAAGGACAAAACAAAAAAACTCAACAATACACCATTCGAAAGGCACACAGCCACTAAACATGGCCAACAACCACTAAAATAACACAATCACTGACCTGCAACTGTCAAAAACAAGCAGAGGCCCAATACACCACCACTCCTTATAACACACCCACCCAAAATTCAAACACTGCCACACCCACCCATGGACCAATAAAAAGGGCCCACACACACAAACCATGAGCCTTTGCAACAGACCCACTGCTGCCAGACACCACAGAACCAGACTACAAGCGACACCACATCTTACACTTGCACACCTTCACACGACCACCCTCACAAACACCCTCTCATCACATTCACACACACACACAACCATCCACACCCCCCCCCAACATCCACACACCCCCACACCCACACCATCCCCACCCACACCCCTCACCATGCCCACTACCAAGAATCCAAAGTTCAGTCACCGAGAGTTGGAGGTCCTTGTTGATCAAATCCTCAGAGTCGAGCCACAGATCTTTGGAACATTGGTCAGAAGCACCAGCCAGGCAGCCAAAACAGCCATGTGGCAGACCATCGTCGATGCTGTGAATGCTGTTGCGGACACCAGGAGGACCAAGCAGGATTGCCAGAACAGGTGGTACGATCTGCGGAGGAGGGTCAGAGCCAAGAGACAGGAGGAACACGACCAGGCCAACGCCACCGGAGGAGGGCCCTCCCGCAGACCCGTACAGTACCATCCCTGGGAGGAGAGGGTGATGGCCATACTGCCGGTGGAGGCAGTTGAAGGAGTAGAAGGACTCCGAGACCCGGGTGAGTACACAAACAACGCACCTCACATGGGGGGAACTGCAACCACAAACAAAATTACTAACAGGCACGCAACCACCACAAGCCATCGCATTACTCAACCACACTCCATGAGCAGGCACATGCCACTGCTGCCACCATGCCCCATGCACCCAGCTGGACAATGTCAAGTCACAGGCCACAGAAGACAACAACACATGACACGGTAACCCGGATGGCGGGAGTGTGGGCACCAAGAATCACATAGTGCGACTCCAAAGCAGACAACAATGCCCTCTGCCCATATGGCCTAGGTCACAGCCAGACAAACACTGTGTCCCAACACAGGAATGACT
Organism: Triturus cristatus; assembly: GCF_964204655.1. Classification (NCBI taxonomy): domain Eukaryota; kingdom Metazoa; phylum Chordata; class Amphibia; order Caudata; family Salamandridae; genus Triturus; species Triturus cristatus. Next base: position 681,698,514 of record NC_140582.1, read on the forward strand.
TGCCAGCAAATGGCGGATGCCTTGCATCAACACATGGGGGTGAAGGCACTGTTTTGCACATGCCAGCAGCTAATGAACAGCCAACAGTGTGAAAGAGTGGCAGCACACACCACCACAGCAGCAGCGCACAGACACACAGCAGACAAAATGGGTGCCTGGAGATCAGAAACAAACTCACATCAACAGGCCAAGGGCCACTCAAAGATCTGCTAACAGTGTGTGCCCAGGAAGCTGGGCCAAGGTGACAGAGGGTGACACACGGAGGGAGGGAGAGGGGGACACAGAGGGAGGGAGAGGGGGACTGAGAGGGAGGGAGACACAGGAAGATGGACAGAGGGAGGAGGCTGACACACAGAGGGAGGGAGAGGGGGACAGAGAGGGAGGGAGACACAGGAAGATGGACAGAGGGAGGAGGCTGACACACAGAGGGAGGGAGAGGGGGACACAGAGGGAGGGAGACACAGGAAGATGGACAGAGGGGGGAGGCTGACACACAGAGGGAGGGAGAGGGGGACAGAGAGGGAGGGAGACACAGGAAGATGGACAGAGGGAGGAGGCTGACACACAGAGGGAGGGAGAGGGGGACACAGAGGGAGGGAGAGGGGGACACAGAGGGAGGGAGAGGGGGACACAGAGGGAGGGAGAGGGGGACAGAGAGGGAGGGAGAGGGGGACAGAGAAGGAGGGAGACACAGGGAGAGCAAATCAGTCCTTTGGTGTGTGGGAATGTCTGCTCGTCAGCAGGTGGACTGCGTGCATGTAGACAAGGGTGCCCAGTGCCAGAACCCCCCCTCTTCATCATGGCAAAACGCAGGGCCATGTTACAACCTGTACACGAGCACAAGGACAGCCACCTGCATCATATGAGTGTGTGGATCCACTCCATGTGCACATGTACAGTGCTACAAGGAAGGCGCAAACGCATAGCTCGGCACACATGCACACTCCACTGCTGACTGCAGTCACACTTGACGCAGCAAGTAAGACTGTGCCACACATAGTTAAAGGGGCCAAATTGGTGCCCAAGGGACACACACATGCACAAGTGCACTGTGAGTGGAATGCAAGACAGATCCTAATTCCAAGAGGAAATGTGCCAACTTTGTAACGGATGCAACATGGATGTTGCATGGATCAAAAGTAACATTGTCTCTCTCACACACAGGTCAACGTCGTGCTGCACCCCCCAACACTGGGGGGGAACACTCACAGGACCCGGATCTGCAGGAGACCGATCCCACCGGCAGCGACCACTCTCACCACTCTGCGGACGACCCCGACCGACCTGGCCCCTCTGGTGTCCAACCACCTGCAGCACCTGCGTCAGGTACAACCGTGCCAACCACCACCCCCACTCCTGCCACATCCCAGGAGACACCCAGGATCCCTGACCCAACACCACAATGCAGCCAGGCTCGCCAGGAGGGACACGGTGTCCCGGGCACCCAGGAGGAGGCAGGCGACAACGCCAATGCCACCCCTCAGGGGTCCCGGAGACCCCATGTGCCCACAAGTGCAGGCCAGACGCAAGTGGGCAGGGGTGGTGGGAGTGGAGAGCGGCGGAGGCGCGAGCCTGACCAGTTGGCTGGGGATCCGGTATTTTCCCATGTCCGTAACATCCTGGACTCATACCGGCAGGACACCACGGGCATGGCCCAGGTTGTGTCCGTCCTCGAGGGGATCAAGGTCCAGCAGGCCCAGCAACATGCGGAGCTAATAGCCTGTCTACAGCTACACCAACGGAGGATGGAGGACAGACAGGCTGAGCAAGTGACGGCGTCCCAGGGGATTCACGCTGAACTCCGTCGGATGGCCGACACCATGGCCGACCCTCCCTGTGCCAGAAGGCGGAGAACATCACCACCCACAGGGAGGGATCATGAGGAGGAGGAGGAAACATCCGACGGAGCATCCCAGACGTCGTCACGGCCTGCTGCTGAGGTTCCCCGCAGGAAGCCGGGTCGTCCACGGAAAGGACCGTGAGGGTGGCTGCTACATCACCATCTCCCAGGACACCTGGCCTGGCACCTGGCCCACTGGAGCAACAGCATCACAGCATCAAGAGACATTCTCTGCCACATGGCCCTGCTGGTCACTGGCTGACCAATGTTGACAAAGACTGTGGCATGGACTCTGAGGATTTCCAATGGCAAGGACACCAACTCCCCTACTGAACTTTGGATTCCCTAATCCCGGAAAGGCCCTCACTTGGCCCCCCCCCCCCAATAATAAATCACACTATTAAGAGTAGATGCCTGCTGGTAGCATTATTACCTAACATGTGTCTTGTACAGTCTAAACATGCCTGAGTCATCTGTTCACTTCAACCATCCACACCCTGGGGCCTGAGTCTGGCACAGGACACATGGGTCACAGTTTTCTAGGCAAGACAGACATGGAGCACCATACACACCCGTGATGGTCAGAACCAGCTGAGGGGGTGGCCGAACAACCGTGCTGACAGACACATTGAGTACAGCAACAGTCATGCGCAGAGGTCAGGGATCCTGGCCCGTGTCCTGGGGGGCACCCAGGTACGTGTAGACAGGTGGCAGAACCATGTCCTGCAAGCTTCAGTCCGGTGGATGCAGAGAATGGGGTCATGGATAACGTTGGATGCATGGGGATGGCACATGTCACAATACCCACACAGTCATGGACATCATGCCCATTACACAGTCTCAGCACACACACACAGCTTGCATCTTGCCACTCGACACATTGACACATAGCCACAATCAGGGAATACCATGCCAGACATGCAGGATGCACCGTGCCAACACACCAGCATTGACTGAGAAGAGGCACCTTGGAGGCATAGGGACACCTTTAATAGTCATGTGTTTGGGATTGCAGAGGCAACTTGAAGTACACATGAACACATCATGTGGAGTACCATGTGGCTCCAACACTGGCACCCCCCTTCTGCAGCACAAATGCGTGATAGCCATGGAACTGGCACACAAGTGTCGGATAATAGCTAAATACCCACAGCTGCTCACGGAGAGCCTGCCATACACCATACATCCGCTGATGTGGAAGTCCCACGCCATGTCAAGACAATGTTAACCGGATGTGTCCGAGGGCAGTGTCACACACATTGATGCCTTCATCACAATCCACCATCCCATCACTGATGACTGACAACCAGGCAGCCCATCTATTCAGGTGTACCCAGCTGCATGTCGTGTCCCATGGGGATGCCACATGTCTGCAGAGGACCCAAACCCCGACCGGGGCAGTGTGCACACATCGTGAACAACTGCCACACCCAATACACCCCAGATGCATCCCTTACCCCATGGAGACTTCCAAACGTGTCCGTGCCTGTAACGCTGAGTCAGCCCACAATGCCATGTCCATGAGGAATAGCAGTGCCACAACAATGCAACCAGCAAACGGCATGCGCAGGTACCTGGGGAAGAGAGACACACAAGAAGTCAGCCACAAGAAGCACAGCCACTTGCATGTGCATGTACTCGACACATGTATGTATGACAACATGCTATGTCACAATTATGTCTGGGGAAATACTACCATCACTGCCACCATCACTCCAGTGACACACCCACACACACCTCTGACCCACGTGCCATACATGCAGGTGGAGACACACATCACAACGCATGCCACACGGGGACCAATGCGTGCACACTCAGACCCTGGTACTCACCACTAAGCAAAGAAGTCGCGTATGAGCCGAGTCCGGATGTCCTCTTGCGGCTCCACATCCTCCACATCACTAGCCCCATTGCCAAGCCCTTCGTCCTCCACGGGTGGATGGTCCTCGTCATCTTGATCCAGGATGAGGGGCACAGCTCTTTCAACTGCCATGTTGTGCAGCATGCAGCAGACCATGAAGATCTTGCAGACCTTCGCCGGGGCATATGGGAGTGCGCCGCCGGTCTTGTGGAGGCACCGGAATCGGCTCTTCAGCATGCCAAACGTCCTCTCTATCACTCGCCTTGTCCGGCCATGGGCGGTGTTGTAGCGGAGCTGGGCCGGCGTGATGGGGTTGCGGAGAGGTGTCAGCAGCCAAGGCATGTTGGGATAGCCAGCGTCCCCTAAATGGAAAGCACATGGATATCGTTAGAACAGGCGAAGCGGTAGTGCTGCTCGGCCAAACAGAATACAGGACAGACAGACTGTACCCACCAACAACACATGCACGTTCGTTGCGCAGCTGCATCATCATATCAGGCATCCCGCTACGCCTCATGATGTAGGCATCGTGTGCTGATCCTGGAAAACGAGCACAGACATGTGAAATCACCATGTTGGACAGACACACCACAAGGGCATTGATGGAGTGGTAGTGCTTCCGATTGCGGTACGCCACCTCCCGTGCGTGTGGTGGTACCAAACCTACATGTGTCCCATCTATGGACCCAATGACATGTGGCATCCCTCCCAGGGCATAGAATCCACGCTTGACCTCAGTCATCTGTTCAGGGGTTGGGAACTTGATGAAGTCATCCAGGTGAATCAACATGGCCTCCAAGAAATCATGCAGCACACCGCTGAACATGCTCTGGGACATGCCACCAACATGAGCTATGGTATATTGGAAGGTACCCGTGGCAAGGAAATGTAGGGCAGCCATTACCTTCAGCTGGGGTGTCAGTGCCGTAGGATACCTGTGCTGCGGTTGCAGGTGTGGTGCCAGTCTCGCCGTCAGCTCCAGAATCAACGGTTGGGTGAAGCGGTAGAGCCGGATGCTGTCATTCTCCTGCATGGTGGCCAAGTCTGGAATTCTTCGGGCAACAGGAGGCGCTCTGCAGTAATTTGGAAGTGACAAGGAAGAGTGAGTGCACTACGAGAACAACTCATGTCTACTGAGCACATGTAAATCTGCCAATACACACATGCCACATAGGGAGTCAGGCATGTGCTACATGCCCAGGACACGTATGGATGCAAGGTGACACTCCTTCCAAGACCCAGCCACACACGGTGATTGAGAACCTCCCCATGCCACGCCATGGGAATAGCTGTGTCCCAGTGCAAGTGAACAGCCCGACGCAAGACAGAAGTGACATACACCCACACATCAGCAGAAGTAGGATGCCGATTGCAGAGACTGGTAGCGGAACACTGGAGCCACAGGTCACATGACATTACACTAGTCCAGCCCACACACCTTGCCATGAAGGTGCACATGTCATGACTCACCACACATTCCTTGTGAGTTAGCTGACATGGCCTTGTCACGCTACTCCGTGTCCCATGCATACATGTGCACCTCACATCAGATACCACATGTGGCATGGTGTGCGGAACAGTGTGCAATGATAATCTACACACAGACACATGTTGGTTGCTGCAACGGCTGCAGCTTTTGAGGGTGCTACAACATCAACCTGATGTAAATCCCGGACACATAAATGACATAGTCACATTGTGCACTGTGGGTAGTGACAAGTCAGGTTTCATGACCCCTGTACCGGCCATCATGGGACACTTCCGTGTGTTGGTGTCCGTGCCATGCCAGTGACGCTCATCCCAAGTGCGCAGTCCCACATGCACACATGTCAAAGGAGTCAAGGGCATGCCTGGCACACATTGCACCCTCACACAGTACACATGTACACATCTCATCATACATCTGGTGCCTTCTCCACTCAGGAGGCATGTTCCACATCACAGCCTGTGACACCTGTGCCCCACACATGTGGTAATGCACAGACGATGCCTTGGTGTCCATTCCTGGACAAGTATGTCCATCCATGGACAAGTATGTCCGCCCTATTCCGACATGTGTGTCGCCTATCACCACAGTGATGTGTAAAATCCGCCGTACTGCTGCTGAGAGGGCCTGTGCATGTTCCCAAATCACTGTGGGAGTGCTGCCGTATGTGTACCCATCGTGATGGCGAGCGTAGATGCGAGTGTACGGTCCGTACCACTACGGGTACGCATACGCGTGCAGACCCATAGTGATAGAGAGCGTAGATGCGAGTGTACGGCCCTATCACTATGGGTCTGCACGCGTATTCGTACCCGTAGTGGTACGGACCGTACACTCGCATCTACGCTCACTATCACTACGGGTCTGCACGCGTATGCGTACACGTAGTGGTACGGACCGTACACTCGCATCTACGCTCACTATCACTATGGGTCTGCACGCGTATGCGTACACGTAGTGGTACGGACCGTACACTCGCATGTACGCTCACTATCACTACGGGTCTGCACGCGTATGCGTACACGTAGTGGTACGGACCGTACACTCGCATGTACGCTCACTATCACTATGGGTCTGCACGCGTATGCGTACACGTAGTGGTACGGACCGTACACTCGCATGTACGCTCACTATCACTACGGGTACACAGACCCATAGTGATAGTGAGCGTACAGGCATTTGTACGGTCCGTACCACAACGAGTACGCATACGCGTGCAGACCCATAGTGATAGTGAGCGTACAGGCATTTGTACGGTCCGTACCACTACGTGTACGCATACGCGTGCAGACCCATAGTGATAGTGAGCGTACATGCGTGTGTACGGTCCGTACCACTACGTGTACGCATACGCGTGCAGACCCATAGTGATTTTGAATGTAGGCATGCATGTACGGGCCGTTGCCATGCATTTGGGGTGCCCTAGGGCCCGGAAACGCACCGTACCTGTGTGTGATTCTCCTAATTACATAGGGGACATGTATTAAGGCCTACATGCATGCTGGTTGTCATGGCGACCAGGTTCAAATTTCGATTTTGTTCTGGAAGGTGCACAGCAGAAGTCAGTTGGAATTCTTCTACTTTGTTGCAATGTGTTTGTGGGGCTGACATCATGCAGGAGAATGAAACCGATAGAGAACCCACAGACTGCTAGGTTTGAAGGGATTGGTGGAAACATAGGATGCAAATGTGAGTGACCAATCACTCTGTACTCCTGTGCATGAGACTGGGCAGAAGGCCACATATAAGGCAGCCAGGTCCCATGAGGGATTACTTGCCTGCACATCTTTGCATTTGTCGACCAAGCTGCTGCTACTGATTCCCTGGAACCATGTCAAGGGCTGTGGAGAGGACACAGCCATTCACCCTGGAGGAGAACATGGCTCTGCTGGATGTGATCCTCCCACAGTACCCCATGCTGTATGGGCGACCAGGGTATCAGGTGAGTGCATAGGCCACTGCCACAGACTGTCCCTATGTTGTGACTGTGTCTTCAGGCATTGTGACCCGGTGTGACACACATGCCATGTACTGTCGGGGGGGTACCAGGGGGGGGGTGCCTGATGTCTCCCAGCAGTGCCCTGAGACAGGAGGGGTGGGTGTGGAGTCCTTCCAGCAGTGCCCTGAGACAGGAGGGGTGGGTGTGGAGTCCTCCCAGCAGTGCCCTGAGACAGGAGGGGTGGGTGTGGAGTCCTTCCAGCAGTGCCCTGAGACAGGAGGGGTGGGTGTGGAGTCCTTCCAGCAGTGCCCTGAGACAGGAGGGGTGGGTGTGGAGTCCTCCCAGCAGTGCCCTGAGACAGGAGGGGTGGGTGTGGAGTCCTTCCAGCAGTGCCCTGAGACAGGAGGGGTGGGTGTGGAGTCCTCCCAGCAGTGCCCTGAGACAGGAGGGGTGGGTGTGGAGTCCTCCCAGCAGTGCCCTGAGACAGGAGGGGTGGGTGTGGAGTCCTCCCAGCAGTGCCCTGAGACAGGAGGGGTGGGGACCTATCACTAACAGCAGTGCCCTGAGACAGGAGGGGTGGGTGTGGAGTCCTCCCAGCAGTGCCCTGAGACAGGAGGGGTGGGTGTGGAGTCCTCCCAGCAGTGCCCTGAGACAGGAGGGGTGGGGACCTATCACTAACAGCAGTGCCCTGAGACAGGAGGGGTGGGTGTGGAGTCCTCCCAGCAGTGCCCTGAGACAGGAGGGGTGGGGACCTATCACTAACAGCAGTGCCCTGAGACAGGAGGGGTGGGTGTGGAGTCCTCCCAGCAGTGCCCTGAGACAGGAGGGGTGGGTGTGATGCACAGTGTGAGCCTTGATCATTGATTGTGACATTGCCATCATTCCACCTGAGTACCCACTATGGCACGTACTGCCTTTTCCCTCACCAGAGGATGATGTCCCTATGACAGAGGTGCAATGCGTTGGCTGCATTACATGCCATGTAGTAACCAGCTATTATGTTCACATATGTCTCTCTGTGACATGTGGCTGGTGTATTGATGTGGTGTCACTTGTACTTCCTCACAGGTAGGCGCCTCTGCCAAGGAGCAGATCTGGCTGACCGCCGTCAGTGCCGTGAGGCGTGTGGATGGTCGGAGGCGGAGCCTGTCCCAGGTGAGGAAACGCTGGCAGGATATCCGGTGCTGGACGCGGAGGATTGCACGGCTCCTGCTGGGGGACTCACCTGAGAGCCACAAGAACCGCGGCCGCCGCCGTCTGACCCACCTCCACAGGCGTGTGCTGCCGGTGGTCTTTCCAGACCTGGAGAGGCGCTTACAGGCGATGCAGCAGGCGGAAGGGGGTAGGTACATGTGCGTTTGTTGTGTGTCACCGGCATTTGTAAGGGCACAGTGGCATTAATTCACTGGCAGGGTTTAAAGGTGCTGTGCCCATCCAGTTTGCCCAAGTGTAGCGCTGCGCCCCTGCCACCCTTCCCCTCCTTGCAATGTGTTCCCTGGTCTGTGTGTAGTCACTCCTTCACAAGGTAATGTAGGCTGGCGCTTTGTCCACGAGAACAATGACTGTAGCATCATGGGTGGTGGTGGTGGGTAACAGGTTGTGGGACCTTGCCTGTGAACTGTCAAGTTCACTGCATGTGGGTTCCATGTCAGTTGGCACTGATGCTGGCTCCAGACATGGGAGTTGGTCTCTCATGTGTCATGCCTTACAGCGCGCATGTCCTATGTAGTGGCCTGTGACATGATGTGCATGAGTGTGCGCTACGCATAGTGCAGGGATGGTGACGTGTGTAGCAGTCATTCCCATTCAGCCATTCAGTAGCATGTAGTTGCGTGCCCAATACTGTCCCCTGGGGCACCTTATCCTCAGTGTTGTTTGTGTCATCATCAACGTGGACACTCTCACTGTCTACAGCGTAGGTTGTGCTCTGTGCCATTGTCCCCTGTCACCATGTATATAGACGTGCTATTATGTACAGGTGTCCACTGTGCAGCCTGACCTGATTGTCCCTCTTCATACTCACAGTTGCCAGTGCCTGTGTGTCTTGTTATACTCATCTGAGGATGGGCACTGGTACCTCATTATTTGTACAGGCGCACCTTTGCTGTTTTGCGTCCAATCTTGCCTTTTGCCTGCCACTGTGTTTATCACCCAGACTATGAGATGTTGGTGCCACCTGTGTCTCAGCAATTAGCATCGTGTGGGGGTTGCTTGGGGCGGGCAATGCCTATGTGTCAAATCCTGATTCCTAATTGCTGGGTCTGGACAGTGTGTGATGTTACTGGACACACACGCAAGGTGCAGTGACCGAGTTATGTTGGGCATGTTTGCAGCATTACCTATGCAGCATGTGTCTCAAGTTCATGGATATTGTCCCTGGTCATAGGTATTTTCACAAACGCTGTGTGGTGCAGAGGCAGTGCAGGATTGTCCCCAGGGCCTGGGTGCTATGTCAGACTCCGTTTCCTGTCATCAGCTATTGTCTCATGCTCTCCATGGTATTTCAGTGGCATGGTGGCTCAACCAACTGTGTTTCATGCCCTACATCGGTACCTTGTTTTGCAGATGTTAGGGATCTGCCTCTTCAGGCTATGCAATGTTGACTATGTAGATTGGACTCATGTGACAGATGTGTACAGGTGTCTGATTAATTTCTGTCTCTCCACCCTGCCCACAGCATCGTCGGGGGACACAGAGGGAGACATGGACACGGACCAGGCGGAGGGACCGAGCACCAGTGGCAGCCGTGACATCGGGGCTGGCACATCGAGTGGGACAGAGGCGGAGGATAGTGTGGCCGAGGACCTGTCGACTGGCACATCAGACTACGAAGCTGACAGGTCCGAGGAGGATGTCTCAGAGTTGGCGGAGGCTGCACCAGCAGCTGACAGTGGAACAACACCTGCCACCGCCCCCTCAGTTCCCACCAACCGCCTCCCACTTGCTCGTGTCCCTTCCCAGCGTGCCCGGTCACCGCATGTCTCCTTCCTGCCAGGCACCGCACCCCCTGCCCCTGTCTCCACTGCTGCCGCCAATGCTGAGTCCATGGACATCCAGCGGCAAATGCAGGTTGGTCAGGCTGCGATCCTGAATGTCCTCCATTCCCACGGGAAAACCCTCACCAACATCGAGGCATTCTTGGAGGGCATTCATTCTTTGCAGGCTGAGCAACGCAACTTGCTGAGGTCCCTAGACTCCACACTGACTGCAGCAGTGGGTCTCCTGCAGCGCGACCTCCCCCCACCTACCCCTGCCCCATCCACACTTCCCACTTCCATGCCTGTCCCACGTACACCCAGACGTCGGCATGCACCCACCACAACAGACACAGGCACCACACCAGCAGGGAAGGTCCACCGCACTCCTCCTGACACGCACACACAGGGTGAGATAGGCACACCCACTGGGTCGGGGGGCAAACGTGTGACACGCAGCCAGAGTGGGAGTCCGCATTCCACACAATCCACTCCCTCCAAATCCCCTCCCCTCAGCTCTCCTGGCCACATCTCCCCCAAGGACTCCTTCATGGCCGCTCTGTCCCTGAGCCCCACAGTTACGCCACCACGCAAGCGGTCAAGGAAGTCCTCGGTCAGGGTGGTTGAGTCTCCCCCCCTGTCTCCACCCTCCCCCGGTGGCGCTGCAACCCATCCCTCTGAACCCCCCCCCTCCTTGGGGCCTGAGGTCACTTCGGGTGCAGGGGACTCCCTGGAGGACCTTGCTAAGGTGTGTAGTGCCATCCTGGCCTCCGCCTTTGGCCATGACACACCCCCTGTGGTTGAGTCCTCCATCCCTGCACCCACAACGCCGCCCCTTTGCCCTGATGTCCCTGCGGTGCCTGTTGCTTCCCCCCCCCCTGATGCCCTCACCAGTATGGAAGACGATGGCATTTGACTGTGCAGGCAAGGTAGGGGACACACATCCCACTGTGTCCCCCATGCAGCTGGGAATAATTGACTGCCCTATGGCCTTTGTTGACTTTGAACTGCCGTTGATCCACGGACATTGTGCTCATGCTGATTAAAGCTTTATTTTCTTTTTTCATTATCACACTCCTGCTATGGTGGTATTGGTGTTGGTGGGGCTGCTACATTGTTTTGGGTGGTGTTTAAGGCTTTGGGTGTGTGGGATTTGTAGTAGTGTTCTGCTCTTTGGGGCCACCCTAGGATCTGTGTGCCATCACAAGGTGTTGGCTAACTTCCTTAGGTCATGTCAGCAGTTACTGCATAGTTCAATTGTCCCAGGGTGTATTCCTTCCTCTGTGTACCCAGTTTCTTCCCTGCAGGGTGTTCCCAATGTTTAGCGCAGAGCTGTGTCTACATGAGCTGTGTGTGTGACGGAGCCCTTCTACTTTGGCCATGCATGCATGGCCATGTCTCCACCTGCAACAATCGTGGCATCCTTGGTGATCACTGTACTTGTGTGTGGAGTCAGTTGACATGAGTTCATGGGGACATGTTCCCTTGTAGGCAGTATGGATGTGGGTAATTGTGGCATCACACACATGTGTTACACCCCTCCTGGGTGTGGACACTGCTGGGAGGACTCTGCACCCACCCCTCCTGGGTCTGGACACTGCTGGGAGGACTCTGCACACACCCCTCCTGTCTCTGGGCACTGCTGGGAGGACTCACCACCCACCCCTCCTGTCTCAGGGCACTGCTGGGAGGTCTCTGCACCCACCCCTCCTGTGTCAGGGCACTGCTGGGAGGACTCTGCACCCACCCCTCCTGTCTCAGGGCACTGCTGGGAGGACTCCACACCCACCCCTCCTGTCTCAGGGCACTGCTGGGAGGACTCTGCACACACCCCTCCTGTCTCTGGGCACTGCTGGGAGTGATGGGCACCCACCCCTCCTGTCTCAGGGCACTGCTGGGTGGACTCTGCACACACACCTCCGATTTCTGGATATGTGCGCTTGGCACATACACGGTGGGGTTACGCACACTGCATTAGAGGTGAGGGTACGAGTCTACTGACACTGGTGTGGTGGGGGTACGCTCCGTACGTCCGCGGGTGGGGGTACGGGTCGTACTTGCACTGTTGGGCTGGGGGTACGCTCCGTACGTCCGCGGGTGGGGGTACGGGTCGTACTTGCACTGTTGGGCTGGGGGTACGCTCCGTGCGTCCGCGGGTGGGGGTACGGGTCGTACTTACACTGTTGGGCTGGGGGTACGCTCCGTGCGTCCGCGGGTGGGGGTACGGGTCGTACTTACACTGTTGGGCTGGGGGTACGCTCCGTACGTCCGCGGGTGGGGGTACGGGTCGTACTTACACTGTTGGGCTGGGGGTACGCTCCGTGCGTCCGCGGGTGGGGGTACGGGTCGTACTTACACTGTTGGGCTGGGGGTACGCTCCGTACGTCCGCGGGTGGGGGTACGGGTCGTACTTACACTGTTGGGCTGGGGGTACGCTCCGTGCGTCCGCGGGTGGGGGTACGGGTCGTACTTACACTGTTGGGCTGGGGGTACGCTCCGTACGTCCGCGGGTGGGGGTACGGGTCGTACTTACACTGTTGGCATGGGGGGTACGCTCCGTGCGTCCGCGGGTGGGGGTACGGGTCGTACTTACACTGTTGGGCTGGGGGTACGCTCCGTACGTCCGCGGGTGGGGGTACGGGTCGTACTTACACTGTTGGGCTGGGGGGTACGCTCCTTGCATTCGTGGGTGGGGGTTCGAGTCGTACTTACACTGTTGGCATGGGGGGTACGCTCCATGCATACGCGGGTGGGGGTACGGGTCGTACTTACACTGTTGGGCTGGGGGTACGCTCCGTACGTCCGCGGGTGGGGGTACGGGTCGTACTTACACTGTTGGGCTGGGGGGTACGCTCCTTGCATTCGTGGGTGGGGGTTCGAGTCGTACTTACACTGTTGGCATGGGGGGTACGCTCCATGCATACGCGGGTGGGGGTACGGGTCGTACTTACACTGTTGGGCTGGGGGTATGCTCCGTACGTCCGCGGGTGGGGGTACGGGTCGTACTTACACTGTTGGGCTGGGGGGTACGCTCCTTGCATTCGTGGGTGGGGGTTCGAGTCGTACTTACACTGTTGGCAGGGGGGTACGCTCCATGCATACGCGGGTGGGGGTACGGGTCGTACTTACACTGTTGGGCTGGGGGTACGCTCCGTACGTCCGCGGGTGGGGGTACGGGTCGTACTTGCACTGTTGGGCTGGGGGGTACGCTCCTTGCATACGGGGTGGGGGTAGGGTCCGTACATATCCGTCCCCACGCTATGTGATGTTTGTGCGGCCCGTACCCAGGCCTTTGCCACGTGGGTGCGATCCGTCCCGCCATTGTTGGGGTGACGTGTGTGGGCGTGGTCCGACTCGTACCCACGCTCTTCAGGCGTGGGTACGGGACGTACCTGTCTGGTTGTGTTGCCGGTTCGCGTGGTGACGGACTTCCGTTGTGGCGGTCGCTGGATTATCAGGACACGCCCCCACCCCCTCGTGGTGACCAGGGCATGGGAGTCAGGTATGTCCAGGCCATGTGTAGTGTGTCACTCATGTGGTTGTTTTGTGGCCTGCCCTGGTCGTGCCACCCCCACCCCACCCCACTTTCCCCCCTCCCTTAGTTATTCTGACCTTCTGCGGCGTCTGCGTCGTAACCTGTAGAGGAGGTGTACTGCTATGAGGGCAGGGATGACTCGTAGGTTCGGGTCCATGTCTGTCCGTCGCGTACTGGTCCTCCTTGCTCGCGTCGTCCTGTCGCGTACGGGTCCTCCTTGATCGCGTCGTCCTGTCGCGTACGGGTCCTCCTTGGTGGCGTCGTCCTGTGTGTCCGTCACGTACTGGTCCTCCTTGTTCGCGTCGCCGTCTGTCCGTCGCGTACTGGTGGTCCTTGTTCGCGTCGTCCTGATTTCCCGGCAGTTTTTGGCTGCCGCAAAATATTCACCGTGCGGGGTGACGTCGGTGCGAATCGTGATTCCTGGGTCGTGAATGGCTGGCTGCGTGCGTCCCGACGTCAGGTCGGCGCTTTCCCGGATCGCATTGGTAGGTGTTTTTTGTTCGGTCGGTCTTTTTTACGATTCGTACGGTAATGGTGTACCCGTGCGAATCGTAATTCCATGTTTGTATATTTTGACGACCGGGTACGCGTCGGACGGAGAATATGCTCCGTCCGACGGTTCGTACCCGGTTTTTGCCGGATCGTGATCGGCACCTAAGTGTCAATGTGTCGAGTGGCAAGATGCAAGCTGTGTGTGTGTGCTGAGACTGTGTAATGGGCATGATGTCCATGACTGTGTGGGTATTGTGACATGTGCCATCCCCATGCATCCAACGTTGTCCATGACCCCATTCTCTGCATCCACCGGACTCAAGCTTGCAGGACATGGTTCTGCCACCTGTCTACACATACCTGGGTGCCCCCCAGGACACGGGCCAGGATCCCTGACCTCTGCGCATGACTGTTGCTGTACTCAATGTGTCTGTCAGCACGGTTGTTCGGCCACCCCCTCAGCTGGTTCTGACCATCACGGGTGTGTATGGTGCTCCATGTCTGTCTTGCCTAGAAAACTGTGACCCATGTGTCCTGTGCCAGACTCAGGCCCCAGGGTGTGGATGGTTGAAGTGAACAGATGACTCAGGCATGTTTAGACTGTACAAGACACATGTTAGGTAATAATGCTACCAGCAGGCATCTACTCTTAATAGTGTGATTTATTATTGGGGGGGGGGGGCCAAGTGAGGGCCTTTCCGGGATTAGGGAATCCAAAGTTCAGTAGGGGAGTTGGTGTCCTTGCCATTGGAAATCCTCAGAGTCCATGCCACAGTCTTTGTCAACATTGGTCAGCCAGTGACCAGCAGGGCCATGTGGCAGAGAATGTCTCTTGATGCTGTGATGCTGTTGCTCCAGTGGGCCAGGTGCCAGGCCAGGTGTCCTGGGAGATGGTGATGTAGCAGCCACCCTCACGGTCCTTTCCGTGGACGACCCGGCTTCCTGCGGGGAACCTCAGCAGCAGGCCGTGACGACGTCTGGGATGCTCCGTCGGATGTTTCCTCCTCCTCCTCATGATCCCTCCCTGTGGGTGGTGATGTTCTCCGTCTTCTGGCACAGGGAGGGTCGGCCATGGTGTCGGCCATCCGACGGAGTTCAGCGTGAATCCCCTGGGACGCCGTCACTTGCTCAGCCTGTCTGTCCTCCATCCTCCGTTGGTGTAGCTGTAGACAGGCTATTAGCTCCGCATGTTGCTGGGCCTGCTGGACCTTGATCCCCTCGAGGACGGACACAACCTGGGCCATGCCCGTGGTGTCCTGCCGGTATGAGTCCAGGATGTTACGGACATGGGAAAATACCGGATCCCCAGCCAACTGGTCAGGCTCGCGCCTCCGCCGCTCTCCACTCCCACCACCCCTGCCCACTTGCGTCTGGCCTGCACTTGTGGGCACATGGGGTCTCCGGGACCCCTGAGGGGTGGCATTGGCGTTGTCGCCTGCCTCCTCCTGGGTGCCCGGGACACCGTGTCCCTCCTGGCGAGCCTGGCTGCATTGTGGTGTTGGGGCAGGGATCCTGGGTGTCTCCTGGGATGTGGCAGGAGTGGGGGTGGTGGTTGGCACGGTTGTACCTGACGCAGGTGCTGCAGGTGGTTGGACACCAGAGGGGCCAGGTCGGTCGGGGTCGTCCGCAGAGTGGTGAGAGTGGTCGCTGCCGGTGGGATCGGTCTCCTGCAGATCCGGGTCCTGTGAGTGTTCCCCCCCAGTGTTGGGGGGTGCAGCACGACGTTGACCTGTGTGTGAGAGAGACAATGTTACTTTTGATCCATGCAACATCCATGTTTCATCCGTTACAAAGTTGGCACATTTCCTCTTGGAATTAGGATCTGTCTTGCATTCCACTCACAGTGCACTTGTGCATGTGTGTGTCCCTTGGGCACCAATTTGGCCCCTTTAACTATGTGTGGCACAGTCTTACTTGCTGCGTCAAGTGTGACTGCAGTCAGCAGTGGAGTGTGCATGTGTGCCGAGCTATGCGTTTGCGCCTTCCTTGTAGCACTGTACATGTGCACATGGAGTGGATCCACACACTCATATGATGCAGGTGGCTGTCCTTGTGCTCGTGTACAGGTTGTAACATGGCCCTGCGTTTTGCCATGATGAAGAGGGGGGGTTCTGGCACTGGGCACCCTTGTCTACATGCACGCAGTCCACCTGCTGACGAGCAGACATTCCCACACACCAAAGGACTGATTTGCTCTCCCTGTGTCTCCCTCCTTCTCTGTCCCCCTCTCCCTCCCTCTCTGTCCCCCTCTCCCTCCCTCTCTGTCCCCCTCTCCCTCCCTCTGTGTGTCAGCCTCCTCCCTCTGTCCATCTTCCTGTGTCCCCCTCCCTCTCTGTCCCCCTCTCCCTCCCTCTCTGTCCCCCTCTCCCTCCCTCTGTGTGTCAGCCTCCTCCCTCTGTCCATCTTCCTGTGTCTCCCTCCCTCTCAGTCCCCCTCTCCCTCCCTCTGTGTCCCCCTCTCCCTCCCTCCGTGTGTCACCCTCTGTCACCTTGGCCCAGCTTCCTGGGCACACACTGTTAGCAGATCTTTGAGTGGCCCTTGGCCTGTTGATGTGAGTTTGTTTCTGATCTCCAGGCACCCATTTTGTCTGCTGTGTGTCTGTGCGCTGCTGCTGTGGTGGTGTGTGCTGCCACTCTTTCACACTGTTGGCTGTTCATTAGCTGCTGGCATGTGCAAAACAGTGCCTTCACCCCCATGTGTTGATGCAAGGCATCCGCCATTTGCTGGCAAGTCATTCCTGTGTTGGGACACAGTGTTTGTCTGGCTGTGACCTAGGCCATATGGGCAGAGGGCATTGTTGTCTGCTTTGGAGTCGCACTATGTGATTCTTGGTGCCCACCCTCCCGCCATCCGGGTTACCGTGTCATGTGTTGTTGTCTTCTGTGGCCTGTGACTTGACATTGTCCAGCTGGGTGCATGGGGCATGGTGGCAGCAGTGGCATGTGCCTGCTCATGGAGTGTGGTTGAGTAATGCGATGGCTTGTGGTGTTTGCGTGCCTGTTATTAATTTTGGTTGTGGTTGCAGTTCCCCCCATGTGAGGTGCGTTGTTTGTGTACTCACCCGGGTCTCGGAGTCCTTCTACTCCTTCAACTGCCTCCACCGGCAGTATGGCCATCACCCTCTCCTCCCAGGGATGGTACTGTACGGGTCTGCGGGAGGGCCCTCCTCCGGTGGCGTTGGCCTGGTCGTGTTCCTCCTGTCTCTTGGCTCTGACCCTCCTCCGCAGATCGTACCACCTGTTCTGGCAATCCTGCTTGGTCCTCCTGGTGTCCGCAACAGCATTCACAGCATCGACGATGGTCTGCCACATGGCTGTTTTGGCTGCCTGGCTGGTGCTTCTGACCAATGTTCCAAAGATCTGTGGCTCGACTCTGAGGATTTGATCAACAAGGACCTCCAACTCTCGGTGACTGAACTTTGGATTCTTGGTAGTGGGCATGGTGAGGGGTGTGGGTGGGGATGGTGTGGGTGTGGGGGGGTGTGTGGATGTTGGGGGGGGGTGTGGATGGTTGTGTGTGTGTGTGAATGTGATGAGAGGGTGTTTGTGAGGGTGGTCGTGTGAAGGTGTGCAAGTGTAAGATGTGGTGTCGCTTGTAGTCTGGTTCTGTGGTGTCTGGCAGCAGTGGGTCTGTTGCAAAGGCTCATGGTTTGTGTGTGTGGGCCCTTTTTATTGGTCCATGGGTGGGTGTGGCAGTGTTTGAATTTTGGGTGGGTGTGTTATAAGGAGTGGTGGTGTATTGGGCCTCTGTTTGTTTTTGACAGTTGCAGGTCAGTGATTGTGTTATTTTAGTGGTTGTTGGCCATGTTTAGTGGCTGTGTGCCTTTCGAATGGTGTATTGTTGAGTTGTTTTGTTTTGTCCTTGTTGTGTACGTGCGTTTTGAGCGTGTGTACGGTGTGTACATGGGCCATTTGGTTGTACGATTTGGTCCTTGTGTGTGGCTTTGTACGACTCGTACATGCGGTTGTGATGTTGGGGCATGGGGTGCGCTCCGTACTTAGGAGGTTGTGTTGGGGGTGCGCCAGGAACGTACTGGGGTGGGGGTACGACTGGAACGTACTGGGGTGTACATAGACGGTGGTACGACACGTACAGGGGTGGGGGGGTGTACATTGACGGTGGTACGACACGTACTGGGGTGGGGGTACGACTGGAACGTACTGGGGTGTAGGTAGACGGGGCTGTGACACGTACTGGGGTGGGGGTGTGGCTCGAACGTACTGGGGTGTAGGTACACGGGGGTACGACACGTACTGGGGTGGGGGTGCGACTGGAACGTACTGGGGTGTACATAGACGGTGGTACGACACGTACAGGGGTGGGGGGGTGTACATTGACGGTGGTACGACACGTACTGGGGTGGGGGTACGACTGGAACGTACTGGGGTGTACATGGACGGTGGTACGACACGTACAGGGGTGGGGGGGTGTACATTGACGGTGGTACGACACGTACTGGGGTGGGGGTGCGACTGGAACGTACTGGGGTGTACATAGACGGTGGTACGACACGTACAGGGGTGGGGGGGTGTACATTGACGGTGGTACGACACGTACTGGGGTGGGGGTACGACTGGAACGTACTGGGGTGTACATGGACGGTGGTACGACACGTACAGGGGTGGGGGGGTGTACATTGACGGTGGTACGACATGTACAGGGGTGGGGGGGTGTACATTGACGGTGGTACGACACGTACTGGGGTGGGGGTACGACTGGAACGTACTGGGGTGTACATGGACGGTGGTACGACACGTACAGGGGTGGGGGGGTGTACATTGACGGTGGTACGACACGTACTGGGGTGGGGGTACGACTGGGACGTACTGGGGTGTAGGTAGACGGGGCTGTGACACGTACTGGGGTGGGGGTGTGGCTCGAACGTACTGGGGTGTAGGTACACGGGGGGTACGACACGTACTGGGGTGGGGGTGCGACTGGAACGTACTGGGGTGTACATAGACGGTGGTACGACACGTACAGGGGTGGGGGGGTGTACATTGACGGTGGTACGACACGTACTGGGGTGGGGGTACGACTGGAACGTACTGGGGTGTACATAGACGGTGGTACGACACGTACAGGGGTGGGGGGGTGTACATAGACGGTGGTACGACACGTACAGGGGTGGGGGGTGTACATTGACGGTGGTACGACACGTACAGGGGTGGGGGGGTGTACATTGACGGTGGTGCGACACGTACTGGGGTGGGGGTACGACTGGAACGTACTGGGGTGTACATAGACGGTGGTACGACACGTACAGGGGTGGGGGGGTGTACATTGACGGTGGTACGACACGTACTGGGGTGGGGGTACGACTGGAACGTACTGGGGTGTACATAGACGGTGGTACGACACGTACAGGGGTGGGGGGGTGTACATTGACGGTGGTACGACACGTACAGGGGTGGGGGGTGTACATTGACGGTGGTACGACACGTACAGGGGTGGGGGGGTGTACATTGACGGTGGTACGACACGTACTGGGGTGGGGGTACAACTGGAACGTACTGGGGTGTACATAGACGGTGGTACGACACGTACAGGGGTGGGGGGGTGTACATTGACGGTGGTACGACACGTACAGGGGTGGGGGGGTTTACATTGACGGTGGTACGACACGTACTGGGGTGGGGGTACGACTGGAACGTACTGGGGTGTACATAGACGGGTGGGGGTATACATATCCGGGGGGTACGTGTCGGACGTACGGGGGCTGGGGGGAGTGTTGGGCGCGTATGCGGGCACATGTCTCCATGGTTGCTATTGGTGTTCGGTGCGGACGGTGTTTTTTCCATACGGTTGTAGGCTCGGACGCACGGGATGGATCGTGATTCCTCGGTCGGACTTGGATTTTTACGTTTGTAAGGTAAATCGTCCGAGGACGTGTCGGACACATTTTCCGACCCGAGGACGTGTGGGGAATGATTCCCGGTGCGGGTCGTATGGACTTTTTACCATGCGAATCGTGATTGCCAGTTCGTACGGCACTTGTACGATTCGTACGGTAAAAAGACCCGATACGAGTCGCACGGGGGAATTTTTTACCGGATCGTGATCGGCACCTTAATGTCAGGGCCCTGCAGTGATGAAGGACTGGCAGTGGCAGATTCTGTTAGGAGATGACACACTTTGCAGTAGCCTCCTTTTCATGCTGTGTTTATGTGTGATTTGAGTCCAGCGCACAGCTGATGATGCAGGTGTTTACTGCTGCCAGCCACCAGCGCCTCTCATGCCACAGTGACTGGATGTTTTTGGGTCTGGAGAAATGGGGGAAACACTTGTCTTCCCCAGCAATAATGAGAGTGATAGTTTTCCCCTTTTACCAGGGTATGAGCTATAGGCCATGGTGAGCCGGCACCGGTAAACTTTGCTACGCTACAAAGGAGGCAGAGTTTTCCCTGAACTCCACGTTTCAAGCAGGGCACGGATTTAAAAAAAACTTTGCAAGCTCTGCTAGTGGAGCAAAGTTTACCGCCCACCCCTAATTTTGATGCATCAAGGGTACTTTGAGCTCAAATCAACGCATCCAGAGAGATCAATGGACTGAATTGCTTATTTTAAAAAGTGATATCTTGAGTGTGTATGGTAGGTTTTTGTCATTTTATTCTTGTTTGGTTTAGATAAAGATTGGTTATTGTTCTAAAGTGGTGTGGTGTCCATTTGTAGTGTTTTCACTGTGTTTACTGTGTTTTATGTACGAATGCTTTGCATATTGCCTCTGAGATATGCCTGACTTCTGTGCCAAGCTACCAAGGGGGTGAGCAGGTGTTATTTTGGGTGTGTAACTCCATTACCCTGACTAGAAGGAAGGGTCCCTACTTGGACAGGGTGCATACCACTGCCAACTAGAGATCCCCCCATTCCTAACCTTGATGGTCAGCGGTGAGAATGGGACCTGTGTTTGCACTTCACAAACATTGATTGGTGTACACTACTTCAATAGTGCAGACCATTACACAACCACATACTGCTTTTTGATTTTTCCTATTTTTGACAACGCTTAAGTGTTGGTTCTACAAATCATGTCTCAGCTTGATGAGCCAGAAGTTGAAGTTGCAGGGGCCGGCTTTGAAATAGAGAGGCTGAAGTCCTACATGGTGCCTGAACTTAGTCTGATCTTCAAACATCTCAATTGCCCTGTTAAAAGTTCCACTAGGAAAGAGGAACTGCAAAAGGCATCATGGTCAGCAATAGATGCTCGGGAGGCTGAGAATGAGGATGTGGAGGTACAGAGCCAAAAAGGGGACTTGGAGCTCAGGATCTGCCTGTGGGGAAGAGCACCCTTCAGGACTGGAAGCAGTGTGTCATCTAGAAATCTGTTACCGGGGGAGCTTGAGGATAGGCGACAGGCCAGAGAGCATGAACTTGAGAAGCTCAAGTGGGAAATGGAAAACAAAAAGTCAGAATTGGAAAGAAAAATGTTTGAAATGGAGCACAAGCAACTAGAAAAGGAGAAGGAGAAACCCTTGCTCTTGATGAAAGGAAACTGCATTTGGCTCATGAGTTGAGTATTGAGGAGCTGGACATCAAGGCAAAGCAGGCAGAGTCAAGCACAAATTATGGCAATGTATGTCCAGTGCAATCTGAGGAGAGGGTTCACATTCCCTAGGATACAGAAAAGGATTACAGAAGGGAGGATGACATATACAGTTGGTTTTTGGAGTATGAGTCAGCTTTCCACATGTACCTGGTCCCTGACATACACTGGGGAGGCGGGCCTTTTAAGCACTTCAAGGTCGAGTGGAGGGACATTTTGACAGCCCTAGTGCCTGCACAGAATCTCCACTACTCAGCCATGAAGGATGCTCTGATCAGTAGGTATGGTCTCACCCCAGATCAGTACAAGGTAAAATTTAGGACATACAAGAAGTCTGATTCCCAAACTTGGCTTGGATTTGTAGATTCTTTTTGCTGAGCAGTTGATGGTTGGGTGAAAGGCAGTCAGGTAACAGACTATCAGGGTCAGTATCATTTAATGCATGGAAGCACTTGTATAGTATTTGTATACCAGATCTGCACCAGCATCTGATTGACAGCAAGCTGAATCGCCCCAGAAAGCTTGCTCAGGAGGTGGACTGCTGGATGAGTACCAGGGTCCTCAGGAGGTATAAGGGAGTCTCCACCAAGGATGGGCAGGGTCCCCAGCAGAAGAGTGGAGGGGCAAGGTTAATCAGAGGGAGTTCTCTAATGGGCCCCAATCTAGTTCCCAGGATAATGATTCCCATCCCCCAGGTGATAAGACACTTTGGATCTGTACTGGGAAGCCTGCAAATAGGGCTCCCTGCAGGTGTTATGTATTTGATCGGGCGGGACACATGAAGGGGGATACCGAGGGTCCCAAGTGGGCAACGATACCCACTAGTAGGCAGTCACAGGTGTTGCCAGTGTAGCATTTGGGGAGCAGATGGATCCAGGAGAAGGGTGGGTGCCAGCTGAGATGCCCCTTGTCTCACTTGTGGACAATGAGATGGTCCAGAGGACCCTCATGCCTGAAAACACAAAGAAGTACAGGCAGTGGGTGACCATCAATAGACAGAGTATGGAGGCTCTGAGAGACGCAGGAGCCAGTGTGACTGCTGTCAGGTGTCACCTGGTGTCTGAG
The DNA here is from genome assembly GCF_964204655.1 of Triturus cristatus. NCBI lineage: Eukaryota > Metazoa > Chordata > Amphibia > Caudata > Salamandridae > Triturus > Triturus cristatus. The sequence goes on from NC_140582.1 coordinate 681,721,250, forward strand.
GAGCAGGTGGTCCCTAATGTGTTTCACCAAGTAGTTGCAGTGGATAACTCTGAGCACCAGTATATGGTGGGGCAGGTTTCCCATCTATGTGTGTTGATTGTCTGCTAGGTAATGACCTGGAGGAATCCCCTTGGGATGAGGTGGAATCCTGGTCACACTTGGAGAGAGTGGGTCTGCCTGAGTGGTTATGCATGACCAGTCAGCCTATGGCAGCTGGTGAGGGTGATCACAAGAACCTGGACCCTAAAAGAGGGGTGCGGTGCCAGCCAATAGAGGGTACAGGGGTCGTGAGAAACCCACCCTGGAGGTTCCCATGGTCCAAGAGGATTCTGACCTTGAGGGGGACACCACACTACCTACTGGAAGACTTGTCGGAGCTGACTCATCGGCAGCAAGAAGGGGGTCCCACCAGGGAGGAATTTTGCAAGGAGCAGCAGGAATGCCTTTCTATTGAGGGTCTGCGGCAGATGGCTGCTGAACAGGCAGCTGGCAAGGAGTCTGGATCACATTGGATCTTCTGGGAGAATGGTCTCCTGTATAGTGAGCCTAAGGTAGCTGAGCTTGGTGCATCCCATGCGCTGGTGGCACACTATGTGAGTATCAGTCATCGACATTGTGGGGCCTCTGGCCACCAAGACAGCCATGGGCAACAGATTCATCCTGGTATTGCTGGACCATGCCCATCCGAAAGCAACCCCTGTGAGGACAATGATGGTACCAGTGGTGGGCTGGGCACCGATGGGGATTTTCTTCTGCATGGGATTCCTCAAGGAGGTGGTGTCTGACTGGGGTACCAACTTCATGTCCAAATACTTGAAGGCCATGTGAGAGGTATGTGAGGTGAGCTAAAAATTTACCACTCCTTACCACCCCCAAGGTAATGGATTGCTTAAAAGGTTCAACCGTGCTCTGAAGGGCATGATTGGGAGTCTGTCAGACTTGATGAGGTGTAAGTGGGACGTCCTTTTACAATGCCTTCTCTTTGCTTACAGGGAGGTACAACAGAAGAGGGTTGGCTTTAGCCCCTTTTAGCTACTGTATGGAAACCCTGTGAGGGGACCTCTTAGTCAGGGGAAGGAAGGCTGGAAAAAAGCTCCCAGGAAGCCCCTCCAGGATGTATTTAGCTACATGCTGGCCTTTAGAAACCAGACAGTGCTCTTCAGGAAACTCGCTCAGGCAAGCCTAGAAGCAAGCCAGGAGGACATGAAATGTTGAAATGAACAGAATACCACTCTGGTTGAGTTTTAGCCTGGCCAGAAAGTGTGGGTCATGGCCCCAGTGGAGCCCTGCTCTCTACAGACTAATCCCGGCTGATTATTATTTTTCGCCGCCTCACGTTGTTTTTAATCACTTGTGTCAGTCTGCCGTTTACTCATTACAACACTCCCAGTGCACATCTGGTTGTTATGATTACTGCAATTTAGTTGTTTTTGTGCTTCTATATGCAACCTTTCCACTCTTACTTGGTCTCCCTTGTCCCTTTCCTGTGCTATGTGATTGATACACATTTTTGAACAGTCCCCATGCTTGATATACCAGCTGAGACACTGTTTTATTGTTGTAATACTTGCCCAGCCTCAGCTGGGTTAACGGGTTTACTCATTTTTCTGTTTTCTTGGGCAATGAAAGAAGGCAACACCAAAATGGGGGAGAAGAGGAAGAAAAGTACAAATGACAAAGTATACTGTAGAGCAGAAATCTTCCAAATTTGAATAAATAATGCCCACTGCATCAAAACACATGAACTTCTTCCTTTCCTCCTGTAATGGGAAAACACATAAAGAAACATTAAAAGATATGCACATGCCATACGTCAAGGTGCGTAGGAAGAGGGACAGCTGCGAGAATGAAGCAGAGAGTTACTCATCATACAAATGTATACTGAGCTCTTCACTGAGGTTCAATCCTCCTGGACTTTTGGTATCCAGCTCCAGTATATATCTATACTCCCTTTTCCTAAGTCTGAGTGTGTTGTCACCCCCTCTGATGTTAAGTGATATATGTTCAATGGCAAACAAATTGAGTTTGTTACGGTTACTGAAATGCTTTTCTTTGAAATGTCTGGGTGTTCAAGGATACACTTACTGACCATCTGTGTGGTGCTCCCCACATACTTAAGGCTACAGGGACATTCAAGTATGTAAACCATAAACTTGGACCTGCAGGTATGGAACCAGTTATTTTTGTGGTTGCTGTCAAATTCCTTCCTACTACCACTATTCTTAAAAGCTTTGCAGTGGCCACAAGGGAAAAAGCCTTGTAGCCTGATTTAATTGGCCTTGTTTATGAGGGTTGTGTCTCTGTGAACCAACATATCCCTAAGGGAATGACCCTTTCTGTGCATGATCTTGTGGCTGTCACAGATCATATGGCCTACTGTAGGATCACGTTTGTGGATATCCCAGTTTTTGGTAAGTATTTGTTGGATAGTTCTGAAAGTGATGTTAAAGGTCATAAGTGCTCTTAAGTCGATAGGATCATTGTGTTTATAAATCCATTTGTTGTAAAAAAGGGTACGTTTCTTTCGACATTCTTCGTCCTGTTAGTGGCATTATTGAACACCAATTGAGGGTAGCCACGGTCCATCACCTTTTCTTCCTTCTTGTGAGACTCATTAGTATTTCAGTTCCTTTTAGCCCTCAGTTGTTCACAAAATAGGATACTCCACTTAGGAGTTTCATGGTGACCACTGAGGGCATGAAGCAGACTGTTGTCTGCTGTAGGCTTCCTGAAAAGTCAGGTATGTATCTGTAGAAAAACATTTTAAAAAGCGGGCTCCTCTACTTGTATTTTATAATATCCTCTGCGTAGTCCAGGTTTATGGGAGTCCCCTCCTCCCCCATAAATTAAGCATTGGGCACTGGGGATGGGGTCCCTGGGGCCAAATGTGCCTTGGGGAGAAGGGCAAAGTACCCCGTTCCCTTTAATAAATGGTAGCCACAGGTCCAGATCCTAGCTATAGTTTAGGGCATAAGTTATAGTTACTTGAGATAACTCTATTAATGCTAAATTTCTATGGTTTTGTGTGTGTAAAATCTGAACCTAACTATACCGCCCATGTAACTTTTTTTTTTTGGGTGAATTTCTAAGATATTTGTCATTCTATTTCCTAACTATAATGTCCCTGCAACATTTGGTTTTCACAGTGAATATATATTTGCTGGAAAAACAGACATTCGAGGTGTCACTGGCATGGGGTGTCCTGTATTGCAGCTGCTCTTCACCTAAACTTGGCAATTAGCCAGAGTTCTCAGTTTATTTTGTGCATAACTTAGGCATCACTCTAACCCAGAAAGGGTATGGATCTGACTTAAACTGGGTGCTCCCTTGTGCCTGGACAAAGTTAAACCTCTCTGAAGAGGGATAAGGATAGCGAAACAAATGTCAGGGATTGCTTTCATTCATTCCGGGTTGGCCTGGAAGGTATTTTACCAATTCAATGCTGTAATACTGTGCCTAGAGTGGTAAAATAGTTTTTAGATGAGCTCAAGACTGATACTCAGCCACACGTTATTCGATTGAATTTAATCAAAGATATACAACACACACGGGGTATCTTTTCAAGTGAAAAAATCACTGACTTTTTATATAGAAACAATTGATAAAAAGGAGTACAGAGGACAAATAAATGTGCAATGCGACATGAAGGGAGAAAAACAACCAAATATTATCCACAGTTCATGACACAAAAAATATATCCAATCCAATAAAGTAAACAGAGATCTATCTCATAATTGGAGAACAATCAGCTGTGCATGTGTGATGTGGAAATGGATAATGTAGTCGACGTTTCGGTCTGTTAGGGCGTCAATCCGTCAGACCATCTTCAGGACAGTTGAAATTTCAGAAGGAGACTCTTATGAATCATTGCATTCGTATACAGGTGTTATCGTTTCCTCATCGATTTTGGTTGTGCTCGTTCCGGTCTTAGTTGGGTAAGGATATTCCTTTTGTATGCCTATGACGGAATAGTACAATAATGGAAGTCAGTATTCTGAGTATACTGTTCTTGTATAACAAGGAGGGCCAGTTGGTCCTTCGTTGGTTGGGCTTCTTAATTCAGAAGAATGATTTTATCGATTTTATTCAAGTACCGTCTGTCAGTGGGAACTCGAGCTCGAGTTCCCACTGACAGACGGTACTTGAATTCGCTTCTATTTCGATAAAATCATTCTTCTAAATTAAGAAGCCCAACCAACGAAGGACCAACTGGCCCTCCTTGTTATACAAGAACAGTATACTCAGAATACTGACTTCCATTATTGTACTATTCCGTCATAGGCATACAAAAGGAATATCCTTACCCAACTAAGACCGGAACGAGCACAACCAAAATCGATGAGGAAACGATAACACCTGTATACGAATGCAATGATTCATAAGAGTCTCCTTCTGAAATTTCAACTGTCCTGAAGATGGTCTGACGGATTGACGCCCTAACAGACCGAAACGTCGACTACATTATCCATTTCCACATCACACATGCACAGCTGATTGTTCTCCAATTATGAGATAGATCTCTGTTTACTTTATTGAATTGGATATATTTTTTGTGTCATGAACTGTGGATAATATTTGGTTGTTTTTCTCCCTTCATGTCGCATTGCACATTTATTTGTCCTCTGTACTCCTTTTTATCAATTGTTTCTATATAAAAAGTCAGTGATTTTTTCACTTGAAAAGATACCCCGTGTGTGTTGTATATCTTTGATTAAATTCAATCGAATAACGTGTGGCTGAGTATCAGTCTTGAGCTCATCTAAAAACTAATTTGCTTTGTACAAAGAAACGTAACTCTTCTAAAACAAAATCCCTTGTTGGCACACTACTATTGCAACTATATTTGCCCAAGCCCTCAAGGGTATATTGGGTGTTACCCCTAGATTTAACTGTAGAGTGGTAAAAGGCATTTGTCATTTTACAGCTCGGTGTGCATGGTACTGTGATAACCCTATGCTTAATGACTTTGCTTTAGAAATGGCAAAAGACTACTCAGTATGGATGACACTGTGCTAATACCATGCTAGAAAAACAGATTTTTGAGGTGAACAAATTCAGAGTGTAGCTGGTGTTGTAGAATGCTCTATATTGGAGCTGCTCTCCACCTAAACTTGGGAACTTCCCAGAGTTCTCTGCTTCTTTTTTGCATCATTTATGTGTCACTCTACCCTCAAAGGGTATTGTTTTGACTTATATTGGTTTCTCCCTTGTGTCTGGACAAAGCTAAACCTCTCTGAAGAGCTATGATAGTGAAATACATATCAGTGGCTGCTTTCAGTTATTCCGGGTTGGCTTGGATGGCATTTGACCAATCCAAAGCTGTAATACTGTGCCTTGAGTGGTAAAAGGCTTTTGTCATTTTACAGATTTACGTGGATGGCACTGTGCTAATCCTATGGTTAAAAATGTTGCTGGAAAAACAGACATTAGAGCTGAGCAAAATCAGAGTGTTGCTTGTGTTGTAGGATTCTCTATATTGAAGCTGCTCTCCAGCTAAAATTGGAAGCTTCCTATTGTTTTCTGCTTCTTTTCTACATACTTTATGCACCACTTTAACCCTGAAATGGTATTACTTTTATCTATCTATCTGTCTGTCTGTCTGTCTGTCTGTCTGTCTGTCTGTCTGTCTGTCTGTCCGTCCGTCCGTCCGTCCGTCCGTCCGTCCGCCCGCCCGCCCGCCCGCCCGTCCGTCCGTCCGTCCGTCCGTCCGTCCGTCCGTCTGTCTGTCTATCTATCTATCTATCTATCTATCTATCTATCTATCTATCTATCTATCTATCTATCTATCTATCTATCTATCTATCTATCTATCTATCTATCTATCTATCTATCTATCTATCTATCTATCTATCTATCTATCTATCTATCTATCTATCTATCTATCTATCTATCTATCTATCTATCTATCTATCTATCTATCTCTATCTATCTCTAGCTCTATATATCTCTCTATCTCTCTAGCTCTCTCTATCTCTCTCTATATATCTCTATTTCTCTATCTCACTATCTCTCTAGCTCTCTATCTCTCTCTATCTCGCTATCTCTATCTCTCTATCTCACTCTATCTCTCTATATCATCTCTCTCTATCTCTCTCTCTCTCACTCTCTCTCTCTCTCTATCTCTCTGTCTCTTTATCTCTATCTCTAGCTCTCTATCACTATCTTTCTATCTCTATCTCTCTATATATGATACTTTAGCCAATCATATGTTGTCCAGCACTGTAAAGCATTTGAGAAAGGCAAAACGCCAAAACGCATCAAGCTGGAAGAGCTGCTGCCAGTTAATGTTTGTAATGCCCTGTGAGAGCTCCAAATTCTGTGAAATGTTTTGCTTTGTGACATAGGAGTTCCCACCTCCGGGACGGATGCACCCGTTCTGAGTGAAGCGGGTGTGTGGGACTTTTTGAAAATAAATGAGAGTGGTCGAAACGCGTCTTTTTTACTTGCCAAATAAATCAACAATTGTTTGAAATACTAGCCTGTTGGTGAGGCTGGCATTCTTTTACTAGCAGCAGTAGAAGGATATCAATGCAATATATATATATACACTATGTTGTAGACACCGACCGCCTTCAACAATGAGCGGTTAAAACGTTACCTCTTGCCAAAACCTATTGTCATATCTATTATAGCATGGTTTATTTAAGTCACCGCCTGGGACCTTTGAGAGTAACAAAACAGACAAAATATGTGTTTAATTGCACGAAATGCCGCGCTGCTATGTAAATATTTCTTTCATGTCTATTGGCCCCTCTATCACGTGATAATCACTATATTTGTTTCACTTTAAAACCCAATGGCTTTTCGCTATAGCGTCATGTGATCAAGGCCTTCCCGAGGCCGGAACGCGTCATGGCGGTGTGTGGAATTCCTATCGAATAAAGAATACTTTGCACAACAGACTGGGTCCGTCTTCGTCCTTCCTCTGCCATAGAAACGGGTCTGACATATGCTCGGGACCTCTCCAGGTAGGCTTTATTCACCACTCAGACTGGTACAAAGTCACAGAATAAAACACCTGGCAGACGCGTTTCGGCGAATGCCTTCCTCATTGCCAGCATTGTGTTTCACAATGTTAATTTGAATGGGGCTTTAACATACTGTTTGTTGTCATCCTATTGGTCCTCATGCAACCAATCAGAGAGCTTGCTGGTAAAGTCTCTATTTTCAGTATGGTAATCAATTGCGCTGACGATCTTGAAGCCCCTGTTATCAAGTGACATCTGAAAACTCCCATTGCAATGAGGCATGTAGGCAGTTCCGTTCAGCGAACGTAGCTTAAGTAACCGGTTCGCGCATTAAGTAATGCGCTGACGATGTCAGCTGTAAGGCCGCCCACTCTTCATTGCGGGGTCGTCAATGGCGATAATGTTTGCCTGGAGGTGTCCCGTTCAGCAACGATTTGCTGCTCTCTCCCCGATACCTCAATCCATATCTCGGCCAGGGGGGCGCCGCCTTGTGCTTTCAGCACTCACACCAAAGAGTTTGTCGGCATCGGCGGAGCCCCAGAACGAGAGGCGTGTCAGTAGTGCAGCGCCGACCGCTGCAACAATATCCAAGACTATTCCCGCCTCTGCCATAGAAACGGGTCTGACACATGCTCGGGACCTCTCCAGGTAGGCTTTATTCACCACTCAGACTGGTACAAAGTCACAGAATAAAACACCTGGCAGACGCGTTTCGGCGAATGCCTTCCTCATTGCCAGCATTGTGTTTCACAATGTTAATTTGAATGGGGCTTTAACATACTGTTTGTTGTCATCCTATTGGTCCTCATGCAACCAATCAGAGAGCTTGCTGGTAAAGTCTCTATTTTCAGTATGGTAATCAATTGCGCTGACGATCTTGAAGCCCCTGTTATCAAGTGACATCTGAAAACTCCCATTGCAACGAGGCATGTAGGCAGTTCCGTTCAGCGAACGTAGGTTAAGTAACCGGTTCGCGCATTAAGTAATGCACTGACAATGTCAGCTGTAAGGCCGCCCACTCTTCATTGCGGGGTCGTCAATGGCGATAATGTTTGCCTGGAGGTGTCCCGTTCAGCAACGATTTGCGACTCTCTCCCCGATACCTCAATCCATATCTCGGCCAGGGGGGCGCCGCCTTGTGCTTTCAGCACTCACACCAAAGAGTTTGTCGGCGGAGCTCCAGAACGAGAGGCGTGTCAGTAGTGCAGCGCCGACCGCTGCAACAATATCCAAGACTATTCCCGCCTCTGCCATAGAAACGGGTCTGACACATGCTCGGGACCTCTCCAGGTAGGCTTTATTCACCACTCAGACTGGTACAAAGTCACAGAATATAACACCTGGCATATATATATATGTATATATACATATACATATATATATATGTTGGAAGGCGTTCCCCGTGGAGGCTACGGAATGCGTTCCCGACCACCCGGAGGCCCACCTTTCCCAGAGTTAGGCCGAGCAAGAGCGGGGAGGCCCTTCCTGGAAGGGTCTCGTACCTAGGATCGCACACGCTGCGCTTACTCTCTCTTCGGATAGAGGGACACCACACAGTAATTCGTTGTAAGACAATATGCTTTTATCGGTAGTTGTCAGGGATCTTTATGATCCGGCAGGCAGGTGCCGAATTAATGCCACAAGTGGCAGCGATCTCGTGATGAGGGAAAAGGGGTAGCGGGACAGTCTTTGAATCAGTGTCTCTGCGAGGTATCCGGCGCACAGCTCTCAATCCTCGAGCTGAGGGGATGTTGCTTCTCTCGGCAATTTCTGCCGTTTCTCTTGGACGAGCGGGCCGCGAGTCACTCAGCAGGCACCGGAGGTTCGTAGTTCGGGGAGCCGCGACGGCGTCAGCAGGGCTCAGATGGTTCAGAGTTCGGGGAGCCGCGACAGCGTCAGCAGGGCTCAGATGGTTCAGAGTTCGGGGAGCCGCGACACCGTCAGCAGGGCTCACATGGTTCAGAGTTCGGGGAGCCGCAACAGCGTCAGCAGGGCTCAGATGGTTCGGAGTTCGGGGAGCCGCGACAGCGTCAGCAGGGCTCAGATGGTTCAGAGTTCGGGGAGCCGCGACAGCGTCAGCAGGGCTCAGATGGTTCAGAGTTCGGGTAGCGTTCTTCGGTTCGGGGTGCGATCGAGCCGCGACCAGGTCAGCAGGCTCTCGTCAGTCCAGGTCTTCTCTGCCCTCGTCCCTTCAGCACCCCTTGTTATACTCCCCCTCCTCTTTGAAGTCCGGAGTCCTCGCTGAGAGAAGTCTGGTGCCTGGGAGGCGGTGTGTCGGGGTTTCCTGTCGCTCGGCCCTTTGATCTGTTCAGGTGGGTCCGGGAGGGACTCCAGACACCCATCGGCCGAGGCGCCTGCTCCCCGGTCGCCTGGTGGTCGATCAAAACCTCCCTCGGGGGAGAGACCAGAGGTGTGACAGGATCGGCACCTCTCGATCTGGTTTGGGGGGGTTTCGCTCTCCCTCGGCCGGGCATGCGTGTTGGGGATCTGGTCGGCCCTCGGGATGTTGGCCCACGGGAGCCGGAAGGCTGTATCAACGAGGTTCGGCGTGGTTGCAGGGTAACTTGCTGGTCGGGAGGGCCCACGCCACGAGGACGGTCTCACATGTGCCCCCCCCCCAGCTGAAAGGCAGGGAGAACTACCCATCCACTTGGGGGTTCTCCTCGCTGAAGCGGAAGAATCGGGAGAGGCCGTCCGCGTTGGCGTGGTCCGTCCCGGGGCGAAGTTCCACCGTGAAATCCATCCCCTGGAGGGAGATGGACCAGCGTAGCAGCTTGTGGTTTTCCCCTCGCATCTGAATCAACCACCGCAAGGGGTGGTGATCCGTTTGTACTCGGAAGTGTGTTCCAAACAGGTAGGGCCGTAGCTTTTTGAGGGCTCAGACTACTGCGAAGGTCTCTCTCTCAATGGTGCTCCACCGCTGTTCTCGGGGCAGCAACCTTTGGCTGATGAAGGCCATGGGCCGATCTATGCCCTTGTCATCGAACTGGGAGAGGACTGCCCCGATGCCGTGTTCCGAGGCGTCCGTCTGGACCACAAACTCCTGGCCGTAGTCGGGTGCTTTGAGCACCGGAGCCGCGCACATGGCGGCCTTTAGGGTGTCGAACGCCTTCTGGCAGGAGGGAGTCCAGTGTACTTTCTTGGGGTGTTTTTTGGAGGTTAGTTCTGTGAGGGGGCCTGCGATGCTGCCATAGTTCTTAATAAACCTCCGGTAGTAACCGGTGAGGCCCAGGAAGGCCAGGACTTCCGTATGGGTCGTGGGGGGTTCCCAGGACAAGATGGCGTCGATCTTCGGCTGGAGGGGGGCGACCTGCCCACTTCCCACCTGGTGCCCCAGATAGGTTACGGAGCCGTGCCCAACTTGACATTTGCTGGCTTTGATGGTGAGGCCGGCCCGGCGCAGAGCCAGCAGGACTTGCCGGAGGTGCTGGAGGTGCTCGGTCCATTGGGAGCTGAATACCGCTATATCGTCGAGGTATGCTGCGCTGAACCCCTCTAGTCCGGACAGGACCCTGTTCACCAGACGCTGGAAGGTGGCCGGGGCATTCTTCATTCCAAACGGCATCACCCTAAAGCGGTAGTGCCCATCCGGTGTGGAGAAGGAGGAGCGCTCCTTGGCGAACACGGTGAGGGCAATCTGCCAGTATCCACTAGTCAGGTCGAAGGTGCTGAGGTAGCGAGCGGCCCCGAGGTGATCAATGAGCTCGTTGGCACGGGGGATAGGGTGAGCGTCCGCTCGGGTGACCGCATTGAGTCCTCGGTAGTCCACGCAAAACCTCAGCTCGGGGGCGACACCCGTGGTAGCAGCTTTCGGAACCAGGACTACCGGGCTGGCCCAGGGGCTGTCGGAGGGTTCAATCACCCCGAGGTCCAGCATCTTCGCCACCTCGGTCTGGATGCAGGTTCGGACCCGATCAGGAACCCGGTAGGCCCGGTGTCTCACTGGCGGGCTGTCGCCGGTGTTCACGTCGTGGACACACCAGCTGGTGACCCCAGGGGTTAGGGAGAAGAGGTCCGCGAACTGCCTTAGTAGCTGGCGGCAGTCGTCGGACTGCTGGGCTGTGAGGGTGGTTGATAGTCTCACCCCCTCCATGGAACCATCGGTCTCTTTCGCCCCCAGGGGGTCTGGAAGGGGCTCGGTGTCTTCTTCGGCCCCATCGTCGGTGGCCAGGAGTAAACTCAATTCTGTCCGTACAAAGTGGGGTTTGAGGCGGTTCACGTGGAGAACCCGGAGGGGGTTCCGCGGGGACTGCACATCGACGAGATAGGTGACTTGGCTCTTCCGCTCGACCACCTTGAAGGGTCCAGTCCATTTATCTTGGAGGGCGCCGGGTTTCACCGGGGCCATGACCCAGACCTGTTGGCCCGGCTGAAACTCGACCAGCGTAGCATTCTGGTCATACCAGCGCTTCATCTCTTCCTGGCTAGCCTCGAGGTTTGCTTCTGCGAGTTCTCGGAATTTCCGGGTCTGGTTGCGGAGCGCCAAGATGTATCGGAACACATCCGGAGGGGTCCCCCGGGGAGTCGTTTCCCAACCCTCCTTGACCAGGCTCAGGGGTCCCCGGACGGGGTGTCCATATAGTAGTTCGAATGGGCTGAATCCCAGGGATTTTTGTGGAACCTCCCGGTAGGCGAACAGGAGGCATGGGAGGAGGACGTCCCACCTCCGGCGTAGGGGTTCCTCGAGGCCCATGATCATTCCTTTCAGTGTTTTGTTAAAGCGCTCGACTAGGCCGTTTCCTTGGGGGTGGTACGGGGTGGTGAACTTGTACGATACTCCGCACTGCTGCCAGAGGGACCTCATATATCGGGAGATAAAGTTCGTACCCCGGTCACTCACGACTTCGCGGGGGAACCCCACGTGGGAGAAGATCCCCATCAAGGCCCGGCCTACCACGGGGGCCGTCACGGTGCGGAGAGGGATGGCTTCGGGGTAACGGGTGGCATGATCCACCAGGACGAGGATCAACCGGTGGCCCTGGGCGGTCTTGGGGTCCAGTGGTCCCACGATGTTGATTTTTACCCGCTCAAAAGGGGTACTTACGACTGGGAAGGGTTGTAGGGGAGCCTTGCGCTTGCCCCCACTCTTTCCGCTGGCCTGGCACGTGGGGCAGGACTTGCAGTGGGCCTCCACATTTGCTCGCATCTTGGGCCAATAGAAGTGGGTGACGAGTCGTTGGTAGGTCTTATCTTGGCCTAAGTGTCCGGCCAGGGGTAAATCATGGGCCAGGCCCAGGAGGAGACTTCGGAAGCGCAGGGGTACCACTAGTACTCGGGCCGATCCCAACTCGGCCGACTTCTGTTCGCTGTACAGGAGGCCGTCTTCCCAGTATACCCAGTGGGTGCCGGTTCGGTCGCCTGCTGCTTGGGCCTCGGCCTGTTGTTGGGGTCCAATGAGGGACGGGCAGGTGGATTGTCCTTGGCAGAATTCTTCACGGGAGGGGCCCCCTTCGCAGTGCCACTGGGCCAGTTCTGGCAAGTCCCTGAGTTCGGCCAGGGATTCGGGGTCGGAAGGCACGGACCCTTCGTCGGGAGCGGTTGTTTCGTCCAGAAGGGGGTCGTTGGCCCCTGGTGGCGTATTCTGGACCTCGGGGATGGTGGCGGTGCTTAGAGGCAGGGCTTCTCCCCCCTCGGAGGAAGGCACTCTGAGAGTCATCGAGCGCGTGGTGGCGCATACCCATTCGGGTAGGCCCATCATCTCGAGATGGGCTCTTCGTTCCACTTGTCCCCACGGGGAGTTCTGAGGTTCCGTGTGGGACGGAACGACACTTTTTGGGTGATGACGAATATGGGTGAGTTGGGTATCTACGAACCGCAAATGACGAGTATAGTGGGTGTACGCAGTTTCGCTACGCAACCACGTATGGTTCGTCTGATTTTTGGGTTTGTTCATCTGACCCCTCGGGTTCCATTTTAGATACGGCATCCATTTTGTCTCTTGCCCTCAAGTAGCCAGCGAACGGACTTCGTCCGCTTCGTGACCCTGGGACTCCCAAGCTTACACAAGGGACATGTGTTCTTTGGAGTATGACTTTTATGACGAGGGGAACGACACAACGAAGGCAGATGGCCCCGCTCAAGGCTCATCTTGCCGTGCCGGTCTATTGTTTCAGCCATGCATACATTAGACACGGTGTCTCTGATCCCGTTATCAAGTTCCCTTTATTACTCCTAACACTCTTCTCTAATCTGTTGTGCATCCTTGTCCTTTCTTTGCATCTGTTCTTGTCCCTTCTCCTAATGTGTTTATGGTCAGGATGGAATGTGTTTTATTGCAGAGAAGATATGTTTTTATAGTTGGGAACTGGCAATACTGTTGTAATTATGTTCCGGCCTCCTGAAACATGAACGCGACCCTTTTGAAGTTTATTATGGGAACTGAGTTGTAATCTTTGTTCACTATACTGTTCTATGGGAAAAACGTGTATAAAAGGAGCGATCCACTTTTGCAAATTGAAGCAGTCTCCGAGAACCTACACGCTGTGTACTTCTTGTGACCTCTGTATCCCTGCAGTTAATAAACGCTGATCTCTGACGTCGCTGGAAGTGTCCCGTGTCTCTGTGTTTGGTACGCCAGAACAGGTAACCCGCGAAGGTTTCAGGTGTTGTTCCCTGGCACCGCTGGGTCTTAGAAAAACCCAGTCCTTCAGTTGGCACCCAACGTGGGGCCACATCAGCGGTACCGGTCCAAAGCCCGACGATCGTGAGAAACTTCGTGTGAAATCTCCGAGGGAAGGTGCACCCCGCTTCATCGATCCAGTTGTCGAAATAAGTGGCCCGACGTCTTTTCCCGCGAAGATCCCCGCCTCCTGACGGCTGCGACGGACTGATGCCCTGACTGTCGACCTGTTTTGGCGCCTGGCGTAGTCCTTTGTACGGCGAGACGATAGACGGGCCTTCCTGGTGATGCCATTGTTCTTTCAGTTAAGTATTTGTGGGTCGCTCCCAGTGTTCCTTTGTTGTTTGCATGGTACCATAGCATTTGTGGTTCTTAGTTGTTGGGTTTTATTTGACGATTGCAATTGCCAAAAACCGAGGGTCTCTCAAACTTTTTTGCGAGGAAATCATAAATTCGATAGTCCTTGAAGTTTGTAAACTCGGTTAGTGTGCGTGATGCCTAGCCGTAGTACTTTGATTGGGTTTCTCAAATGTTGCAGAATGGATTCCCGGCTGGAGGATTCATGTCCGATACCTCCGGTTGGAACTCCAATTTACGAGCTCTATAGTCGCCATGGCGTGGGTCCTATCGTGTATAATGAATATTGGGTCCGCTACACTAAAAATGATGTTGTTCTTAGTTGGCCATCTCATGGTAGTTTCGAAACTGCCGTTTTAGATAATTTGGAAGCTAAACTGTTTAAAAAGAAGGCTAGGCCGGCCATGTTTGATTCCTTCCGGCTGTGGCGGAAAGAGGCCAAGCAGAAAGAAATCAAACAGAGTAAGAAAAATAAAAGGGATGGTGTTATTGCGGTGATGCAAGATGCTGAACAGTATCAGCGAGATAAAAATGAGAAAGAGCAGGAAGTTAGTGCTCGACTTCATCATATGGCGGTGGATAAATGTTATCCGGTGCTACCGTCTAATGTCGATAAGTCGGGAGAAGAAGCGGTAGAGGATTCGCTATTGTCTTATCTGTTGAAATCACCACCTCCCTATGCTCCTGATACTCTGGGTCCTGTGATTCTACCTCTTCCTCCACCTGCTGTTTTGGCGGCCGCTGGTCAGCCCGCTGTTCCTCCCGCTCTCCCGCAACCCCTTGTGCCACAAATCGTTCCTCCTCTTTTACCGGCTAATCTTCCTACTGCGCCTTTTCAAGTCCCTCCTCAGTCTGTTGTTCCCACTACTCCTGGTGCCGCGTCTACTTCTATTGCCTCTACCCCTACTGTTGTTGCGCCTGCATCTTCTTCCTCTTCTCCTTCTGTTCGTAGTCGTCTCCTGACTGCTGTTGCTACTCTTTATTCTCCGCTCTTTGGGCTAATACCCGGCTCGACCCTTTCTGATGCCGCTCAGCGGCGCAGTCAGCTTCCTGACGATAGGGAACGTGAATCGCTGGTAAAAATGGCACGTAAATGGATACGTAATCCCGTTAAATACTCTTCGCGTGTAGTGTTTGAGACATTTTCTCAGTTTAATGCGCCCACTCAACGATTCGTGTTTGAGGAATTGTGTAAATCGTTGAAGGAGGAGTGGGATTACGATGTGGTAGATAATGTACCGTCGGAGGTTTCTGATCTTCAGCATCGGTTCACCACCGGTGTGATCGTGGGTGATAAGGTTCGAGAAGCTCTAGAACGTCTGTTATCATTTCGATGTACAGTGCAACCTCGAGCATTGTTTAAGGAAGAGACTGCAGCATGGATGGCACAACCTGGTCAATATCCGATGCGGGAAGGTCCCCCAGTATGGATGCCAGGTGATCCTACTGCTAACCCTGCTGTCCCAGGCCGTTTTCAGAGAGTGTGGATACACCTCCCTTGGAAACGATCGGAAGTCTTACAGGTGAAGCAAACTTTGCCTGATCCCCGTAAAAATCCAGCGGGTTATTATAAGGAGCTGTCCCAATTGGTGGATGCTACTGTTATGAACCTTGCTGATATTGATATGTTGTTTGGCAATGTAGTGCCTCAGCCGATTTGGGCGAAAATTCGTCACGAGAATCACGCGGCCGAGTTGGGCGGTGATTGGGCTGCCCTTACAGCGGCAGACCCTCAGCAAGTTGGTGGGGCTAAGCCTGAGCAGCTTATTGTGGAATTGCCCCAGAGGATAATTACCCTTATGAAAATGCTTATGCCGGCGATGCGCGTCAATTGGGACAAGTTGTCCGCGTGCAAGCAAAAGAGGGATGAAAGCGTATCCGACTTCTTTACGAGATTCGAGGAAGCATTTGTCGATCATAGTGGCCAGGACATGGGTTCAGAAGGTGGTCAGCGGTTGTTTGTTGATAAGTTTGTATCGAACTTGTTGCCCGAACTTAGCAATAAGTTAAAAAATTCTGAGAGTTCATGGGCTGTTTCTACCACTGCTCAAATATTGGCTACTGCCCAATATTACGAAAATAGGGAAAAGGAGGAAAGTGAACGTGCAGATAAGAAAACAAAGGATCTTAAAACTAAGGTCCTATTGCAGCAAGCGTATCCTCCGCGCTCAAATTTCAATGATTCGCAACAGCCAAATAGATCGCAATCACAGTTCTCTAGATCGCAGACACGGAATGACTCTCCCGCACCTCGTTTTGTGTTGGGATATAATCAATGTGCGTACTGTCGAGGGGAGGGCCATTTGAAGTTTAATTGTCCGGTTCTCCGTGATAGGAATAATGGTGTGTCAGCTCGAGGAGGTCGTGGTGGTCCTCAACAAGCTTCACGTGGTAGAGGTCGTGGAGTTACTCAGAATCAGGCCGAGCGTTTTGCCACTTCCTCAGACTCGCAGAATTGTTTCGATCGACGTGAACAATTGTCCGGTAGATCTGCACAGTATCATGTGGATGACCATTACGTTGAGCATGATGTTGATACGGATGGTATCTACTAGGACAGCCATAGACGAAGGAAGGGAGAAGTATCAGTTCCGGTTGATCAGAGAGGACCTTATGTTGCAGTAGCCACAATGGGCGTCGTTGAGCCTTTTCTGTTGGACACTGGTGCAGCAAAAAGTTCCATTATGCATTCGAAACTCCCTGGCGCGCCTTTGTCTGGCTTAACGAATGTTTCCGTTGGATTCTCTGGCGCCCCCGTTACCAATCCAGTCTCTCGCCCCTTGCCTCTTACGATTGGGTCTCACGAGTTGGAAGCTCCTTTGATTTTGACTACTGGTTGTGGTGAGAATCTTTTGGGCTTGGATTTGTTGAAGAGGTTACATGCGACTTTATACTGCTCTCCTACGGGTGTGGAGCTTACATTGGGTGAGAATGTGATTTCCCCTATGTATCTCTCGATTGATAAGCTCCCGCCGGAATTGAGTTCTCTTCCGGTCTCTTTGTGGGCAACAGGTCCCAATGATGTGGGCCTACTGAGCATCCCACCTTATGTTGTTCAATTGAAGGCTGATGCGCGCTTACCACGCATACCCCAGTATCGTATTTCCCTTGATGGTGAACGGGCGCTTTTAGCGATCATTTATGATCTGATCGTTAAAGATGTTATCGAAGAGACACGAGGTAACGTGTGTAATAGTCCCGTGTTGCCTATTCTGAAACGAACTGATCCGTCCAAGCCTGCCGTGTACCGTCAAGTTATTGACTTACGGGAAGTAAATAAAATTGTTGTCCCACAGTTTCCTGTGGTTCCAGACATTACGGCTTTACTGACTCTGATTCCAGCCTCTGCATCATGGTTCTCGGTAATCGATCTGAAGAATGCGTTCTTTAGCATTCCGATTGCTGAGGTAAGTCGTGATTTGTTCGGATTTTCGTTAGGAGGTCGCAGTTTCCGGTTTAAACGCGCACCTCAAGGCTACTGTGAGAGCCCATCGATCTATAGCCAAGCTCTTAAAAGTCAACTAGACGCATTTGTGCTGCCAACTGGTGCGGCTTTGATTCAGTACGTTGACGATCTGTTGGTAGCTGCAGATACTGAGCAAGTTTGCAAGACTGCTACTGTGTCACTATTGCAGCATCTTTGTGACTTACACCACAAAGTGTCACCTTCTAAGTTACAATATTGTTGTCAAGAAGTTACCTACTTAGGTCACTTATTGTCAAAGGCGGGAAGAAGGTTGACCCCTGAAAGAATTGCAGCAATTGCTCGAATGACTGTGCCGACGACCCAGAGAGATGTGCGTGCCTTTTTAGGTATCACGTCATGCTGCAGACAGTGGATTCCAAATTTTTCACTGTTAGCGAAGCCATTGATAGCTCTCACATGCAAGGATGTTTCGACTCCTTTGCCATGGACGGAGGAATGTCAGAAAAGTTTTTCTGAACTACGTGATGCATTGTGTTCGGCTCCTGTGTTAGGTACTCCTGATTACAGCAAGCCATTCACATTATACCTTCACGAGAGGGAAGGTTGTGCGTTGAGTGTTTTAACGCAACAATTTGGTGACAAGCAGCGCCCGTGTGCATATTTTTCCTCCACCTTAGACCCGGTAGCTAGAGCGTTGCCAAGTTGCTTAAGGGCGACGGCGGCAGCAGCGGCGTCTATTCAGCAGTCCGCAGGTCTTGTTATGGATAATATGCTCATGGTGATGGTTCCGCATGCAGTTGATACCCTTTTGAATCGGACAAAGACTCAACATCTGACGAGTGCAAGGTTGTCTGGGTACGAGCTGACCCTTTTGGCAAGTCATATACAGATTAAACGTTGTAATGTACTGAATCCGGCGACATTGTTGCCGATTAATATGGAATCAGATGATGTGCCACCACATGATTGTTATTTACGAACTGAGGAAGAAACAAAAGGTCGTGTGGACCTGAAAAACACTCCCTTGACAGATCCCGATGGTACTTTGTATGTGGATGGTTCGTGCTTTAAATTGCCGAATGGTGATGTGACGACTGCGAATGCTGTAGTGACGTTGAGCACGGTTGTGGAAACTGCGAGATTGAATCAGAATTCAGCGCAAGCTGCAGAGTTGATTGCATTGACAAGAGCGTGTGTTTTGTCTAAAGGAAAGCGAGTGAATGTGTTTACCGACAGTCAGTATGCATTCGGTGTTGCGCATAACTTTGGAAGATTGTGGAGAGAAAGAGGATTTATGACATCGCATGGTACGAAGATTCAGCATGGGCAGCTTGTGAATGACCTTTTGGATGCACTTACGCTGCCTAAACAAGTGGCGATTGTTAAATGTAGTGCACATCGGAAAGTGACGGATGATGTTGGTCGTGGTAATGCATTTGCGGATGAGATTGCTAAGGAAACGGCTAAGGATCTTGCGACTCGAATGTATGTCACGAGTTCAGTGAGGTGGCCGATGGAGACTGGTATGTGTGAAAATACTATTGAGAGTGTGAAAGCAATTCAGGACGAAGCTACTAAAGCCGAAAAGACTAAGTGGAAAGAAAGTACGGGAAAGTTGGACATGCATGGATGTTGGGTTGACCTGACGGAATGTCAGAGGTGGATGTTACCAGATGCGTACGTATTAGCTGTTGTAACGATGGCTCATGGGTTGTCACATATCAGTGCGAAAGGAATATGTAGGTTTTTGTCCCCTGTATGGAGAAATGAGGGTATTGCTAAGTGTGCCGAGAGAGTGGTTAAGAACTGTATGGTGTGTTTGATGCACAATCCTGGCAAGGGCACTCCCACTCCACCTGGTCATTTTGCTCCTCCTGTTTGTCCCTTTGAGGTTATCCAGCTGGACTTTATCCATATGGAGAGATGCAATAACCTAAAGTATGTTTTGGTTGTGGTTTGTGCGTTCTCCAGATGGATTGAGGCCTATCCTCTTAAGGATAACACTGCCCTGTCCACAGCAAAAATCCTGCTGAAGGAATATTTTCCTCGGTATGGAATGCCACGGATTGTATGGTCGGATAATGGGAGTGAGTTTGTGGGAAGTGTAATGCAGAGTGTGTGCAAGGGTCTTGGAATTCGTCAAAAATTCCATAGCGCTAATCATCCACAGGCAGCGGGTTTGGTTGAAGGGTACAATGGTACCCTAAAACTAAAACTCGCCAAGATCCAGGCTACGACTGGTCTATCATGGCCTGATGCCTTGCCTCTGCCTCTCCTATCGACCAGAGCGACCGTACACTCTCGAGTAGGGCTTAGCCCATATGAGATTGTGTTCGGCCGCCCTGCGAATATTTGGGGGGTCCCGAGACCAAGGGCTTTTGATAGTCTTGAGTATCCAATGTTAATTGATTACCTGCATGATTTGACCACTAAACTACGGTTAATCCATCAACAGGTCTTTGAAGCTCTACCGGCGCAGACAGAGGGCCCTGGACACCAGCTCCGGCCAGGAGACTGGGTTGTTACCCGAAATTTTGGTCGGAAGCGTAACTTGGAGCCAAGATTTGTAGGACCCTTTCAAGTCTTATTAACGACGAGGACTGCGGTTCGACTGGAGGGCCGGAAGAATTGGGTGCACGCCAGCCATACGAAAAAGGTACCGATTCCCTTGCCAACGGATGGTTGGGTGAGGACTGGGATTTCGGCAACAGAAACTGAGACTCCTTTGCACTTTGTGCCGTTTAGCGACGCTCAACCTGTGGGGAATGATTTGTCACTGCCAAACCCACATGTGGAGTCATCGGTAGCAGAGAGCCCAAGGTCTGACTCGTTGTCCGCTTCATCGAATACTGTTGCGCCAGCTGAACAATTGTTTGTAGAGCAAACTCGACCTGGAAGAAGTCGATACTTTCTTCGTTCAAGGACTAATAGAAATTAGTTGTATATTCGCTTCTGATGTTATGAACATTATGGACAATTATATCCTTTCTTTTTAAGTTTTTATGTGCTGTCCCACGGCTCAGAGATTTGTAATCTGAACTTTTTCGAGGGAACCTCTCCATCCGGGTTACCGTAGGGCCGTGCGGGTACTCCTTTCTGTTTAGCAGGTTTCTGACGCTAGGTCGGTTACTTTTGTCGATTCCTGGGAACTCCTGGGGATTGATAATCGCTACTCAGAACGAAGTGCGTCAAGTACGTCACGGACGGTTTGTAGAGGATGGTATTCTCTAAGCTGTTGGAAGTAGAAAGGATGTCGGCGCAGAGATCGGAATTAAGAAGAGTTGTATGTACCAAATGCTTTTTGTTTCAGGTGTTCCTATTTTTCCTGACTGTATCTATGTTATTGGTGGGTGGAGTGTATTTAGGAGTACAGTTGTTATTACCTTCTGTTTCACCTACCTCTTCTCCTAAACTGAGCTCCCTCACCACTGTTTCCCCACATTCTTTTCATCCCCTGCCTCAGCATGAACAGGTTAGGCGGGCGGAATTTATGAATAACTCCTTCGTTCAACTTCTACATCAGCATCAGTTGGTGATGAATACTACCAATTGTTGGGTGTGTGGGTTAATGCCACATACCATGGATAGGGGTATTCCATATTTGGTCCTTCCTTACAGCCCCCAGGGTTCGGCTCGAGCATTCCAAACTATGTTCCGTAGTGCACTAGATTCCTACCCCAGTCGAGAGCCACGTTCTGCCAATTTTGGTCCTGGGCCGTATCATAAACCTTTGGCGATAGCGATAGCGGATTTAGATAGAGATGTTTTTGATGCATCGCTTATCCCAAATGAAGAGGTACAGGCTTATAAGGATCTGAGCGAGGCTGAGTATAGTACGTCAGTGGGTGATAGACAGCTTAAGAGCTCGTCCCCAATATGGATTGTACCACACCTCGGTAATTTCTGCTTGAAGGGTATGGGTCGAAATCCGAGAGCACAACTTGGGAACAGTGCTTGCACTGACACGTATGTTCTGCCGATGCTCTCCTCCCCTGTTTTTCTGACCGCTAAGGGCACTTATTTTGTATGTTATGAACGCGCATATACATGGTTACCCCGTGATTTTTCGGGTACCTGTTATATTGCTAATCTTTTACCGCCGACTTTCACAGTTGCCTCAGATTATCACAAGACTAGAGTTGTGAGAGGCGTTATTAGCAAAGAGGATACTGCCGGTCAAGAAGCAGGAGACTTCTTTAAGGGTTTCTTGCCGTTTTGGGGACCTATGGTTAATAGTAGGAACCTAAGACAGTTGACACGTGTAGTAGAGTCGATTGCTAATATTACTGCAAGTGCCCTTGGTAATCTCACAGCGGAACTTCAGGCGGATAGACTCATGATGTTGCAGAACCGTATGGTTCTAGATGTTGTTCTCGCAGATAGAGGTGGTGTGTGCAAAGTTATCCATTCGAGTTGTTGCATTTTTATTCCTGACAATGCTCCAACTGTCTACCAAGCCATCTCGAAGTTGCACAAGATCTCCGAGTCCATACACGTGGACGAAGGTAATTGGACGCTTCTAGGATGGTTTTGGGGTCTGATGTCAACTTGGGGTTGGAAGATTCTGATGATTATAGGAGTTGTTGTAACGTTTCTGTTCACGTGTTGTCTTTGTGTACAATGTGGTCCTGCCTTATGTGGCCTATGTGCTACAACGTGTATAAGGCGACCATCTGTTACCAAGGAGACGTTGATGAATAGAATGATGTTCCAGCAGCAATTGAACGATCTGATGAATATTGAAATAGATTCTGATCTTGACTAGTGCTTGCCTACATGAGGGCAAAAGGAGCGTCTGAGGTTCCATGTGGGACGGAACGACACTTTTTGGGTGATGACGAATATGGGTGAGTTGGGTATCTACGAACCGCAAATGACGAGTATAGTGGGTGTACGCAGTTTCGCTACGCAACCACGTATGGTTCGTCTAATTTTTGGGTTTGTTCATCTGACCCCTCGGGTTCCATTTTAGATACGGCATCCATTTTGTCTCTTGCCCTCAAGTAGCCAGCGAACGGACTTCGTCCGCTTCGTGACCCTGGGACTCCCAAGCTTACACAAGGGACATGTGTTCTTTGGAGTATGACTTTTATGACGAGGGGAACGACACGACGAAGGCAGATGGCCCCGCTCAAGGCTCATCTTGCCGTGCCGGTCTATTGTTTCAGCCATGCATACATTAGACACGGTGTCTCTGATCCCGTTATCAAGTTCCCTTTATTACTCCTAACACTCTTCTCTAATCTGTTGTGCATCCTTGTCCTTTCTTTGCATCTGTTCTTGTCCCTTCTCCTAATGTGTTTATGGTCAGGATGGAATGTGTTTTATTGCAGAGAAGATATGTTTTTATAGTTGGGAACTGGCAATACTGTTGTAATTATGTTCCGGCCTCCTGAAACATGACCGCGACCCTTTTGAAGTTTATTATGGGAACTGAGTTGTAATCTTTGTTCACTATACTGTTCTATGGGAAAAACGTGTATAAAAGGAGCGATCCACTTTTGCAAATTGAAGCAGTCTCCGAGAACCTACACGCTGTGTACTTCTTGTGACCTCTGTATCCCTGCAGTTAATAAACGCTGATCTCTGACGTCGCTGGAAGTGTCCCGTGTCTCTGTGTTTGGTACGCCAGAACAGGTAACCCGCGAAGGTTTCAGGTGTTGTTCCCTGGCACCGCTGGGTCTTAGAAAAACCCAGTCCTTCAGTTCTCAAGGTCGTTGCCCAGGAGGCAGTCCACGGGCTGGGAGGTTCGGACCGCCACCTTTAACTTGCCGGTGACTCCCCCCCTTTCAAAGGGGACAAGGGCCATCCGGCAGAGGCTCTCGGAATTGTCTGATGATATGACGGGACAAAAGGCACCGGGCAGGATCTGATCTTCGGAGACCAGGTGACAATGAACCGCCGTGACACTCGCCCCCGTGTCCCGGAGGCCCTCGACGCGGTGACCGTTGACCGTTACCTGCTGTCGGTACTTCTTCGTGTTGGCGGGCAGGGACATTCCGGGGACCATCTCCCGGTCCCCTAGGGAGACCAAGGCCATGGCGGCTGGTTCCCATTCTTCGGAGTCTTCCATCTCTTCCCCCAGGGCTACGGAGGCCATTTGTCGAGCCGGCGGGGTTGTTGTGGCGGTTCGCTGGTACATGGGACATTGAGGGTCGCTGGCATAGTGTCCGGTCTGTTGGCAGCGGAAACAGGTGATCCTCACTCGGGGCCCCGGCCTCCCTGGTGGCCCGGTGCTGGCCGGAGGTGGAGCTGGAAAGGGCGGAGGTTGTCCTCTGGGGGGGCTGAGCGGGGATCCCCCCGGGAGTTCCCTTGGCCGGCCTTGATTCCCTCCGCCCCTCTGGCGGGGGGGTCCCTGACTGTGGCGACTGTAGTCTCCCACGGGGCCCCGGGAGACCCGGGTGTTTACCCACCGGTCAATCAATCAATCAATCAATCAATCAATCAAAGACATTTATAGAGCGCACTACCTACCCGTAGGGTCTCGAGGCGCTTGGGGGGGGGGGGGGTGCCGCTACTGCTCGAACAGCCAGGTCTTGAGCTTCTTCCTGAAGGAGAGGTGGTCTTGGGTCAGGCGCAGGTCGGCCGGGAGGGAGTTCCGGTCAGCCTCGATGGCCAGTTTCCGAGGGTCTGTGAGTTTGCTGTCCAGGAGGTGCTGGCGCAGCTCTACAAAGCAATTAGCGGACAAGTGTTCCCATGCGATTAGGTCGAACAGCTCCTCAAAGGTGGAGACCTTGCTGCCCTTGATCCATCCGTCCAAGGCCCGGCTGTAAAAGTTCACGTACTCCACCCAGGTGGTACCGGGTATCTTCTTGCAGTCTCTAAACCATTGCCGGTACATTTCAGGGGTGAGCCCATATCTGGCTACTAGGGCCTCTTTCATGTGACTGTAGGAGTTCATCACCGTGGAGGGCAGGTCCAGCAGGGTATCTCTCCCCTCGCTCAGGAACCGGCCCCACAGCCCAGCCCCCCAGTCTTTCTGTGGGACTCGGTGGGAGGTCATGGCGACTTCGTAGGCTTTGAACCATTGCTGGATGTCGTCGTTCTTATAGTATTCTTTCACCACATCTTTGGGGATGTGGACCTTTGGTTCCACGGTGGAGGAGAGGGGTTGGGTTTCTGAGGGTCTGGCCTCCGCATTCTTAGCCTTGAGCTCGATCTCTTTTAGGCTACGTTCGTGCTCTAGTTGGAGTTTTCTTTCTTCATGTTCTCTTTGTCGTTTCTTTTCCTCGAGTTCTCCTTGTAGGCGTAACTGTTCCACCGCCAGCTTTTTTTCAGCCAGTTTTAGCTCTCCTTTGATTTTTAATTTTGCTAGTTCTAGTTCGTGGTTGCGACCTCTTTCTCTGTCCGCTAGTTCCTCTGGGGATAGGCCCCCCTCGGGGGCGCCGTTCCTCCCCGGGGTGCTTCGTGGTTCGTTGGGAGGCTCTCCTTCTGTTTGTGTCCGGGGAGTTCCCGCCTCGACCCAGGTTTTTAATGCCCCCTGGAAGTCCTCTTTCGTGCTTAGTCCGGTGGTAGCGATTCCAAAGTCTTTGCAAAATTGTTTCAGTTCTCGGTGCGTATAAGATTCTAACTGGTCCTTTTGGAATGTCGTGCTCGGGTTGGTGCCTGCGGCACCTAGGGAAGTTTCTCCTTCCATTTCTTCTTGGTAGTGCGTAAGCCGTCTACTGCACGATCTCTAGGTGTTGGCTCGGATCCCGTCGCCTGCCACCAAATGTTGGAAGGCGTTCCCCGGGGAGGCTACGGAATGCGTTCCCGACCACCCGGAGGCCCACCTTTCCCAGAGTTAGGCCGAGCAAGAGCGGGGAGGCCCTTCCTGGAAGGGTCTCGTACCTAGGATCGCACACGCTGCGCTTACTCTCTCTTCGGATAGAGGGACACCACACAGTAATTCATTGTAAGACAATATGCTTTTATCAGTAGTTGTCAGGGATCTTTATGATCCGGCAGGCAGGTGCCGAATTAATGCCACAAGCGGCAGCGATCTCGTGATGAGAGAAAAGGGGTAGCAGGACAGTCTTTGAATCAGTGTCTCTGCGTGGTATCCAGCGCACAGCTCTCAATCCTCGAGCTGAGGGGATGTTGCTTCTCTCGGCAATTTCTGCCGTTTCTCTTGAACGAGCGGGC
The DNA here is from genome assembly GCF_964204655.1 of Triturus cristatus. NCBI lineage: Eukaryota > Metazoa > Chordata > Amphibia > Caudata > Salamandridae > Triturus > Triturus cristatus. The sequence continues at coordinate 681,746,745 of NC_140582.1, forward strand.
CGCGAGTCACTCAGCAGGCACAGGAGGTTCGTAGTTCGGGGAGCCGCGACGGCGTCAGCAGGGCTCAGATGGTGCAGAGTTCGGGGAGCCGCGACAGCGTCAGCAGGGCTCAGATGGTTCGGAGTTCGGGGAGCCGCGACAGCATCCGCAGGGCTCAGATGGTTCAGAGTTCGGGGAGCTGCGACAGCGTCAGCAGGGCTCAGATGGTTCAGAGTTCGGGTAGCGTTCTTCGGTTCGGGGAGCGATCGAGCCGTGACCAGGTCAGCAGGCTCTCGTCAGTCCAGGTCTTCTCTGCCCTCGTCCCTTCAGCACCTCTTGTTATACTCCCCCTCCTCTTTGAAGTCCGGAGTCCTCGCGGAGAGGGGTCTGGTGCCTGGGGGGCAGTGTGTCAGGGTTTCCTGTCGCTCGGCCATTTGATCTGTTCAGGTGGGTCCGGGAGGGACTCCAGGCGCCTGCTCCCCGGTGGCCTGTTGGTCGATCGAAACCTCCCTCGGGGGAGAGACCAGAGGTGTGACAGGATCGGTGCCTCTCGGTCAGGTTTGGGGGGGTTTCGCTCTCCCTCGGCCGGGCATGCATGTTGGGGATCTGGTCGGCCCTCGGGATGTTGGCCCATGGGAGCCGGAAGGCTGTATCAACGAGGTTCGGCGTGGTTGCAGGGTAACTTGCTGGTCGGGAGGGCCCACGCCATGAGGCCGGTCTCACAATATATATATATATATACACTGAGAAAACAAAGGATACAGGGACGTTATAGTTAGCAAATTGAATAACAATGCTAACAATAACATGCACCCCGCAAGGCACTGCTTATGACCTCACATATTACATCACTCATGACAAGGTCAGTAACATCACTAATGACATCTCAAATTACATCACTGATGACATCACTGAGGAGATCATCCTGTCACTGTGAGTGTTTTTAAAACATTTATGAGTATTAATTATATCTGCACCAAGGTGTATTGATAAATCAGTCGGTGTATGAGTGTCTGTGTGGATGATTTAGTGAGTGAGTGACTGGTCATATAAGTAAGTGGTTATACGTATCTCAGTGAATGTATGGGTGAGTGACTAGGTTGTGCGAATGTATATATATCAGTCTATCAGTTGGTGTGTAGGTGGCTGAATGGGTTAGTGAGTAGGTACATGAGTGGCTGTATGGGTTATTGATTGGGTGTCTGAGTACCTGTATGGGTATATGAGTGTTTGTGTCAGTGAGTGAAGGCATGTGTGACTATTTGCATGCATGAGTGAGTGGGTGAGTCAGTGGCTGTATGGGTTCATGAGTGCATATGTTAGGGGCTGTATGGGTGAGTGTGCATACAGCTGTGTCAGTGAGTAAAAGGATGTGTCAGTGGTATATGAGAAACTACATATTTGAAAAGCAGTATACGTGAGTGCTGAAGTATATGAGCGCAAAAAGAATAATTGATGGACAGAATGCAGAACGATGTCATAAATTCGCCCCAGTACAGAGATCAGGGCCTAAATCCATTGTTTTTTTTTTTTGCCATGCCATTCCAGTTTGGACCTAGCCATATGCAAATCAGTCTTGACCCTCCCCCCAATGGAAACAGTCCAGCTCGAACTGCCAGGCCAGGTCTTCCCTGGACTATAAACAAGCATCCTAGAACCAATTTTGGGGTTTAACCCCTCATCAGCCTGGATAGCTTGATTTCAGTGGCATGGAGAGCAGGGGACCCACGTCTGAGCATGCCCGTCCAACTTGGGGTGACAAAAGCAAAAGGAACAATTGATGGACAGAATGCAGAACAATGTCATACATTCACCCCAGTACAGTGATCTGGGCCTAAATCCATAGTTTTTCTGCTCACCATGCCATTCCAGTTTTGACCCAGCCATATGCAAATCAGTCTTGACCCTCCCCCCAATGGAAACAGTCCAGCTCGAACTGCTAGGCCAGGTCTTCCCTGGACTATAAACAAGCATCCTAGAACCAATTTTGGGGTTTAACCCCTCATCAGCTAGGATAGCTTGATTCCAGTGGCATGGAGAGCACAGGACCCGCATCTGGGCATACCCGTCCCGCTCGGGGTGACAAATGCAAAAAGAACAATTGATGGACAGAATGCAGAACAATGTCGTACATTCACCCCATTACAGAGATCTGGGCCTAAATCCATAGTTATTTTGCTCATCATGCCATTCCAGTTTGGACCCAGCCATATGCAAATTAGTCTTGTCCCTGCACCCAATGGGAACATTCCAGCCCGAACTGCCAGGCCAGGTCCTCCCTGGACTGGAAGCAAGCATCCCAGGATCGTGTATGGGGTGTCACCCCTCATCAGCCAGGATAGCTTGATTTCAGTGGCATGGAGAGCACGGGACCCACGTTTGGGCATACCCATCCCACTCGGGTGACAAAAGCAAAAAGAACAATTGAAGGCCAGAGTGCAGAACAATGTCATACATTCACACCAGTAAGAGATCTGGGCCTAAATCCATCGTTTTTTTTGCTCACCATGCCATTCCAGTTTTGACCCAGCCATATGCAAATCTGTCTTGACCCTGTACCTAATGGGAACAGCACAGCCCGAACTGCCAGGCTAGGTCCTACCTGGACTGGATACAAGCATCCTAGGACCGGTTTCAGGGTTTCACCCCTCATGAGCTAGATTAGCTGTATTCCAGTGGCATGGAGAGCACGGGACCCACATCTGGACATACCCGTCCCACTCGGGGTGACATATGCAAAAAGAACAATTGATGAACTGAATGCAGAACAATGTAATACATTCACCCCATTACAGAGATCTGGGCCTAAATCCATCATTATTTTGCTCATCATGCCATTCTAGTTTGGACCCAACCAAATGCAAATTAGTCTTGACCCTGCACCCAATGGGAACAGTCCAGCCCGAAATGCCAGGCCAGGTCCTCCCTGGACTGTAAACAAGCATCCTAGGACCGTTTTTTTTTTTTTATCCTCATCAGCCAGGATATCTTGATTCCAGTGGCATGGAGAGCACTGGACCCACGTCTGGGCATACCCCTCCCACTCGGGGTGGCAAATGCAAAGGACCTTGCTTGGCAGTTTGATCCGGACTGTTCCCAAGAGGCAGAGGGTCAAGACTGATTTGCATATGGCTGGGTCTAAAATGGGGTGGCATGGTGAGCAAAAGAACAATGGATTTAACCCTAATCTCTTGACTGGGGGTGAATGTATGATTTATTCAGCATTCCATTCATCATTTGTTTGCATAACATTTTGCACCCCATGTGGGATGGGCATGCCCAGACGTGGGTCCCTTGCTCACTGTGCCACTGGATTCAAGCTAGCCTGGTGATGAAGGGTAATATCCCGAAACCAGTCTTAGGATGCTTGTTTCTAGTCCAGGGAGGACCTGGCTTGGAAGTTCGGTCTTGACTGTTCCCATGAGGCACAAGGTCAAGACTGATTTGCATATAGCTGTGTCTAAACTGGGGTGACATGGTGAGCAAAAGAACAATGGATTTAACCCAGATCTCTTGACTGGCGTGAATGTATGATTTATTCAGCATTCTGTCCATCATTTGTTTGTGTAGCACTTTTCACCCTTTGTGGGATGGGTATGCCCAGACGTGGGTCCCTTGCTCGCTTTGCCACTGGATTCAAGCTAGCCTGGCTGATAAAGGGTAGTACACAGAAACCGATCCCAGGATGCTTGTTTCTGGTCCAGGGAGGACCTGGCTTAGCAGTTCAGTCTGGACTGTTCCCATGAGGCACAGGGTCAAGACTGATTTGCATATGGCTGTGTCTAAACTGGGGTGGCATGGTGAGCAAAAGAACAATGATTTTAACCCAGATCTCTTGACTGGGGTGAATGTATGATTTATTCAGCATTCCGTCCATCATTTGTTTGCATAGCACTTTTCACTCTTTGCGGGATCGGTATGCCCAGACGTGGGTCCCTTGCTCACTGTGCCACTGGATTCAAGCTAGCCTGGCTGATGAAGGGTAGTAAACAGAAACCAATTCCAGGATGCTTGTTTATGGTCCAGGGAGGACCTGGCTTGGCAGTTTGGTCTGGACTGTTCCCATGAGTCACAGGGTCAAGGCTGATTTGCATATAGCTGGGTCTAATCTGGGGTGGCACGGTGAGCAAAAGAACAATGGATTTAACCCAGATCTCTTGACTGGGGGTGAATGTATGATTTATTCAGCATTCTGTCAATCATTTGTTTGCGTAGGAGTATATAAGTAACTGTATGTGTGAGTGAGTGATTGGGAGAGTGGCTGTATGGGTGAGTGTGTGCTTGTGGCAGTGACTGTATATGTGAGTGAGTATGTATTAATGTCTGTATGAATAAGTGAGTTGGTGTGTGTATAACTGTATAGGTGAGTAAGTGGCTGTGTGATTGACTCTATAGGTGAGTGAGTAGGTGTGTGAGTAGCTCCTTGGTTGACTGAGAGTGTGTGAGTGCCTGTATAGGTGTAGGAGTGGATATATCAGGGGCTGTATTAGTCAGTGAGTTGGTGTATGAGTGCCTGTACTGGTGACTGAGTCAATGTGTGTGTAGACCTATGAATCAGTGAGTTGGCGGGTAAGTACTGGTATGGCTGTGTCATGGTTTTGAGAATGGTAGTATGGAATTTGGAGTTGGTGAAGGAAAGGTTATATTGAGGTGTGAGTGGGTGTGTGTGAGATTCTGTGGGTGACAATAAATGCAAAAACAATATTATCCCCGTGCACTCAAGTTATATTTACAAAATTCAAGAGTTCCTGTTGGCACCACCTGTGTCACACGGAGTCCAACCATGTCTTTGAATATGAAGAATATTGTGGAGAGTATCACCTACCCACCAAACAAGTGCGCACTGTACTCAATGAAACACTAAGGTTTCTTCACATATTTCGATTTATTATTTTTTTTGAAAATAATTTCTCCATCGATTAAACTTCAAGTATTGTTAGATCAGTTACATGTTGCATACACACTCATCTTCAAGATGAGTGTGTATGCAACATGTAACTGATCTAACAATACTTGAAGTTTAATCGATGGAGAAATTATTTTCAAAAAAAATAATAAATCGAAATATGTGAAGAAACCTTAGGGCCCGATTCACAGAACTAACTTAAGACAAAATCCTAAACTTACTACCATTTTGGTATTCACAGAAGGCACTTACTCATTTTGGTATTCACAGAAGGCACTTACTCATTTCGGTATTCACAGAAGTTAGGAGTCCTAACTTTAGGACTCCTAAATGACTTCTGTGAATACGGAAAGTCTTAAAATTAGGATTTTTCTCAGTTTAGTAGTAGTATAGTTAGGACTCCTAACTTTAGGACTCCTAAATGCCTTCTGTGAATACCGAAAGTCTTAAAATTAGGATTTTTCTCAATATAATAGTAGTAAAGTTAGGACTCCTAACTTTAGGACTCCTAAATGCCTTCTGTGAATACCGACGGCCTTAAAATTAGGAATCTTTCTCAGTTCAGTAGTAGTAAAGTTAGGAGTCCTAACTTTAGGACTTCTAAACTGAGAAAAATCCTAATTTTAAGACTTTCGGTATTCACAGAAGGCATTTAGGAGTCCTAAAGTTAGGACTCCTAACTTCTGTGAATACCGAAGTGAGTAAGTGTCTTATGTGAATACCAAAATGAGTAAGTGCCTTCTGTGAATACCAAAATGGTAGTAAGTTTAGGATTTTGTCTTAAGTTAGTTCTGTGAATCGGGCCCTTAGTGTTTCATTGAGTACAGTGCGCACTTGTTTGGTGGGTAGGTGATACTCTCCACAATATTCTTCATATTCTGTGGGTGACGTCATCAGTAATGTTATTTGAGATGTCATCAGTGAGGTCACTGACCATGTCATAAGTGATGTAATATGTGAGGTCATAAGCAGTGCTTAGTTAGTTCAGCTAAATATAACAGCTGAATTTCTCTGGTTTTGTATAGGTGAAACCTGAGCCTAATTTTAATGTCTCTGTAAACTTTGTTTTTTTCAGTGAATTTCTAAGGTTTTTTGTATTCCATTTGCTAACTATAACGTCACTGGAACCTTTAGTTTTTTCAATGAATTTATAAGGTTTTTTAAACTCTAATTTCTAACAATACCGTCCCTGTAACCTTTAGTTTTTACAGTGAATTTCTATGTTTTTCAAAGTACCAGTCACGTTTGCAGAGTCATCAAGAAATGGGGTAAGGCCTCTGACCTGCTCTCAGGAATTCCACTGCGTAGGACTTACAGGAGGTACCAGGAGGGCTTTTTGGCCCCCAAGGTCCCTCTAGAGCCAAGGGGACTTCATCCCTCAACAAGTAGTTTGCTGAGAGGCACATTTACAGAGTGGTAAAGTAAGGGGGAATGATCTCTAATATGTTCTCAGCAATCCTGCTGTGCGGGACTTACTGGAGGTAACATGAGGGGGAGTCCTTGGGGGCCAACTACACCTCCTATTACCTCCAATACGTCCCTTACAGCAATGTTGTTCAGATCAGATAGCAGGCCTTGCCCCCTTTCTCATCATTCTGCAAACACACCTCCTGGTGCACTACTGGTAAGGGTATGAAGTCCCCTTGGCTATTAAGGGTTTTTGGGGGCCAATAACTGCTCCTGTTACCTCCAGCAATTCCCACACAGTGGGTTTGCTGAGAGGTTTTTGGTGGTCACAACCTTGCTCCACCACTCTGCAAATGTACCTCCTGCTGCTTTGGGGGAAAAAGTCCACTTTAGTCTTGAGGCCCTCATGGGCATCATCCACCAGCAGAGTGCCAAGAGGTACATTTGTACATTAGGGTCCCCCTTCCCAGGACCATTTTGGGCCCTGGGGACCCAATCCCCTGGGGCCTGATCCTGTTTTAATTTCTTTTAAACGGGATTGGGGCTCCATCTCCCATGGCCTGGCTTTTAAAAAAAAATGTTTTATTTAAAGGTGAGGGGTGCCCACGGGCCCCCCTGCTGGGCCATTTTCAGCTCCGGGGACCCACCCCCGGGGCATGCCAATTTTTTAAAAATAATTGGGGTGGGGCATGTGGCCCCCTTCTAAGCCAATTTTGGACCCGAGGACACCATCCCCCAGAATGGACCTTCAACATTTTTTATTTAATGGTGACAAGGGCCAGCGCATGACCCTCCCGGCGATTATATTGCCCCGGGGACCCCATCCCTGGGGGCATGTCCAGCTCATTGAGGACCGTGGGGTAGCCAGAAGGCCCCCACTGTTCTGGCCGGCTCCCTGCCTCCTGCGGGAGGCTGCATTGCTTTTGGAAAGAGGGAGCTGCAAACATGCATCTCCCTCTGTCCAAAAGCAATTATGCTCCATTTCATGGAATCAAGAGCATTTTCAATGCTCTAGCTTCCATGAAGCGGACCAGAGTTTGCTATGGCTTGGTGGGAGAGTCCTTTGCAAACTGCAATCTGCTGGAGATGAGCACCCCGGGACATTGCTGGAGCCACTTCTGGATATGGCGACCCCCAGGGCCATGCAGGACTCCTGGAAGGGCACCGTGATGTCCCCTCCCATCCTGTATTTATAGCCCTGGGGAGGTCATGGTCCCCAGGGCTGCATGGGAGGGCCAGAGCCCCCCACGCATCACTTTTTTATATTTTAGGCAGAGGTGGCAGTCCTGGGATCTGTGGAGGAGGCTGTAAGGCTTCCCGTTTATTTAAAAAAAAATAATAATGCATGAGCCCTGGGGAGGTGGTGGTCCCCAGGACATTGGGGAATGCACGAGGCACCCCATAAAATTGAAAATAGACCTAGGGAGGTGGCAGTCCCCAGGGGCAAGGGGGGGCCCATTAGGTCCTCCATATTCTTGTAATTAGCCAGAGGAAGTGGCGGCCCCAGGGGCTGGTGGGGTTACGAGGCCCCCCACATAATACACAATAGCCCCGGGAAATGGCGGCTCCCGGGACTGCGCCTGCATAAATAATAATATTAGCCCCAGAGAGGTGGCGGTCCTTTGGGTTTTAATACACCCTAGGAGGGGGTCCCCTGTGCACCCCCTCTTACATATAATAAATGCCTGTGACCTGGCCCACGCAGGGGTTATTTGAAAGCAAACCCAGGAGCCCGCGCTTGTATAAAAAGAAAATTGCCATGTTTTCGTGAATATCACCAAATAGCAGCAAATTTCCTTTTTAAATGAATTGGTATTCTGCCATGGTGGGGTCACAGTGGGATCCTAAGACTACGGTTTGGAGGACCACAGCTGCGTCCACTTCACCTTCAAGAGAACGACGACCCACCAACACCAGCAACAGGCAGCCCGCAGAAGCTGGAACAAGATCACAGCAGACCAGCTCGCCACCTCCCTGAACCAGCACCCTCCTGCCAGCTCAGCGAACCCCAGCCAAGCCGCCGACAACCTCACGAAGTGGATCAGCAACTGCGCGGACGAACTCGCCCCACTGAGGACCCCGCCTAGCAGACCCGGCAGCAATAAGGCCCCATGGTTCACCGACGAACTCAAGAGCTCCAAGAAGAACTGCCGAGCCCTCGAGAAAGTCTGGAGAAGGGAACCGACACCAGACAACAGGACCTCCTTCAAACTTGCCACCCGGAAACACCACCAGCTGATCCGCGCCGCCAAGAAAACAGCATTCAAAGACCGGTTGGACAACAACGCACACAACTGCAAGGAACTCTTCAACATCGTGAAAGAGCTTTCCAACCCCAGCGCAGGAAACAACGACATCACCCCATCGCAAGACCTCTGCAACTCCCTCGCTTCATACTTCCACAACAAGATCGCGGACATACATAACAGCTTCAACACCCAACCAACGCACACCATGACCGAACAACCACCCCCCACCACCACCCTCCACGCCTGGACCCCGATCAGCACCGAAGACACCATCCGCACGATGAACTCCATCCACTCCGGATCACCGACCGACCCCTGCCCTCACCACGTCTTCAACAAGGCCGACGCTGTCATCGCACCCCACCTGCGAGACATCATCAACACTTCCTTCGACACCACCATCTTCCCTGAGAGCTGGAAGCACGCCGAACTCAGCGCCCTACTAAAGAAACCTACAGCGGACCCCACCGACCTCAAGAATTACCGCCCCATCTCGCTCCTCCCGTTTCCAGCCAAAGTCATCGAGAAGACCGTCAACAAGCAGATGGCCGCCTTCCTTGAGACAAACGGATCCCTCGACCCCTCACAGTCCGGCTTCCGAGCCAATCACAGCACCGAGACCGCCCTCATCGCCGCCACCGATGACATCCGAGCCCTGATGGACAATGGAGAAACAGCGGCCCTCATCCTCCTAGACCTCTCTGCGGCATTCGACACGGTCTGCCACCGCACCCTAGAACGGCGCCTCAGCAACATCGGAATCCAGGACAAGGCGCTGGACTGGATCATCTCCTTCCTCGACGGAAGAACACAGAGAGTCCGCCTACCACCGTACAAGTCAGAGGCCTCCGAAGTCACCTGCGGCGTCCCTCAAGGATCATCTCTGAGCCCCACCCTCTTCAACGTCTACATGAGCCCCCTCGCGGCCATCGTACGCAAACACAACCTCAGCATAATCTCCTACGCCGACGACACCCAACTGATCCTCTCCCTGACCAACGACCCCGCCGCCGCCAGATCCAACCTGCACGAAGGGATGAAAGAGGTAGCCGAGTGGATGACGACCAGCCGCCTGAAACTGAACTCGGACAAGACGGAGGTCCTCATCCTGGGCTCCTCACCCTCCGCCTGGGACGACTCCTGGTGGCCTCCCGCCCTGGGCACCGCACCCAAACCGACAGACCATGCACGCAACCTGGGCTTCCTCCTGGACTCCTCCCTCTCCATGACCAGGCAAGTCAACAACGTCTCCTCGGCGTGCTTCAACATCCTACGCATGCTACGGAAGATCTTCTGGTGGATCCCCACCGAGACCAGGAAGACCGTCACCCAGGCCCTCGTCACCAGCCGACTGGACTACGGCAACGCCCTCTACGCCGGTACCACCGCCAAGCTCCAGAAGAGACTCCAGCGGATCCAGAACGCCTCAGCCAGACTCATCCTCGACATCCCACGAACCAGCCACATCTCCGGACATCTGAGAGACCTTCACTGGCTCCCCGTCAACAAAAGAATCACCTTCCGCCTCCTCACCCACGCACACAAAGCCCTACACGACCAAGGCCCGAGCTACCTCAACAGCCGAGTCAACTTCCACGCTCCCAAACGCCACCTCCGATCAGCCAACCACGCCCTCGCCGCCGTCCCCCGCATCCGAAGAGCGACTACAGGAGGAAGGTCCTTCTCCTACCTGGCCGCCAAGACCTGGAACTCCCTCCCGACCGACCTGCGCCTGACCCAAGACCACCTCTCCTTCAGGAAGAAGCTGAAGACCTGGCTGTTCGAGCAGTAGCGGCACCCCCCCCTCCCCCCCCCCAGCGCCTTGAGACCCTACGGGTATGTAGCGCGCTTTACAAGTGTCACTGATTGATTGATTGATTGATTGATCAGGGCATTCATACCCTACACGCTTTTCTTTATTTTCACTTTTTGGGGGGGACTCGGTGAAGACGAGTCCCAATATGGCTATCAACACTTCCTGGTAGAAGTTTATGTCCATATTGGATAAGTACCTGACATATTCCTAAACAGTTTCACCTGCTTTCATTGTGATCCATGTTTTTTCCCTGTGTGTACTGGGTCTTGGTGGGAGCTGTCAGCCAAGATCCAGCATTAGCAGCTTTGAAAAAGCTTCACTGAGGTGTAATCATCATTGTTCTTCAGTCTCTGGTGAACAACAGATCATTCTGAGTGCCCTGGTAACTGAGATATTTAGGATTATGGAGCCAACTTTAAGTTCTGTATCCCCTTTTGATTTTATACCCCCCTGCTTTTTGTTTTATGTTCATATAAACAAATTTTGGCACCTTGATCACTTTTGTGTTACCATAAATGCAACAATGTTGGTTGCGTCTATCCAGTCTAGCTTGGCACAAGAATAATGTGCCTTGTGATGTCTTAGGCCACTTGGCCCGACTTTGGCTTCAGATTCTAGACCCTTACAGGGGGCCTTGTTTTAATTGACCCAGAATGTAATGCAATTGTTTTTGACATTTATAAGGGATATGTGAATAGTAACATGTCAGGAATTTAATTTGCCTTATGACGTCGTAAGACACATGGCATTATCAAGACTTTCAATTGAGACCCCCTGTAAACAATTATTCCGACATTTACAAATGATGTGGTACAATTAATTGATGACAAATAGGCCTGGGCAGTGAACTTCGCTCCGTTCGCTGTGTTTTAAGCACTCTGCACTCCGCGGAGCTCGCGGAGTGCAGAAAACCCTGCTTCGCAATGTGCAGTGGAGTTTTTTCCCCGCTCGCGATCACGAACGGAAAGTTTGCAAGCACAAGCTGCCGTTCGGGTAGACTTTCTACCCAAGCGGCAGGAACACCAGCACAAACTGCAGTTCGCACTGCACTCCCCTACTCGCGGAACTTCACAGAGGTTTTTTGAAACTTCGCGGAGTTCTGCATAGCAACATTCCACGAACTACGACAAATAACATTATAATTTGTCCAAAAATGCACTTTCAACCAGGCAGACTTGCTCACTATGTTATACAATTGTGTAATTTGCATTATATTTAAATTGCATTAGTACGTAAATTGAGATCATCTGATAAGCAACAATTCGCAATGTAATGACCCGTTTTTATGGGGGATGACATAGTCTTTCTTCCCTATCTATGCAAATGACCAACACTGTTTGTCTGTTTTTTATGTTTACTTCATGTGCACTATAAATGGTGGAGGTATTTTTGTGGAACTTGGCTTGTGAAGAAGACCGTTTGGTCGAAACCCATTGCCCTTTACTTTAAATACACCTATCTCCGGAAAGTAATCCCGGTGTACGAGTCTTTATGTATTGGAGCTTGAATAGGGAAATTTTGTTCATATGCAAATGGGTTCTGGCACCCGTACCTTGCACCAACCCCATCTGGCAAAGGTGATCAGCTGTGCCGGATGTTTTCCCTACATATATATATATTATCTACTGGCGGTCGCCAGTAGATAGTTATAGTTAGGACCGTGTTTCCAAAGGAAATCTGCAACATTCTATTTGGAATAACTTTGGCGCCGGTTGACGAATCTTCGCGAAATTTTCAAAATAGGTGGGGCGCTCCGCTCCGCTCCTACCCTGAAAGTCTCGGGGGGATTCGTCAAGCAGGGGCTGAGAAAAAAGGGGGGTCCCAAAACGCGTTTTCCCCATGCATTTTCCCATAGGACCTTTAGTCCAAGCTACAGCCCGAACGGCTGAACAGAATTACTTGAAATTTGGCAGAGAGGAAGAGAGATGTGTCTTTTGCAGGTCTGGTGTAAATCTGTTCAGTAGGTCCTGAGAAAATAGCATTTAAATCAATATATATATCTGTAAGCGCGCTCCGTGCGCTTACGGTAAGCTTACCGTACGCGTACGGTGCCGTGCGCGAGCTCAATTCTGATTGGTGGTTACATGACTGTAAACATTCGAATCGGTCGAAATCAGAAAGTGTCGGCCGCCATTTTCTGTCTCTCGCACTGAAAAACAAAGGTGGATAACGTGAAAAGGGGGCAACGAAGAGAGTTGCAGACCCCCTAGCGTTTGTCAGGCGGTCCACGAAGGACCAAAAAGTACGAAAAATACATTTAATAATTTTAAGAAAAAATCGCGGAGTGCGCGTACGGTAAGCTTACCGTATGCGCACGGCAAAAAAAAATAATAAAAAAAAAAACGAAATAACAATCACATTTATTAAATAAATTGAAGGACCCGCAAGGGAGGAAAAAAAAATTGTAACTGTGTAAAAAAAGGCGAGGTGCGCACGGTATGAACTGCGCAACGTGGGCGCTCGGTGTGCGAAGCGCACCGAGTGCCCACAGCGCGCGCACGGTGTGCGAAGCGCACCGTGCGCGCAGGGTGTGCGCACGGTGAAAAACCAGAAAAAAAAATTTAAAAAAAATAAATAACAGACCTTTCGCCCAATCGGGATTATATTTTAATTTGGATGATTGCAGCAGCGCACTTGCTTTGAGGAACTGCTAAGTCTTCCGGCATACCACGGAACTACTATATCCAGAATGCCAGTTTGAACAACGCCCACATGGGCGGGACTTAAATTTGAATAAATTATGGTTCCAAACTCACCTGCTTCTTTCGTCTTGAATGCCAGTGAACAAGAGCATTTCCATTGCTCGAAACGCGTATGGCTTGCTTGAAAAGGCTGGGGGCATGCAGACACCTTGCTACCTGTGGCATCCTGAGCGGTAACCCCTTCGTGTGTGGGGACTCCATATGGGCAACCTTGGTGATGAATATATATATATATATATATATATTCACTTAAAAAACCGTAGGTTTCACACATGTTATAGTTAGCTGGGCATTTCCCTCATAAAAAACCAATGAAATTCCCCCGTTATAGTTAGTGCAGGCAACTATAACTCACGCGACCGCAATCCGCTGCTGATGACGTCAGATTTTACATCACTGTATTTAGACACTTATTTACCCATGTCTTCTTCCATTCATCTTTAGCTATACATATATTTCCTTTTTTTTTTTTTCAGAAAGACACATATGTCATCAGTGATGTAATATCTGACGTCATCAGCAGTGGATTGCGGTCGCGTGAGTTATAGTTGCCTGCACTAACTATAACGGGGGAATTTCATTGGTTTTTTATGAGGGAAATGCCCAGCTAACTATAACATGTGTGAAACCTATGGTTTTTTAAGTGAATTTGCAAGGTTTTTTAAATGCTAATTCCTAAATATAACGTGTGTGAAACCTATGGTTTTTTCAGTGAATTTGTACGTTTTTTTAAATACTAAGTTATTTATTTATTAATGTATTTTTTGAAACAAAACTTTTTCGCGGCGCACGCACGGTGCGCTTCACGCACGGTGCGCGGGCGGTGGGCTCGCGGTGCGCTTTGCGCACCGCGCGCCCACTTTACGCAGTTCGTGCCGTGCACGCACGGAGCGCTTCGCGCACCGTGCACGGACGGTGGGCACGGAGCGCTTGGCTCCCAAGGACCAAATACATTTTTGTTTTTTCGAAAAATAGCGGAGTGCGCGCACGCTGCGCGAACTTCGCAGTTTTTTTTCCGTTTTCGTGGTGCGCGCAGGGTGCGCGCACTCGGCGATTTTTCGAAAAAAAAATAAAAACATTTTTTGCCCTTGGGGGTCCTTCTGGGACCCCCTGACCACGGCTAGGAGGTCAGGAACTGTCCACCCTGCCCCCTTTTCACGTTCTCCATATTTGTTTTTCATCCCCTCAGAGTGCGAGAGACAAAATGGCAGCCGACACTTCCTGGTTTCGACCGATTCGAATGTTTACTAAGATCTAACAACCAATCAGAATTGCGCTCGCGCACCGCAAGGTTCGCGCACCCAGCGCGCACGCTGCTCGCGTACAGATATATATATTGATTTAAATGCTATTTTCTCTGGAGATACTGAGCAGATTTACACCAAACCTGCAAAAGGCACTTCATGGACCTTATGGCTACCTCTCTGCCAAATTTCACGTAATTCTGTTCAGCCGTTCGGGCTGTAGCTGCGACTAAAGTCCCTATGGAAAAATCCATGGGGAAAACGCGTTTTGGGACCCCCCTTTTTCTCGGCCCCCGCTTGACGAATCACCCCGAGACTTTCAGGGTAGGAGCGGAGTGGAGCGTCCCATTAGTTTTGAAAATTTCACGAGGATCCGTCAATCGTCGCCAAAGTTATTCAAAATAGAATTTTGAGATTTCCTATGGAAACTCGGTCCTAACTATAACTATCTACTGGCGACCGCCAGTAGATAATATATATATCACTTAAAAAACCATAGGTTTCACACATGTTATAGTTAGCTGGACATTTCCCTCGTAAAAAACCAATGAAATTCCCCCGTTATAGTTAGTGCAGGCAACTATAACTCACGCGACCGCAATCCTCTGCTGATGACGTCAGATATTACATCACTGTATTTAGACACCTATTTACCCATGTCTTCTTCCATTAATCTTTAGCTATACATATATTACAAATATTTATTTTTCAGAAAGACACATATGTAATCAGTGATGGAATATCTGACGTCATCAGCAGACGATTGCGATCGCGTGAGTTATAGTTGCCTGCACTAACTATAACGGGGGAATTTCATTGGTTTTTTACGAGGGAAATGTCCAGCTAACTATAACATGTGTGAAACCTATGGTTTTTTAAGTGAAATTGCAAGGTTTTTTAAATGCTAATTCCTAACTATAACGTGTGTGAAACCTATGGTTTTTTAAGTGAATTTGTACGGTTTTTTAAATGCTAATTTATGTATTTATTGATATTTTTTTTTCAGGTTCTTCACCGTGCGTGCACAGAGCGCGCACCCCACCCTTTTTCGAAAAACAAAAAAATGTTTTTTTCATCCTTGGGGGTCTTTCAGTGACCCCCTGACAAAGGCTAGGGGGTCAGGAACTGTCCACCCTGCCCCCTTTTCACATTCTCCACCTTTGTTCTTCACTGCCTCAGACTGCGAGAGACAAAATGGTGGCCGACACTTCCTGATTTCGACTGACTGGAATGTTTACTGTCATGTAACCACCAATCAGAATTACTCTCGCGCACGTCAGCGTGCGCGTACGGTATGCTTACCGTATGCGCACGGTTCGCGCCTATAGATATATATGTACTTTTAACTGAAATTTTCTCAGGAATTACTGAACAGATTGACTCCAGATATTCAAAAGGCACATCCCTGACCTGAGGACTTTCTCTTTGCCAAATTTCAAATAATTCTGTTCAGCCGTTCTGGCTGTACCTTGGACTAAAGGTCCCTATAGAAAAATGCATGGGGAAAATGCGTTTTGGGACCCCCCTTTTTTCTCGGCCCGCGCTTGACTAATCACCCTGAGACTTTCAGGGTATGAGCGGAGCGCCCCACCTATTTTGAAAAATTCGCGAGGATTCGTCAACCGGCGCCAAAGTTATTCAAAATAGAATTTTCAGATTTGCTATGGAAACACGGTCCTAACTATAACTATCTACTGGCGACCGCCAGTAGATAATATATATATATTCACTGAAAAAAACATAGGTTTCAGGGGTGTTATAGTTAGCTGGACATTTCCCTCATTCAAAACCCTAGAAATTCCCCTGTTATAGTTAGTTCAGCTAACTATAACTCGCACCCCCGCAATGCACTGCCGATGACGTCACATAGTACATCACTCATGACATGGTCAGTGACATCACTGATAACATCACTGATGACATCTCAAATGACATCACTGATGACATCACTGATGACGTCATCCAGTGAGTATGTGTTTCTGTAAAGTTTTAATATGTTTATTATATATGGAGAAAGGCCTGTTGAAGAATGAGTGGGTGTACAAGTGTGTGAATGGATGATTTTCTAGGTGCATAACTGACTCTATAAGTGAGTCATTAAATGTATCTTGCTGCAGACTAGTGACTAAACTGTGTGAATGTCTGTATGTGTCTTTGTGTAGGTGTATAAGTGGCTGCATGGTTTTGTGAATAGCTATATGAGTGTCTATATGGGTTATTGTTTGGTTGTCTGAGTATCTGTATGGGTGCCTGAGTGTTTGTGTTGGTAAGGTGTGTGTGACTCTATGCATTGATGTGTGAGTGGGAGATTCTATGGGTGCATGGTTTCAAGAGTGCATCTGTGATGAACTGTATGGTTGAGTGAGTGTATGTATGGGTGTGTTAGGGATTGAATGGATATCTCAGTGGTACATGTGTGACTAACTACAGATGTAAAAGGCATTATATATGTGTGTAAGAGTATATAAGTGGGTATATGAGAGTGTGTGATTGTGAGAGTGGCTGTATGGATGAGTGTGTGCTTGTATCAATGATTGTATAAGAGCGTAAGAATGTGGTACTATTTTTATGAGTAAGTGAACTTGAGTATGTATAACTGCATAGGTGAGTAAATGGGAGTGTGATTAATTATTTGCATGACTGACTAGGTGTGAGAGTACCTCTATGGATGATTGGTGGTGTGTGAGTGTCTATGTAGGTGTATAAATGCATATGATAGTCTTGTACGGAGTGACTGTAAGTATGAGTGACTGTATAGGTGAGTGAGTGGAGGTGTATGTAGACCTAAGAGTTAATGAGTGGGTATGTAGTTATTGGTATTGGAGTATATATGGTTTTGAGAATGGACATCTGAAATTTTGAGTTGGTGTATCAACGGTTAAATTAGGGTGTGAGAAGATGCAGTAATTTATCACATGGATGATGTCATCAGTGATGTCATTTGAGATATCATCAGTGATGTCATCAGTGATGTCACTGACCATGTCATGAGTGATGTAATATGTTAGTTATAGTTAGCTGAACTAACTATAACAGGGGAATTTCTAGGGTTTTGTACGAGGGAAATGTCCAGCTAACTAAAACACCCCTGAAACCTATGGTTTTTTCAGTGAATTTCTAAGGTTTTTTAAATGCCAATTCCTAACTATAACACCCCTGAAACCTTTGGTTTTTTCAGTGAATTTCAAAGGTTTTTTAAATGCCAATTCCTAACAATAGCGTGCATGAAACCTATGGTTTTTTCAGTGAATTTCAAAGGTTTTTAAATGCTAATTTCTATCTGTAACTTATCTCTGAAGATATCATGTTTAATGATTTTGATTGGATTTGTATATTGTTCAAAATCAGTGTGTCAATTTCACTAATTACGTTTTTAAAAAAATACTTTTTTATCACCATTTTTTAAACTTATTTTTTCAATTAATACTTTTAAAAATTAAAAAATATTATTTGAACTTAATGGGTTTTTCAAACATATTTAACTTTATTTTATATATATTTTTTCCAATCTTTTTGGATCAGCGCACCCTATGTGCACCGTTCTCGCTCCCTACGCGTTAGCATCCGTGCATGGTATGCGTCGAGTACGTGGTTAGTGCGCGATTCCAATGCGACCGGTACGAGACTCCCAGCCTATATGCGACATGTTCGATGTACGTAACGCGATGTTTACGCGCTTCCGCGATCCGTCATGTGCGTCTATGACGCGGTAGGTGCGCGGATCCCGCGAAATATTTAACATTTAAAAAAACATATATATGTATTTCATGTGAATATTAATTGAAGACAAACTCTAAACTAGTCTTAAAAGTAATATATTTTTACATCTAATCCTATCATTTTTTTTAATTCAATTTCGCGGATGCGCGCTGTGTGCGTGCTGCGTAAGCGCAGGGTGCGCGGATCCCAAGTGACCTGCAAAAAAAGAGATTTAATTGGTTCATTACACTTCCTGTTCTAAGTATTGAAAGACCACACCCAATTCAATCATTCTTCTTTCACCTTCTTTGGAGGAGCATCTCTTTGCAGAGAAGATTTTTTAGACTAAGTTTACACTTAGCTCTAACTTTTTTCAACTAAAAATGGCTTCAGAGTAGCAGGCATCACCTGCATTTCCTCACTCATCTGAGGATGAATTTTTGGTGGAGGCACCACCCAAAGAACATTTTTCTTCAGTGGTGTGGAAATATTTTACTTTTCCCGAGGGGCAGAATAAGACCAATGCCACCTTGGTCATGTGCAAGATTTGCAAAAGAGTGCTGTCGCGAGGGGATCCTAACAAGAAATACTCGTGTGGCACGGCAAGTATGATGAAGCACCTGAGGACCCTTCATCCAAACAATCTTGCACGACAAGAGTGCAAACGGATGAAAAACACTCCTGCTCCTGCGCCTTCCACCTCATCTCACCCGAGCACCTCAAGAGTACATCCATCAGCCCAAAATTTGGACATCCGTCCTCAATTTCAATATTTAAAAGTGCTCTGCACTAAGTGCAATGCGACTTTGTGCTACGGTGAGCAGTCGATCGATCTGATCTGCCGCCGGCAAGAAAGTCACATTTGCTAGTTTTTTTGTTTTTTTTTGTTCCCTCAAGTTCATTGTTTGGTTCCTCCTGTTTTGTTTCTTTTTTTTTTTTCCAGAAAAACCCCCAAAATCACAAAATTGTTAGAAAACCCCCCCAAAAAATATAAAAGAAGAAAGAAGAAAAAAAAAGTTCTTGTAAGAACTAACTTTCCTGGTTTAAAAAAAGAGCTACATTTCTTTGTTAGTGTGTGAAAGTTTAGATGAATGTATGTGTAGTACGTAATTGACTGAATGAATGCATTAGTAGCGTATGGTGAATGTATAAGTGCAGAACTATGAGGAAGTGCTGCAGCATCACACAGTAACCTCTTTAACTGCAGTGTGCTTCCGAAGCATAGGGATGCAACATATGTACATAAATATGTTGCAAATCTATGCTTCTGTCTGCACGGCTGCTTAAACTGCAGCCATGTGGTGACACAGGCACCCTTGCACCATAGTGCAAGGATATCTGTGTCATGTGCTGTTTGTTTTTCTACAGGAAGACACACCTTCCTGCACAAAAACAATGAGAAAATGCATTTTTCTCCTTCAATTTATGCTGAACATTTCAGCATGCATTGAAGATATAAAAATGTGGAGAAATTAAAACAATTCTCCTTGTTGTGCTTTCCTACACCAATTTTAGAATGGTGCACCATTCACACACATTTCGAGATTTATGATTTCTGATAAATCTAGACATGTGTCTCGTTCTATGAGTATTAACCCCTTCGATGCTGCGCAGATTCCGCCGCTGTGCTGGCGGAATCTTGCGCGGGTGTGGTCATGACGGAATGGTTCCGTCATGAGCACAGCTCAACCGTGGGTCATGACGGAACCATTCCGTCATGAGCACCGAAGGGGTTAAGTGCAATCATGCACAACAACACTTATAGAACACTCTTTCAACACAAAGTGGTCTACATGATGAGGTTGTATTTACATGGAGTATAAAAAGTGCACTGAGTGCCTTTTCCTCTCTTTGTAAATATGAAAGAGTATCACACACAATAACTATGTTACAAAAAGTGACATATTTCCGTTTTTAAAATTCCTTGCGAATGATAAAAGGTAAGCACAGAGTTTTGTCTGCAAAGATGTTCAAAGAAGAATGATTGAAATAATTGCGGTCCTTCAATAGCTAAAATGGGAAATATTATGAACCCCTCAAATCTCTTTTTTTGCAGGTCACATGATATCTGATTATGGTCAGATTTCAAAACTAGAAACGTGTTTCAACTTTGTAGCTTCTTGCAGACCTCTTCATTCTGCATATTGAGACTTAGTTAAACTTACCTTCACAGTAATAGGAATAAAAAACGGTATACATTTTTTTCTGTTTTTCATTCCAATATAGATTCATATAAATTGCTAATTTTAAAATTTGGATCTGTGAAAGAAAAGGAGAAAAAAAAATATAACATGTAATAATACATTTTTTACAACACAGCATAATTTCCACAAAGTAATTTTTTTGCCTTTTTTGCTGTTCTCAGAATATATTAAATTTCACTAAAAATAGTGATTTCAATCGTACTCAATACTTAACAGCGGGCAAAAAAAACACAATCTCAAAGATAGTTAAAAAAAAACAACATGCCATTCTCAAAAAAAAAAAAGATACAAATCACAGATATATAAAATGCACACAGCTAACAAAATGTTTTACCTTAAACTTACAAAAACTGTAAATGACGTCGCTTTAAAATATTCACCGAATCTAAAGATGAATTTTTGGAGGATGCACCACGCCCACAACGTTTTCCTTCAGTGATGTGGAAATGTTCTACTTTTCTCGAGGGGCAAACAAAGACCAATGCCACCTTTCTCACGCGCAACATTTTCAAAAGAGTTCTGTTACGAGGGAATCCTAACAAAAAATACTCGTGCGGCACAGCAAGTATGATGAAACACCTAAGGACCCTTCATCTAAACAATCTTGCACGAGAAGAGTGCAAACAGATGAGAAACACTCCTGTTCTGTATCTGTAAAAAAGAATCACAAATAAATGTATATTAATACCTTTCAAATGTATACTATTCCATTACTGTACAAACACATTTTATATAAATACTGACTAAGAAACTATAGCCTTGAACCACAAGTGTGACGATGGTTAAAACACTACATGCATAGTGCATACTACTTTGAAGCAGTTCATGCCCTAAAGCCTACCTCACTAAAACACTACATGCTAACTGATTAAATGATTACAGTACTATAAGGAGACAGACTGGGTGAGTGACAGGGTGTTTGCTAGAAGTGTATGAATACTAACTAGGGAACTGAAGGTGTGAAACACAAATGTGTAGGTGATTAGGGGACTGCATCCATACTGCACAGGCATTTAAAGCCGTCCATGTGCTAAGGCCTGGCCTACTGCATGACTACTTGGGTACTGACTGAATGATTAGAGTACAGCAAGGAGAGTGCCTAGGTGAATTTATAAGTGGTAGGCTTTTCGCACAGGGAATGGATTAGTACTTGGTAGTGAATGGGTCACTAGAGGAGTGCAAAGGCAGTGACAAGATGTTTGCTGGACTGTATGGATACTGACTAGGAAATTGAAAGAGTGAAAGACAAGTGTCTAAGTGGTTAGAATACTGCATACATAGTGGATAGGGGTTTGAAGCAGTCCATGTGCTAAGGCCTGGCTCAGTGCATGAATACTTAGGCACTGACTGAATGATTAGAGTACTGCAAAGATAGTATCTTGGTGAATTTATAAGTGTTTGAGTTTTTGCACAGTGAATGGATTAGTACATGATGCTGAATGGGTCACTAGAGGACTGCAAAGGGAGTGACAGGGTGTTTCCTGGAAGTGTATGGATACTGACTAGGGAATTGAAGGGGTGAAAGACAATTGTGTAGGTGGTTAGAGGACTGCATGCATAGTGGATAGGGGTTTGAAGCAGTCCATATGCTAAGGCCTGGGTTACTGGATGAGTATTTGGGTACTGACTGAATGATTAGAGTAATGCAAGGAGAGTGCCTGGGTGAATTTATTAGCGTTTGGGTTTTGGTGCAGTGAATGGATTAGTACATGATGCTTAATAGGTCACTAGAAGAGTGTAAGGGGAGTGACAGGGTGTTTGCTGGAAGTGTATGGATACTGACTGGGGATTTGTAGGTGTGAAAGACAAGTTTGTAGGTGGTTAGATGACTGCATGCATAGTGGATAGGGGTTTGAAGAAGTCCATGAGCTAAGGCCTGGCTCAGTGCATGAATACTTAGGCAGTGACAGAATCATTAGAGTACTGGAAAGAGAGTGTCTTGGTGAATTTATTAGTGTTTGGGTTTTGGCACAGTGAATGGATTAGTACTAGGGGTGGGCGGAATTTGCGAAATTCACTTTCGCAAATTATCGCGAAAATGTTAAAAATCTCCGCAAACACACGGAAATATCGCGAAGATGCAGAAGTTTTTTTCCCGCCCGTTTGCGGTATTTTCTGTGTGGTCACGGCTCGCCAACTTACCCATGAGGTTGCTCGCGGGCGCGGCCATCTTGTTTTCACTTGTCTCGCGGTGCATGATCGCGAGAAGAAAGACGTGATCGCGCGACGCATGACGTTCCTGCGGGCGCAAACTGTCGCAAGACAGTGCAAATGGCTACCAACAATCCAACATCTCGTGGAGAACGCGACCAGATCAGGAAAACTTGTCGGCGAACGCGGGGATTCAGGTAAGGCTATCGTGCGCACGCGAAAATGTATTATTTTACAGAGCGAGCAAGAAACAAATTATCGCTAAGCTTCGGAATGCGGAAATATTTACATTTTCGCGCTTTCCGCGGAACGCAAAAATGCCAAATTATCGCAATTTCCGTGAACGGAACGGAATTTTGGCCCAGGCCTAATTAGTACATGGTGTTGAATGGGTCACTAGAGGACTGCAAAAAGAGTGATAGGGTGTTTCCTGGAAGTGTATGGATACTGACTAGGGAATTGAAGGTGTAAAAGACAAGTGTATAGTATGTTAGAACACTACATGCATACTGCATAGACATTTGAAGCAGTCTATTTGGTACTTAGAAACTGACTAAATCATCAGACTACTTCTAGGACAGTGCTTGGGTAAAACTTTTAAATTTTCAGTTCTGCCACAGTGAAGAGAATAGTACATGGTACTGCACCTTAGTGCCAAAGACTGACTCATTTTATCAATGCATAAGCAAAGACTAGCTTCTAATGCTACTAAAACTTGACAACATGACAGGTTTTAAAAGAGTTATCTGCTAAAAAATACACGATGTTACCAAATGCTTCTCTCACAGTGGTTCCCAAATGAACACAGACTGACAGTGTGATTCTAGACAACAACCACTATACCTAGGAGCTTACCAAAAATCATTCACTACTGTGGAAGTGGTAAGGGAACTGCACACAATCTTCATATTTCAGGACTGCACTTTTGTGTCAAAGCCTGACTCATTTAATCAAAGCATAAGCAAAGACTGACTTCTAATGCTACTAAAACTTGACAACATGACCGGTTTTAAAACAGTTATCTGTCAGCAAATACATGATGTTACCAAATGCTTCTCTCACAGTGATCCCAAATACACACTAACTCACAGTGTGATTCTAGACAAGCACCACTATCCCTAGGAGTTTACCAAAACTCATTCACTACAGTGCAAGTGGTAAGGGAACTGCACACAATCTACATATTTCAGGACTGCACATTTCTGTCAAAGCCTGACTCATTTAATCAAAGCATAAGCTATAACTGTCTTCTAATGCTACTAAAACTTCACAACATGACAGGTTAAAACAGTTATCTGTCAGCAAATACACAATGTTACCAAATGCTTCTCTCACAGTGGTTCCCAAATGCACACATACTCACTGTGTGATTCTAGACAAACAACACTATCCCTTGCACTATACCAAAACACATTTCTTCATCTAGAAGAAGTACTACATTTTAGTATAGAAACATAACATAACTCATTTCACAAATTCATAAACAATGACTGGTTTCTAATTCTACCAAAATATAAAAACAGGACAGTTATCTGTCTGCAAACACATGAAAAACACAAATGCTTATCACAGAATGGTTTCTACATGCACACACACTGTCAATAAGATTGTAGAGAAAAAAAGTACTCCCTACGCTTTAGCAGGAGAAATACATTAGTGTGATTAAAATCAAAATAGTCTACATACATCCCCTCACAATTAAATAACTCATCTTTCAAGTTCTTTTGTAGATTAAGAAGTATATCAGTCACTCACCATATTTTCTTTTACAGAATCTCTGCACTGTGCACCTCTCAGCAAAAACAAAGAATGGAAAAGTTTCCCTTTCATTTTCCACACATATACATGTAAACATCAAATCACAATCCTTCACACATAAACTCAAAAGCAAACACACATTTCTATTGGTTAAACATTTCAACCCTTTCCAACTGAAATACATTTCAACCCTTCCCCCAATCTGCCTTCTGCCTGTTACCATAGAAACAGGTCATGGAAGACTGCACTGAGCACACAGGTCAGAAGTTCAGCATACAATGTTGCTAAACAAGAGAGGAAGTGTGCTTCACTTTTCAACATATCAGCTAATCATATATAATGTTCCTTACAATCTGTTTTTGTTAACCAATAAGAATCATACCTTTAAAAAACAGAAATATACACCCTACCTTTCAGTGTACAAAGTAGTCATGCAACCAATAATTTCTTGTCTTTTAAAAAAAAAAAAAAACGTGGATCTGAGCACCCAACGCGATACGATGCGCGCACCGTGCGCGCATTCCGGCGTTTTTTGTTTTTTGAAAAAGGGGGCCCCAGGGGGTCCTTCTGGGACCTCCTAAGCACCTCTAGAGGGGCAGAGTGTGCATCCAGCGCGAATTTCGGCTGTAAATAAAAAAAAAGAAGTGCGGGGCTCCCGCGCTTCTTTGGTAATTGGCCCCTGGATCCCAATCCCCCCACACTGCCCCGGGGACCGCCACTCCCGGGGCTTCATGAAAATGGGTGGAGGGGCTCGCAGCCCCCCATTCCCATGGACCGCCACCCCCGGGGCTTGAACCGAACCCCCCGGGGCAACTTGTCAATGTGGGAAGGGTCCATGCTCCCCCCTCCTGGAACCTTGAATAGGCCCTGGGGACCGCCACCCCCCAGGGCCAGCTCCTGCAGTGTTCCGGGGTGCCCACCCCGGGACACTGTAGTTTGCAATGACAGGGTGGGAGCCTCACGGCTCCCGCCCTGTCATTGCAAACTGCTTTGCCTCATTGAAGCGAGAGCAGGGAAACCTGCTCACGCTTTAATGAAGCAAAGCTGATTGCTTTTCCACATGGGGTGCAGCATGTTAGCTGCTCCCCATGTGGAAAAGCAATGCCGGCTCCCGCAGGACGCGGGGAGCCGCTGGGACCGTGGGGGGATTGGGTACCCCCCACGGCCCCCAACAGAGGCCAGACCCCAGGGAATGGGGTCTCCGGGGCAATAAGTGGCCTAGGAGGGGGGCCACGTAGCCCCCTCCCAGATAAAAAATAAATAAATAAATAAAACAATGGCCGGCCCCGGGGGATGGTGTCCCCGGAGCCTTAAAGTGGCCAGAGGAGGGGGGCTAAGCAGCCCCCCTCCATACATTATTTTCTTTTTTTTAAAAGGCCATGCCCCGGGTGATGGGGTTCCCGGGGCAAATTATGTCCTCGGGAGGGGGGCCACGCGGCCCCCTTCCCGATTTCTTGTTTTTTATCAACAAAAATTGGGGGCAGGCCCTGGGGAATGGGGTCCCCAGGGCCAAAAAAATGAAAAAAGAAGGGGGGCTACGCAGCCCCCCTTCAAAAGAAAAAGAAAAAAAAAAAAGACCGGGATCGGGCCGGAGGCCACGCCCCCTCCTTACACCACTCTGTAAACGCACCCCCTGGTGCGTTTGCGGAGGGGGAACTAATTCTCCTTGAATACTGGAGGTCCCTGGGGGCCAACTAGCCCACCGGTGAAATGCTGAGGGCCCGCAGAAATTGCAGCAGAGACGAGGACTTCTCTGCACAAATAAACGACATTGAATGCAGATTTCATGCTAGGGGTTATTCAGGAAAAACTATTGGCAAGGCAAAAAAGAGAGCCATACGACTGAACAGATCGGACACCCTGAAGAACACACCACATAAAGATAGGAAAGACACTAAGTCCCTGGTCAGACTTGTGACCAATTATCATCCTTGGTCACATAAACTTTACACCATCTTTAAGAACAACTGGCCATTACTTACAGCTGATAAATCACTAGAACAATATATTTTGAAATCTCCTAGTATAACATATAGGAGGGGAAGAACAATTCAAAGTATCATTAGTCCGAGCTACCCCAAACAGACAGCTATTAGGAATACATGGCTCGACTCACTTAACATTGGCTCCTACACATGTGGTAATTGTAGCATGTGTAGGTTCGTTAAGAGAGGAATTAAAGACTTTGATTATAACGGATCACGTAAGTTTCAAATTCGTGACCATATTGACTGCCTAACTAAGTATGTAGTCTATGTGATTCAATGTAAGTGTAACATGATTTATGTGGGTAGCACCATACGTCCTCTTAAGGAAGGCATGGCAGAGCATTTTCGTGCCTTAAAAAACCTTGATATCAGATATCCAATAGGCAGCCATGCATCCACATGTCAAAAACAGGGATCCTCATTGGGATTCCAGTTTCACGGAATTGAAATTGTGAAGAATAACCCTAGAGGTGGTAATAGGGAACTGAGGCTTAGGCAGTGCGAGGCCCGATGGATTTCGAAATTGCATGCGGTTGAACTCAGAATAAATGTGGATCATGAACTTCATTACTTTTTGAACACCTGATTAGGATGTTCCCCTTGGCCTTGTTCATTATCATTTTGTTTTGTTATTCTATTTCACTTAACCTGATTTTCTTATTCTGTACATCTTATTGAAGATTAACCAGAATATTAATATTAATGCTGTTGATTTTCCTGTTATGAGTGCATTGTATTGGAATTTCTGCAAACTAATGATTTCTGTTACATCTTTGTCCTATACATCAATAACAACATGATGGATTAATAATGTTTTCTGATGAAATATTGCATTATACTTATCTATGTTTGATATTCCAACTACCTCCCTTGTCGGAGATGTATGTTGCATCTAGTTATAATATAAGACCTTATGTTCGCCCTATATCAGACTGTGGTACTCTCCATAGAGATATATATATATATATATATATATATATATATTACCTACTGGCGGTCGCCAGTAGGTAGTTATAGTTAGGACCCCTTTTCCATAGGAAAACCTCAACATTCTATTTTGAATAACTTTGGCGCCGGTCGACGAATCCTCGCGAATTTTTCAAAATAGGTGGGGCGCTACGCTCCGCTCCTACCCTGAAAGTCTCGGGGGGATTCGTCAAGCGGGGGCTGAGATAAAAGGGGGGTCCCAAAACGCATTTTCCCCATGCATTTTTCCATAGGACCTTTAGACACAGCTACAGCCCGAACGGCTGAACAGAATTACTTGAAATTTGGCAGAGAGGTAGCCATAAGGTCAAGGAAGTGCCTTTTGCAGGTCTGGTGTAAATCTGTTCAGTATTTCCGGAGAAAATAGCATTTAAAAGCATATATATATATATATATGCGCGCAGGGTGCGCGCACCGTGCGAGCACCCTAACGTGCGCGAGCGTAATTCTGATTGGTGGTTACATGTTAGTCAACGTTCGAATCGGTCGAAATCAGGAAGTGTCGGCCGCCATTTTGTTTGTTTTCAGTGCGAGAGTGAAAAAGGAAGGTGGCGAACGTGAAAAGGGGGCAGGGTAGAGAGTTCCTGACCCCCTAGCCTTTGTCAGGGGGTCCCTGAAGGACACCGAAGGCAAAAAAAAAAATTTTTTTTTTTTAAAAATCGCGGGGGTGCGCGCACAGTGCGCGCACCCTGAAAAACACAAAAAAATATTTTTTTTTACAAAAAAAAAAAAAATTCGCAGGGTGAAAACCAAAAAAAAAAAAAATAATAATTTTTAATACGTAGTTTATTGTAAAATAAATATATAAAAAATAATACATAAATAAATTAGCATTTAAAAAACCGTACAAATTCACTGAAAAAACCATAGGTTTCACACACGTTATAGTTAGGAATTAGCATTTAAAAAACCTTGCTAATTCACTGAAAAAACCATAGGTTTCACACATGTTATAGTTAGCTGGACATTTTACTGATAAAAAACCAATGAAATTCCCCCGTTATAGTTACTGTAGGCAACTATAACTCACGCGACCGTAATCCTCTGCTGATGACATATGTGTCTTTATGAAAAAAAAATATTTGTAATATATGTATAGCTAAAATTTAATGGAAGAAGACATGGGCAAATAAGTGTCTAAATACAGTATTAGCATCAGCAGAGGATTACGGTCGCGTGAGTTATAGTTGCCTACAGTAACTATAACGGGGGAATTTCATTGGTTTTTTATCAGTAAAATGTCCAGCTAACTATAACATGTGTGAAACCTATGGTTTTTTCAGTGAATATATATATATATATATATATATCCATCAACAAACAAAGTACCTAGCTTGGAGAGCCACCACCCGTCGTCACCTAGCTCGGTCCTCACGGCAATCCTGCATCGTGGTCCCCAGACGTGCAGCATTTGAAGCACCAACAATTCCCTACGCGTTTCAAGCGTCTCTGCGCCCTTGCTCACGGGTGCTGGCGAAGGTGATTAAAGCATATCATGACACCTGGCTCGCTTATTTATCCTCCCTTGTGGGCGTGTCAAAACATAATGCATGCTGGTCAGGTGAGTTTTTTGAAAGTTCTCTTTATTTAAATTGATCGCCACAATCACTTTAAAATAATTACCCCAGTGGGTTGCTGTCATGTTAGGGGTTCACTTGCTGGACTGGAATGTCCCTGAAGACGTGACAACGCTCCGATAAGGCGCCAACTGAATAGCTGCGCCCGGATCCGCTCATCCGCAGGAGGGCTCCCCGCGACCCAGGCAAGGTGAGGACCGAGCTAGGTGACGACGGGTGGTGGCTCTCCAAGCTAGGTACTTTGTTTGTTGATATATATATATATATATATATATATATATATATATATATATATATATATATATTTTGTCATATATTGCAGTGACCTCTCTGGGACGTTTGGTCTAATTACTAACCTTCTTGAAACCCTAGTACATAGGCTTTTTTACTATTTCTAAATACTGACCTTTTTTCGTATTAATTTCCATCTATTGGTTTTCTCTAAATGACTTTGGAACAGGTCAGAATAGATCCATTTATATTCATAATCCCTTTTTAGGGTTCGTATTGGCTGATAGATGCCTGACGTGGAAATTTGGTTATAGACAAAATACTGTCAATTTCCGGCTAACTACAAATAATGACTTCTTTCCAGTATGGGTTTAGCCCATGGGTCCGTCTAGTGACACTTGCTTTGGTAGAATGATGCTAATTAACTGTATGCATTTGTGTACATATCGCACATGAGGGACTACACTGAATGATAGACGCATGATGATTTTATTGTTGTTTTTAAACATTTCGATGTTAAATATATCGGATTTACTCTTCTACTTTTCCTCCTTTAGTGATCTTATATTGGAATTTGGGGTTTTCTGACCTTCTTTCTGACTCTTTAAGATGGCGACCGTATAATCGCATTTCTCCGGTAGTCCTTCCTTGAATGAATTCCGAGTGACGTACACGCTCGGATGAATACCCTTATATAGTGGACTAACATGGCGGCTACTGGCTTTTACTTACACTGGACCCCAGATAATTTACGGAGTACTCTCCTTTTCACAGGTAGGATGACGGGCGTATGCAGATTGTCTCCTTTGTGTTGTTGTTCGGCTATTTTTCGGTACCTTGATAATTTTAAACTTACTATGTAATTAACTTTGGTTGCATGCTGCGACTCGCATAACATGTTACTACTGGGGAACGATACCCCTCTTGGTTAGACATGGTTTCTCATTGGGAAACGTGCCGAAAGTTACTGTTGGAGAGATTAAACTAATCTCCTTGTGTACTTTCAGAATATCTTTCATCGTATGATACTACACTCTATTTGGAACAACTGTTGGAGTCATATTTGAGGTAACTTCATATTTTGTATTGATGTCTCGCTTGCCACTATTAGGTAATGATTATTGAATCATGCTTACTGACATGTAAGGGTAGCCTCACTAACAACTTGAGAAACAGATAGATATTTCGAGAATTTTGCCCTTCTCAATGGTGATATGGGAATATTTTATCCCTCACTCACGATATCATTTACGGAGCACTACGTTTCATTTGACCAGGGTAGCGTTACGATTCAAAATTATGAAATAGGATTAATCTCTTTGGATACTTATTGCCCCATATATGATCATTGCCGTAAACCTTTCCGATACTCTGTGAAATAAACTTGACTCTCTAAAGCTGCTTTTTATGATATAGTAGCCTAATATGCTGATCCTTATTTGCTTTTTAGACTTTTGACACTGCCGTGCAACATTTTAAATACCGATTGACCCTTCCATTGTATCTGTTATACATATGATTGAACTTTAAATACTTATGGTGAGCGTTATTTATGTTTTTTATACATATTATCTTTAAGCACAAATTAATAGTGGCTGTATGAGGACATTTCACTCACGAGTCAGTTTAATTGTCACTCGTACATGGGTTTTGCCTGGGTGGATTCTCACACCCATTGTTAGAGTCATTATACTACATGGCATACCATGGGGAAATATACGAATTGATTCTAAAAATCAATTCCTGGAACTGTGTCTTTTACCTCCTTCTTTCTATGGATCTATGACTTCTCTCTGATTCTTTATTCACGGTTATTAATTCTTTCTTAGTGACTGAACTCCCTCTGATACACTACATAATACTTTTAGTGATTACTCACGGAGGTGCCTTTCATATTTTTACTTTAGCTTTTCATTTTTTGGGGTCTTTTTGTCTAGTTTTTTCACCTGAATGCATTATACTTTATGTGCTGTTGTTCACAGGACTATATGTGTTTAGTAATTGTGACCATTATCTTTGTAGCCCTGAGGAAGTTGTGGGGGTTAACTGCCCCAAGACGAAACACGTGTTGGCTGCATATATCCTTGGTCTGACTTTGTAGAACTTGTGATCAGGACAACTGAAACAATAAAGAAGATGAATCTTCATACATATGGATTGGATCTTGTTCTTAAGATAATTGTCATATATTTTCTTGACAGTATTTTCTTTACTGCTCGGGAACAAACCGTTTTTTTGTAGCCCACCAGGAACCTCCAGTTTGCGTCCGGGGGCTGCGTTGCAGAGAGGTGTAATGAGGCCATGCCCCTTTTTACACCTCCCTGCAACGCAGCTCTGTGGCACTTACCAGAGGTACCTGGTGGCCTAGTTCGCCACCAGGGGGACCTCAGAATTAATACCTCAACTTAAAATGTGCCACGGAGCGTGTTTGCACAGTGGTGAAGGTAGGGGGCGGGGCCTGAGGTGATACTGTGCAAACACGCCCTGTGGCACATTTTAAGTTGGGGAATTCATCACTCTTCTATCTAGAGGTCCCCTAGGGGCCAACTAGCCCACCAAGTACCTCCAGTAAGTGCCATGGAGCTGCTTTGCAGAGTGTTGTAAAAATGGGCATGGCCCCTGAACACCTCTCTGCAATGCAGCTCCCTGCCACATACTGGAGCTACCTGGTGGGCTAGTTGGCCGCCAGGGGACCTCAGGATTCAAGTGGACTTAATCCCCCAACTTAAAACCCACCACGTGGTGAAGGTAGGGGGCGGGGCCTGAGGTGATATGTGTGCAAACACGCAATGTGGTGCGTTTTAAGTTGGGGAATTAATTCCTCTTCAATCCAGAGCCCCCTAGGGGCAAACTAGCCCACCAGGTACCTCCAGTAAGTGCCATGGAGCTGCGTTGCAGAGTGTTGTAAAAAGGGGCGTGGCCTCTGAACACCTCTCGGCAACGCAGATCCCTGGCGCATACTGGAGGTACCTGGTGGGCTAGTTGGCCCCCAGGGGACCTCTGGATTGAAGAGGAATTAATTCCCCAACTTAAAACGCGCCACAGGGCGTGGTTGCACACGTCACCTCAGGCCCCGCCCCCTTCCTTCACCATTGTAAAAATATTCCTCTAAAATCAGCCGAACTACGAATTCCGATTTACTCACCTGTTATCAGGAGAGAACCTAGGGCTGCATCTTTTAGCCCAGCACTGACTCCGAAAAGTAATTCTAAGCGTACTTACCAGTAACTTGTATTTCCTTCCATAGGAATCCATTGTGTGGTTTTCACCAGAAAAGTTTCTAATGGTCCAATTTTGAAACTTACAAATATTCCTTTAAAATCAGCCGAACTACGAATTCCAATTTACTCACCTGTTATCAGGAGAGAACCTAGGGCTGCATCTTTTAGCCCAGCACTGACCCTGAAAAGTAATTGTAAGCGTACTTACTAGTAACTTGTATTTCCTTCTATAGGAATCCATTGTGTGGTTTTCACCAGAAAAGTTTCTAAGTGTCCATTTTTGAAACGTACAAATATTCCTCTAAAATCCGCCGAGCTACGAATTCCAATTTACTCACCTGTTATCAGGAGAGAACCCAGTACTGCATCTTTTAGACCAGCACTGACCCTGAAAAGTAATTCTAAGCGTACTTACTAGTAACTTGTATTTCCTTCCATAGGAATCCATTGTGTGGTTTTCACCAGAAAAGTTTCTAGGTATCCATTTTTGGAACGTACAAAAATTCCTCTAAAATCAGCTGAACTACGAATTCCGATTTACTCACCTGTTATCAGGAGAGAACCCAGGGCTACATCTGTTAGCCCAGCACTGACCCTGAAAAGTAATTCTAAGCGTACTTACCAGTAACTTGTATTTCCTTCCATAGGAATCCATTGTGTGGTTTTCACCAGAAAAGTGTCTAATGGTCCAATTTTGAAACGTACAAATGTTCCTTTAAAATCAGCCGAACTACGAATTCTGATTTACTCACCTGTTATCAGGAGAGAAACCAGTGCTGCATCTTTTAGACCAGCAAAGACCCTGAAAAGTAATTCTAAGCATACTTACTAGTAACTTGTATTTCCTTCCATAGGAATCCATTGTGTGGCTTTCACCAGAAAAGTTTCTAAGTGTCCATTTTTGAAAAGTACAAAAATTCCTCTAAAATCAGCCGAACTACAAATTCCGATGTACTCACCTGTTATCAGGAGAGAACCCAGGGCTGCATCTGTTAGCCCAGCACTGACCCTGAAAATTAATTCTAAGCGTACTTACCAGTAGCTTGTATTTCCTTCTATAGGAATCCATTGTGTGGTTTTCACGAGAAAAGTTTCTAAGTATCCATTTTTGAAACGTACAAAAATTCCTCTAAAATCAGCCGAAATACGAATTCCGATTTACTCACCTGTTATCAGGAGAGAACCCAGGGCTTCATCTGTTAGCCCAGCACTGACCCTGAAAAGTAATTCTAAGTGTACTTACCAGTAACTTGTATTTCCTTCCACAGGAATCCATTGTGTGGTTTTCACCAGAAAGGTTTCTAATGGTCCAATTTTGAAACGTACAAATATTCCTTTAAAATTAGCCGAACAACGAATTCCGATTTACTCACCTGTTATCAGGAGAGAACCCAGGGCTGCATCTTTTAGCCCAGCACTGACCCTGAAAAGTAATTGTAAGCGTACTTACTAGTAACTTGTATTTCCTTCCATAGGAATCCATTGTGTGGTTTTCATCAGAAAAGTTTCTAAGTGTCCATTTTTGAAATGTACAAATATTCCTCTAAAATCAGCCGAACTACGAATTCCAATTTACTCACCTGTTATCAGGAGAGAACCCAGTGCTGCATCTTTTAGACCAGCACTGACCCTGAAAAGTAATTCTAAGCATACTTACTAGTAACTTGTATTTCCTTCCATAGGAATCCATTGTGTGGTTTTCACCATAAAAGTTTCTAAGTGTCTATTTTCACAAACTAAAAATATTCCTAAAAAGTCGTCTGTATGACTTAAACACATTGTTTCAACTGTTTACAGGAGATTAGCCAGTGCTGGATCCAGGATCCACCACCGAGTAAGAAAAAGTAACGATAACACTACTTACCTGCTAAGTGAATTTTCTGCCATAGGATAACATTGGTGATTCTATGTGAAATTTTAGTTGTCAACTTTTAAAATACAATAATATTCCTTAAAAATCACTACTGCAACCAAAAGGCTTTTACTCAACTGTTTACAGGAGATGTCCAAGGACTGAATCTAGGATCCAGTCCTCTGGTTAGAAAAGTAATCCATAAAGTAACTAATTGCATTTGACTAGAAATTCACATTGAGCTCAATGTTGCATTGTGTTTGAAATTGTGTTGCCCATTGCAACAACTGTAACTACTGTACTTAAAAGTCTATTGCCTATTTGCAAAGTATTTAAACTAAAGTAATTCATTCTGAGAAAGTATATTTTGTATTGTAATGTATAATGTAATTAAAAAAATAAAATATCTAAAAATAAACAGTTTACTAAATGTAGTGAATCAGTATCAAAATAATCAGTATAACAATTAATACATTAGAAAACTGTCATTTACAAAACCTTTGAAATTCACTGAAAAAACCATAGGTTTCAGGCCTGATATATTTAGGAATTAGCATTTAAAAAACCTTTGAAATTCACAAAGAAAAACATAGGTTTCAGACCTGATATAGTTAGGAATTAGCATTTAAAAAACCTTAGAAATTCACTGAAAAAACAATAGGTTTTAGGGGTGTTATAGCTAGCTGGACATTTCTCTCGAACAAAACCATTGAAGTTCCTCTGATATAGTTAGTTGTACTAACTACATCTTGCGCGCCCGCAATCCACTGCTGATGATGTCACATATTACATCATTCATGACATGGTCAGTGACATCACTGATGACATCTCAAATGACATCACTGATGACATCATCCACGTGACAATCAGATGCACCTCATCATACACTAGTATAACTTTTCATCACTCACTGTAAAATACAGAGTGCCAGATATACATCCATTGACACACCAATACAAGTTTCTAAACACCCACTCAGTGATTCCTAGATCTATACACACATGTAATCACTTACCTATAGATTCACTCATACATGCTGTCAATGATCAATAGAACACTATCAAATATACTTATATATCTACATCGACATTACACACCAGCACACATCCTAATCACTTATGTTATGTTATGTTATGTTATGTTAAACTTTTATTTCTATAGCGCACGGCTACTCAGTGGAGTGTCCCGGCGCTTTATCGAGGCAGCTCAGTAAAACCAAAAACATAAAAACAGACTAAAGAGAAAAGGACAAAAAAGACAAAGACACCCTAAAGGTTAAAAAGCCATGTCTTGAGGCTCTTCCTAAACAGAAGGAGAGAAGAAGAGGACCGTAGGTCCAAAGGCAAAGAGTTCCACAACTGAGGGGCCCTCAGACTAAAAGAGCGACCCCCAGTGCGGGCCTTCCTCACCCGAGGAACCACCACGAGAAACAAAGATTCCGACCGCAGAGATCTAACTGGGCGATAGAAAGACAATCTCTGCTGTAGATACCTTGCTCCGGTGCCAAATAGCGCTTTATGCGCCAGGGTCAGTGCTTTAAACATAATCCGCTTCCGAATAGGTAACCAATGTAGCGATCGCACCAGACCCGAAGCTCTCGCTCGCCTATGAAGGCCAAAGATGGCCCGGGCCGCGGAGTTCTGCACAACCTGCAGCCGCTGAACCAGATATTCCGGAAGACCTACATAAAGGACGTTCGCATAGTCCAATCTCGAGCCTATCAAGGCTTGCACAG
This sequence comes from Triturus cristatus, assembly GCF_964204655.1. Taxonomy (NCBI): domain Eukaryota; kingdom Metazoa; phylum Chordata; class Amphibia; order Caudata; family Salamandridae; genus Triturus; species Triturus cristatus. Next base: position 681,782,451 of record NC_140582.1, read on the forward strand.
TGATCTTTCTGTGCTCTTCTGAGAGTAAAGGCAGGAACTTCCGGAGCATCTTAAGCATACCAAAGCAGGTACCCACCAGGCCAGAAATATGTGAGCTCAGTGACAAATTATTGTCAACCTTCACTCCCAGATTCTTAGCCACAAGCGATGCCTGGACAGGGCAGTCAATACCTAATGGCCACCAGGCCTGCCAATCAGGGTCCAGAGAGCAGCCGAAGAACAACACCTCCGATTTACTGGAGTTTGCCTTAAGGCCGTTTCGCTGGAACCAGCCAAAGACCAACTCCAAGCAACCCCGGATGTTCTCTCCATCAAAAGCCTGGCCTTTCCCACACGTGAAAAGCAGTTGAGTGTCATCAGCGTAGGATACGATCCGGGCCCCAGAGGACTCCACCAGTGCCGCCAAAGGTGTCATAAAGATGTTAAACAGAGTCGGGCTCAACACAGAACCCTGTGGAACACCGACTCCCAATGGCGACATCTCGGCGGAGCTCGGAGAGGCCCAGACCGTTTGTCGGCGGCCTTCGAGAAAAGATGTAAACCAATTGAACACCGTCCCCCTCAGACCGATGTCATAAAGTCTGGAGAGGAGCACCTCATGGGGGACGGTGTCAAAGGCCGCCGACAAATCCAGCATGACGAGCATGACCCTTCCTCCAGAATCCAGTGTCTCCCTGATGGTTTCCGACACTTCCAGCAGTGCCGTCTCCGTGCTTAAATTAGGACGGAAACCGGACTGCGATGGATGGAACAAATCATTGGATTCGAGAAAGCTGGAAAGAACACCATGTACATGCTTCTCTGTGATCTTAGCCAGGGCCGGCAGAAGGGAAATCGGCCTATAATTGGCCAAGACCTCCGAGTCCAACCCAGGCATTTTGAGGAGGGGGATCACCATAGCTCTTTTCCATGGCACTGGAACCCTCCCCTCCCTCAGGGAAAGATTCACCAAAGGGTTGACTAGTGGGTTAACCACGGCCGCCATCTTGGCCAGAAATTTGGCAGGGCAAGAATCCAAAGGTGAGCCCGATTTAAGGTTGGCCAGTAGAGCAAGAGAAGCATCGGCCGAGACAGGAGGAAACTCAGCAAAAACCGCACCCTGCGCGGGCGGGAAGGACAATCCGGCCATCGGACTGGAACACACCTCCACAGACCTCACTGGGAAAGAGTCCTGGATAGATTTTATTTTATCCGTGAAAAATTTGGCCAGATCGCAGACCCAGCGCTCCAATGGAACACTGTGGGCCACGTAGGATCTAGGTGCCGTAAACTCCCTTATGAAGTCATCCTACTCACTTATGCAAACAATGGATCAGACTTACTTTTACTTAGCTATACACTTATAAAAACACCACTTCATCTATTCATATAGATAATAACTCATACTTAGTGTGTTATAGAAACACTATTACAAGTATACAGTTATCCATATAGTCACTCATACAATCACTGAGTCTTATGTATACTTATTTATATACAACAACTGACACATACACTGGCTTTTATTTTTCTAGTTTGTTGGACATGTACCATTGAGACATATATTTACTCATCGCCACACCCATAAAGATATTCACTCACCCAAACAACTGTTTTAACATGTAGTTTTAACTTCATATACCTACTGAATCAACTATTCACACATCTTTGGGCAGTCACACACTGAAGTACACACACATTCACTCTCCCATACAAATAGCTAGTAACCAACTAGTGCAGCAGTTTACACAACTGATAAAGTGATACAGATATTCACACAGTTTAGTCACTATCCAATATATTTAGTGAGGCACTATAAATTCAGAGACGTTTTAAGGCATGGGCAAAGTGGGCTTAGGCCCAGGGCCCCAGCCTTGCAAGGGGCCCCCTGATAAAGCCAGCTATGTTCTCCAGAGTCTTGCCCTGATGACCTTGAATGATTTTTTAACCTCTTCGATGCCTATGACGGAACGGTTCCGTCATGCACGCCGGTTGGGCTGTGCTTATGACGGAACCGTTCCGTCATGGCCCCGCCCGCGCTCAAATCTTTCAGCACTGCGCGGGAATCCGCGCAGCGCTGAAGAGGTTAAACAGATTGTTGTAAATAGCGTTTTTGTATCAATTATTTTTAATGTGTGAGTCTGTTACAGACATTTTGCAGACAAAATATGTTTGTTTCATGCAACATCGATATAAAAAGTTTCTTTTAGATGAATACAGGACCTCACATATGAGAAATGGGAGGATGGAACTGAGATTGCATGCAGTAATATCAATGAGCTATTGCTGTGTTACAATAGTGAAAACACTCATCACTAGCCCTGAATATCAGATGTACACACATTTAGAATTTGACCAAAGAGGGCATGAAAGAGCTGAAACTGGATCATAAAATCAAAGCTATTCGAACAGGGGCCCCAAAATGCATTTGGCCCAGGGCCCCCAAAATCCTTAAAACGTCCCTGTATAAATTAGTCAAGTAAACAGTCAATCACACTGCTACTAAATCCTCCATCCAGATATTTATATTTATATATCCACTCATTCTTCAATGCAAATTGCTAGATATATAATACATATTTAAATAACGAACCAAACCACATTCAATGGATGATGTCATCAGTGATGTCATCAGTGATGTCATTTGAGATGTCATCAGTGATGTCACTGACCATGTCATGAATGATATAATATGTGACATCATCAGCAGTGGATTGTGTGCGCGCGAGATGTAGTTAGTACAACTAACTATATTGGAGAAATTTCAATGGTTTTGTTCAAGTGAAATGTCCAGCTAGCTATAACACCCCTAAAACCTTTTGTTTTTTCAGTGAATTTCTAAGGTTTTTTAAATGCTAATTCCTAACTATATCAGGCCTGAAACCTATGGTGTTTTCAGTGATATATATATATAACTTCATAGAAAGAAAAGCAGTTACTAAATCACATGGGCGACACCTACAGCCCAAAAAATGCACTAACAATAAATATAAATTAGGAATGCACCACATATTATTCTAATGCATGCTAAAAAATGATGTAATTCATGTAACAAAGCACAACCACCCCCTAAATATGACAGAATTCAAAGTAAGGGATTAATTACAGGACACAAGAGAGGCAAACACTAGTTCCCAGGAACCCACAACCAAAATCCTTCAAATACATACTGCCTAAAGATACTGAGCACATCACAGACAAACTGCCACTTATCCCCACTTTAAAAATTTTAATTTCATGAACTAAAAAAGCCACAAGCAATAATTCTCCTTCCCCAGAAAATTCCAAGACATACAAACACCTCAACATTTAGCTGTGATACATAATGGAAAGCCTTTCCTTTTACATACACCCTAAAAAATTTAAACAAATCTTAATGTTCTCTACAGCAATAACTTACTAAAACGTAACCAGTTTCAAATGTGGTTGAAGTATGGGTCCTTCAAAATATGTCTTAAAACATTCATTCAGACATACACCATGGATGGTGAATATCAAAATGCTAATTTTGCTTTTATTATATATGTCCACTTCCTAATAAACAAAGCAGCACTTTCTATGACCTCTTAAAACATAGAACAACTAACTTCTGCCCCCAGAAAATAATCATAGACGTTGAACAGGCCATGATTCAAACCATTTTTAAAATGTACCCCCACACAGGCATATGGTACTATCTAGTCATGTCAAGTCAAAATGATTTTATTCAGCTCCAAGGACAATAAAAGTTTGAGAAACAGACATTACAATTTTAAATTTTCATGACATAGTTGTACAATAACATAGATAAAACCAATTTTAAAAAACTTTCATAGGATTCGATCAGTTAAAAACGGATGCAGTCCATAATACAAAATACCAAATGCAACAGGATATATCACCAATCATAAAATGTCATAGGTATAAAAGTTGTACATTAAAAGATTACAATGTTCTTATTTGTCTACTATAGCTCATAAAGTTTTTTAATAGCCATGGCAACTTTAATATTATTAGAGACCGCAGTGCATATAGCAGAGGTAGCCAAAGAATGCAAATAATTAAAGCCTTCAATATAAGTACAAGGCCGGTTCCCCCTTAGCAGTGGAGCTAAAAATGTTCCCCTCCGCTCTTTGTAAAGAGGACAAAATAACATGAAGTGCAAGGTGCTCTGAGCTGCCAAATTATCACACCGGCAGGGCGTGAGTTTGTTGACGCATCCTGATTGTCTCGGGAATACTATTAAAAAGTGCAGGGTATGTAATCGGAGTCTACTTAAGAGAAATCGTGTCTGTACATTAGTGGTGAAAGTTAAATGAAATTGCTGTAGGGCAGGGAACAAACATGAGTGACCTGTCACATCAAGTTGTGAGTGGCGCATATTGCCCCGGAATAATGCGCCTCCTTTATGATGACTTTCGAATTTGTGTGGATACTAGCAGCATTGTCATAGTAATGCCCCAGGCCTATCTCACGGAATTTATCTCTCACTAATCAGAGCCACGGGATCGACAGTGCACTATCTAGATTAATACAATCTTTAATGACATCCCTTGAGTAGTTGAATTCCTCACACAGCCACATTTTTGCCCATAGGAGCAAAGGGGCAATATCTATGCGAACCTCTAAAAATTCCAACCTCACCTCTCGATGACAAAACAGTGTGGGGGCACTATTTGGGGTCATAAATAGCCTTTTTATGAATTTGTTTTTCAAGACCTGTAGGTGGCCCCAAACTCCTGCCCCACATGATGCAACAGACAAGCATTTGGCTTTGTACAGCGTAACCAGCTCTGTCACCGGCTTGTAACCTAGCGTACAGGCAAAGCAGGAATGCCCCTCCACAACTCTGCCTGTATGTTGCACCTTTACAGTGAAGAGTGGTTCCCAAGTGATCATATTATTAAAAATGTTCCCAAATATGTAAAATTCTTCAGCTTATCAATGCTCTTATCCCTTACAACATAATTTCTAGTTTTAGTCAATTTGGGGCCACACACCATAATGTACGATTTAATCAAATTAACTTTTAAATCAAGCGCCAACATGAAATCGGTAAAAGCATTGAGCTATTTTTGGAGGCTGTTTGCTGTCAGAGCATTTAACACGGTGTCATCTGCATACAATAGTAGTGGGACCGGATTGCCCCCAATTTGGGCAAAATCGATTTCCTTATCTAATAAAAATGCCTATAGGCCATTGGTGTAAATTAAAAAGAGAAAAGGAGCAAAAATGCACCCCTGCCAAACACCTTCTTTGGAGACAATTGGACTGGTCTTTTCCCCTTGGGGGCTGTATCTTATGGCAACAGTGCTGGTAGCATGAAGCTTATGCAAAAGGGAGATCAGTGTTTCCTTAACTCCCATTTTCCCCATTAGTGCCCACAGTTTCTCCCGATTGACAGTATCAAAGGCACTGGACAAGTCCATGAAAGCCAGGTGGATAGAACCCCTCCTGGCCTTCATGTACTTGCCCATAATCAGGGACAAATTGAGACACTGCTCTGTGATACCCAACCCCCTCCTAAGCCACATTGAGTTTTTGTCATGAGCCTTGTGTTGGTCGCCCAGGCCTCAAGTCGGGCAAGGTTGACCCTCCCAATACCTTTGCTGTAGCATCGTAAGGGAATTTGGTCTATAACAGGCAGGGTCATTCCCATTGCCCTTTTTAAATACAGGAACCGCAATGGCCTTCTTCCAGGTTGCTGGGATGGGACCAATCACCACTGCTTTAAAGACGTTAGTTAGTTGGGGTGCCCAAAGATTGGGATTTATTTTAAACGGATCTAATGGGACCCCTTCCGGCTTTCATACAGATTCACTTCCTTTAGGCCTCTCAACCTTGGCCACTGAGAGGGATGCGCTGAATTGGGAGGCCAAGGTTAAATCTAGGGGCAGATCCCCACTTTCTCCTCTAACTGGAGACAGTTTGCGTTAAATATAGCCAAGAAATGGGATTCCCAGACGTCCCCCGGAAACAGAGAATCCGTCAGCCTCACCTCGCTTGTAAATAGAGGGCGACTGATGATGTCCCAAAAGCTTTTAGTGTCTTTGAGGGAACTAGCTCTCTCCAGATCTTTCCAAGCTAATCTCCTCAGTACTTCTTTCCTTTGATTAATAGTACTTTTATATGCCTGCCTTGATCTTTTAATTTGGGTTCTATCACGAGGTTTAGCATGAAGGGAAATTTCAGGTTGTTTTGGGCTCTGGAACATTCAGTGTTGAACCACCGTATCTCCTGGGGTTCCCTTCTCTGGACAGGTCAAGTTAGTCTTTAGGCTACCTCTGCACAAATCAATTCAAATTAACGAACAACCTCGTCTGGGGGAGAGTCGTGTTGGAGGCACCTCATAATGGGGTCATAATTTGCTGTGACAGATTAATCCTCAAATTGGGGAGGGTTTATTTTACCCCAGTTTAATCTTACCACTTCATTAGGATTGTAGTGAATAAGGCGACCATCACCTTTTCCTGCCTGGGCTATTATACTAAGAGAAGCTGTGAGGGGATTATGTTCACTAGCATTATTTAGTTCCACCTCAAAGTAGTGGTCAAGCGACAGGAACTTCCTTGAAATGAATATAAAATCAATAAAACTTTCCCTGCCATCGCCAACATAAGTGGGGCACTGTGGTAAGGGCCTACTGGCCGAGTTATTGATAAGGACAAGGTCATTCTTTATGATGATAGAATTTAAAGCTTCACCCTGTGCTGTGTGGATAAAATGTGGCTGAGGCTGACCCTCTATGTTCAGCAGCCCACAGACTCGTTTGGGCTATACCGACAGATGGTGCAAATATAAAATCCCCCACCCAGAGGATAAATAATGGCTGCCACTTCCCAGAAATATTATTTATTTCCACCTGTGGGGCTTCAATACCATGACAGCTATTTTGGTCAAATATGTTATAATACTAATTTACCACTAGTAATTTAACCTGCGTCAGATTAGAAATCATAATTAATTGATACCAGGGTGACAAGCATATTCCAAGGGCATTTATGGACCCATATTTAACTGAAATTTGCAGCACCAAACTTCCTTTTGCCCTCCCTGACGGCAAAGGTGTTCTGTGGACAGTGAAGGAGCGGTAACCATCCAACACAATATCGTCCTTATTACGTTTCCTGGGGACAAATAATGGTAAAACCCCTAATGGACTCAAGCCATACCTCATTGGCCAGTTTTGGGCGAATTCCTGTGATGTTCCAGGAAATAATTTTAAATGGGAGAGTGGTAGGTCCCTGATTCCCCAAGCCCACATATGTAGTATTAATGGCAGATAAAGTGACAGGAATTACTAGGCCTGACCCCTCCCCTCCGGGGTTACAATTGGGGATTGAGTTAGGAAGCAGAGAACAGTTTTCAGGTTTGTCTAAGTTCTTATCAGTACAGATGGAATTGTACGGAATGGTGCCAGATGGAACTATAGGCTCCTTACTACCAGGTTCATGTACATATGAGTCTCTCCTTATGTTGATGCGTTGCAAACCCGTTCTTTTCATTTCGACTGAGTGTAGAGATCACACAATCAGTCAGTCGATTTGTGTCCAACCAGAGAGAGCATCAAAGAGGTTCGGGTGAATAAATGGAGGGGACTTTAAGGGGGGTATATGTTCAAGCCTAGCCATAGGGGCTGTTGTCTAGAGATATTCCCTTGGTGAGGGGGGGGGATGGAAAAAATCCAATGGGCGAGCCTTTATCAGTTCACCAGGTGAATCTGTGAGATGCTTCAGAGCAAGATGCACACACCTAGCAATCCTAAAACTAAACACAACACAATTCCCTTCCACACATTTGGCCATGTAACCCACCCCACTCACCCACTTTGCCATGATGATGTATTCAGACCAGTTTGTCTGGGATGGAATTTTCCTTGAGCGCCAATGAGCTGATTTAATAATATGGCTTTGACAGCTTTCTAGCTAGCCAGAGGGCAGGTGGGGAACCCCTGTCAAAATCAGTGTATACAGTGTGCAATGAGGGGTTAGATTTAGTATGTTAATTTCACCCCGCCCAGTTAGGGAACCATGCGCTAGGCCATTAACATTTGTATTTTCTTGTGGGGTTCTACCCCCACATAGCGGGCTAAGACTTGATTGATTTGTGACCCCAATTCCCAGCTTTCGGTTGTTCCTGTGGGATTTCCCATGGGGCACAGGTACCCATGGTGTCGGGACTGAGAAATTATTGTTGGCATTATTGAGGGGGGATCTTGGGGGAGACACGGTTACTTAGAGTAGGTATTACACTTATAGGGGCCACCCCACTCAGAGGGGCGCTCAAAAGAGCGCCGTCTACCCTTTTATCTGTGCTACTTAGTTGGGTAGCTGTATCATTCTGCTTTTTAGATGCCCATTTTTTTCCTGAATCCTGCAGTACTCGTACCGACTAATCAGGATAAAATGGGTGCCAAAGCCTCTTGTACTATTTTAGTAAATCCTTCAAGAGTGTTATCCGTTACATCCTGTGTAGTGGTTCTTCCTCATCCTACACAAGATCTACATGCTTTTCCTATTAAGTGGGTTTGTTTAGTTCTCTTAACCCTCAGGGAGTGGTCCTTCAGTCTGTAGAAAACCCCTGCCAGTTCAGTACGTTTCCTCTTCCCTCCTGTTGCGATCTGAGATCCAGTCCTTTCCGCAGTTGGGCAGGAGATAGCCTCAACACCATCATAAGTAGCATGTGAATCCCCCTGACTCAAGAATATAACAGTGGGCAAAAGTTGGGCTTGTGACCTCTGTTCAGTGTCTATTTTAGCCGTAGCTAAATGAGAGTCAGTGGTAGCGGGAACAAGCGGGTCAGGGAGTGGAGCTAATGAAAGTCTTCGCTCAGCCAGTTCTATTTCCTTGTTAATTGCCCCTACTGCCTTTTGAAGAAAACTGTCCAGGGTAGTATCAGTGGTTTTCGAAACAGGCATAGGTTTCCTTTTCCCATAATAAAATTTGCCTTATATGCACACAGCTAGGGGAAGGTAGAGGTTTTACCTTCATGTTGCTTCACAAGGCTGGATCACAACACCAATATCCCGGAGTCAAGGTGAAAAAACCAAGAGGGTAGGCCTAGCCCTGCATCCTCCAGGCTCTGACGGGTGTGGACTGGCCTGCCCTTGGCCCAGGATTCATCCGGGAGCGGCCCGGGCTGTGGGAGCCATGAGCAGCCTTTATGAGCCTCCTGGTGCGAGTCTCCCACATTGGCAGCACCTACCACAAAGCCAGATGGGGGTTGCAGTCCCTGAAAGAGTGTGGAAAAGTGCTGAGTGCAATGAAGGGCTCATTTCAATCAAATCATATGATGACACCTCCAACAGTCTGCACTAAGGGCCTGGTTATGAATTTGTAGGTGTGGGACTGCCACGCTGCCACCCTGCGCCCATACCACCAAATCCATGTAGGTACCACCTACAAGATTACAACTTTTACAGTCACTGGTGGGCCGTTCTTTGCCAGTCCCACATCAGTACATATGAATAGGCACCGCATGGGAAACATCAAAGGCAGTACATGCCCGGCATAGACTGGTGCAACCATGCTGTGCAGGAAATGAGGTGCATGCACACAGGGGGGCACAACATGACCCCTGAGACAACAGGGGACCTGTAGGGCCTCCTTTGTTTCCTCTCTGCCACAGATTTTATTGAGTAGGAACCGCCATGAAAACTGTGGCAGAAAGGAGGCTTGTAATATGCTTGGCAGGACCGTGGTGATCCCAACAAGAATATTGCGGCCTCAAGACTGCCGCGCCACTGCCACGAGTCTCTAATCCCTGGCGGTTGCAGCAGTGTAAAGGCGGTCTGACCGCCCAAGTTGTAATAGGGCGGCCGGACCGCTGGTGCGGCGGTGTCCGCACTGCCACAGCAAATTTTGTGGTCCATAGGACTACCACAGTCGTAATTGGGCGCTAAGTGTAGAATATTCTGCAAACAGCCAAACTGCATTTAAACTTTTAAAAATGATAGCACTAGCTATGTACCCATTATAGAGGTAGTCAGCACTATAATTTGCTAATAGAAAGCCCTTTCTGCCAACAAAAAGAAGATAAACTAAGCCCCCTAATGGATTCTTGGAAAGACACTTGGGTTGGTAGACAGCAAAAACAAAATGTACTACCATTCCTAAACTTTACACCATAAAAAAATCATATTCAAAATTAACAATCATAAAATTAGAGATTAATTTATTCATTTTTCAATTAAAAAAAAGTAAAATATGTTTTTAATATATAAAAGTATAATTTCAAAACAAAATACATTTAAAATATTTGTATTTTTAAAGTTTACATTAAAATATTTTCTAATTATTTAACTTCATTAAAATACATTTTAAGTTGTTATATTTTACATAGTTTTAATAACTTAAATTCTTTATATTAAAAAATATTTGGTTTAAATTGTATGGCATTCATTTATATTTCATTTAATATTAATTAGAATTTCCCAGAACATTTAAAAATGTTTTAACTCTTATATAAAAATCATTTCCAATTATTTTCATTTATTAAAATACATTTTGAAAATTATTAAAAAGACTATTTCTGAAATTAAAAACAATGTGTTATAATTAATACCATATTACATTACATGTATTAAAACAACAAAGTAAAATGTTAAATTGTAAAAAATTAATTTGCGTTTCAATAACATTTCTACCATAATGTTTTCTTTCAGATATACAGTTTTCAAAAATCTCCCCACCCTTACTCTCTAAAAACCCAATATCTTCCAACTTAAAAAACATTATAAAACCATTATGTATAAATTAAAACAACAAAAATTCTAATTTCAACAATTTCATAACTAATAAATTATCTTATTAAAAAAACTAATGAGAAAATGTATAAACATTTACAATCAAAAACACTACAATACAATACATAGTAATTAACACTTACAAACGATATTACATTACAACAATATTTCTAGATCAATAGGTCTTTTTATGTGCTGAGAATCCACACTCGTGAAGTTACTACTTGTAAATACCTTTGTGAATAGGAAACAATAGTACACATACTCAAAAGTGTAGGTTTACCGTTTTGGATCAGACCCTCTATCTTGTTATTTCCAGGTTAAGGAGGAACAGTAGAAGAAAGGCCTTGTTAGTTGTCGCACAGAAAAGGAATGGCCTGCCAGATGGACTAAAAAAGAGTTGGATTATTTGAGGTTCAGAAGAAAGGGAAAGAACTGGCTTTTCCCTCGGACCAACTCATAGAAAGTGGAGCACTGGGGTTAAATTCATGACCTGTTTTTTAGCACTAATATGCCCTAGTAGATTTCATAGATGCATTTTTAAAAACACATAAAAGTAACCAATAATAAACAAATTGTGCTCGATAGAAGAACAAATATGTTCAATTAAAGTACTATACAAATGTTTAAATACATAAAGTAAAATGAACATTTTGTCCATAAAAAGGCATTTCTCATTTACACTCAGTTACTTGGTAAGTCTCATGTGAAGTAGCAGAAGAACTTATTTTGAGTAGCATTATATGTTGTAAGGCTCATGTGAAGTAGCATAAGAACTTATTTTGAGTTGCATTGTATTTTATTTTTCTTAATTATTGAACCAAACTAATTACATCAAAAATAAGTGTTTGCCATTTGTATTTTACGGGCTGATCCCACAAAACAAAGTACAGTGTGTAGTCAATAACTTCAATGATTTGCTTGTGGTTCATCGTTGTCTTCTGAATTAGTGTAAATTACCTCTAGAAATCCCCTGCAATTGTGTGCAACATAGATCATGCAGCTTTACTTTTACATGGAGCCTCAGTGAAGTATTCTAATGCTCTACTAATTAGGTGTAAGCATTTAAATCGTCTCTTTAAAATTCCAAAAGTTGTTTCAATAGCTCCTCTACTCTGCTAGTGTGTTACCTTGCAGCAACACTCACTTGGAGCTTGTGGGTTAAGGTATGGAGTCAGAATCCTAGGGCAAATGGCATATGCACTATCACCTGTAACATACAAACATTTGTAAAACTGACCGGTATGAATATCACTGATTTATAACACGGCACAATGGAGAGCAATTCTCACAAAGGAATACTCCATCTCCCATGTCTCCCTTAGCCAAATGTGTATTTAATCCACATTGAAGAAAATTAAAAGAGCCATGCATACTGCCTGAGTACCTGGCAATAATGTTTGTAATGAATGAGGTATACATCGTTATAGAATACTTTTATGTTAAGGGAATGATGCCTTTCCCTATTGCTCTAAATAAGCTCTGTGGCTGCAGAAGGACATATAAGTATGTGTGCCCAAACTACACACCTTGTGACATTGCGAAACGCTACACTTTGGTAAAAAATCTGGTTTTGTATTTTGAAACTCTGCAGGGGTTCCTGCTACTTTCTGATGCAAGGAAATGTTGGGAAAATTACACCTGAACATGGGCAGGAATGGTGTATGAAATTAGGTTAATGTTGGTTGAGAGGGGTAGTAGCTGAACTCAGGCAACAACCACAATCCTGATCAGGCTGAACCATAAAAGTTACTAAATGAACCTGTGCTTAACCCTCTGGTAGCCGGGAGCAAAACAGTCATACTCATCTTATAGGCAATGTGTAAAGTATTTATGCAGCACGCAAACAGTGATAAAGTAAAAGCGTAACACAAGAAAAATCCAAAGCCAATCTAGAAACATGGAGTCAGTTTTAATAAATAAAATGGCACCAGAGCAACAACAATTGAATAACTAGATCCAGACACACTGAATTTTAATGTTGTAATGTTTTTAGTGAAAATAGCGCCAAGAATCAAAAAGCACCACATGGGGTTATGTGGTCAAGCTAGACCGGAAGAAAGTCACACATTCAGGCTGACCACGAAGGAGTGGGGGTTAGATACAAGGACCAGGTTAGTTCCGCTTGAGAGTTGCCTTCTCAAGTCCAGCTTGAAGAGTTCCATTCACGTTAGAGGAGGCCACAAGGAGGAAGCTTTCAGTGCAAATTGTAGGTCGCACTTTGCTGTGGTTGTAGCTAAAGATCAAAGAGCAGGCCGTCACTGGAGCTTTGCGCTGGTGATCATCGCAGGCTGTTGTTGCTGTCATACAAAGTTTAGGTCTTACAGTGGTAGTTTTCATGGACAGTCGCTGATGGTGCTAAGAGCAGGTCTAACCAGAGCTTCACATTGGCGGTAATTGGAGCAATCGAACCTGGTTGCGGTCACTGGGATCCCAAACTTTAGGATTTCCACCTTTTACTTCAGAATGATCTCTCAATGATGCCAACCAACAGTCCGGGACCTGGGGGGCACATCTTGGGGATCAGGACTCACCCCATAAGAGGCCAGCAACAGGGCTCAGGCAGGTTCATGCAGGTCCAGTTGCAGCTGGTGAGCTAAGCATTTGCAGTGAAGTCTCTGGAAGCCTGCTGTGTCACTGTAATTAACAGAGGAGGTCAGACAACTGACCCTTTGAGTCACTCTGGGTAGCCTGGGATCAAGGCAATCAAGGCAAGCTAGTCCAATCTTACTTCTTTAGACAGCAGGGCATTCCTTCTTGCAGTAGGTTAGCCTGTCTTATTAATCTTCCACAGGTTCAGGAGTGTTCTGCTGGGTGTTTCTGAAGGTCACTTTTTTATACCTGGTGTCAGCCTTTGTGTGAAGGAAATCCCTTACCTACCCCCAAAACTGACTCTGGTCAGTTCTTCACCTTCCCCTGGTATTAGCTCCAAATGGTCTAGGCTAACAAAGGCAAGGGCAGGCCTGGCTTTAGGTTACTTTGTGTGTGCTGTGAGTATGGTCTTTCGAGATGTTATCAGTGCAGGGTACAACTCCAATGCCCAGCCATCCAGCCAGTAAGACCCATTCCCAGCTATACACCCAGGTACCATTTTTCACTGTCTGGGCCCAATACACATTTGTGATGGGGGAACAATTAACAGGCCAGGCAGCTGGAAACTCATAGAAAGGTCTCAAAACTTTAGAGAGAAATGTGTGTACTTTCTAAAAGTGGCATTTTCAAAATCATAATCCAAATTCTGACTTAACATTAAAGTGGTTTTCAAATTACAATTAATTTCAATGTAAACAATAATCTCTACATGCTCCCAATCTGAAGGTAGCACTCAGTAAATGCAATAAGGTAACTCAGAGTTAGTCTATGGGAGAGATAGGCCTTATAACAATGAAAAATGACTTCAGGTGTTTTTCACTGCTAGGACATGTAAAACTTAAAATCAAATGTTCCATTTTTTAAACAATATGCACCCTGCCCTATGAGTCTTTAGGGCTTACCTTCGGGGTTGACTTATAAGTATTAAAAAGGAAGGTTTAAGCCTGGCAAATTGTCTATTTTACCAGGTTAAAATTGCAGTTTAAAACTGCACTACAGGCTGAAGTGTCAGGCCTGAGACATGTTTTAAAAGGGTTGACTGACACAACATCGATGTAAAAAATATTGATGTTAGAAATATTGAGTAAAAAATATAGACAACAAAAATATAGACTCCTATACTTAAACAGGTAAGTACAAAAATATCGACAACAAAATATTGATGTAAAAAATATAGATGTACAAAATATCGACTTTTATATAAATTTAAAATAAAATATTATAACTACATATTAAATATAATTTTAACAAAATAAAATAAATGTAATATACATTTAAATAAAACATAACAAATAAACGTAACCCCTTAACTGCTGGGCCTCCCCCCCCCCCCCCAGTGCTGAGCCCTTTTTTGGCTATTTAGGATAGTTTGCGTTTTTAGGCCTCTGTAACTTTTTTACCACTAAAGATATCCACGCCAAATTTGCGTCCTTTTCTTCCAACATCATGGGGATTCTAAATGTACCCGGGATTTCTGGATTCCCCTGGAAGTACCCAGAAATTAGCCAAAATACAACAAAAATTATTTATTTTTTTGAAGAATGGGAAAAAAGTAAAGCAAATGAAAGCGTCTGGTTTTTTCCATGTAAATGGTATCAACAAAGGGTTTGTGGGGCTGAAATCACAATTTTTCCAGCTTTTAGGGACTGACAGACTTTTGTGAGAAAACCAATATTTCTTTCACAGTTTTGGCATTTTAATGGGATATAGCCTATTTTTCAATTTTTTGTGTTTTCAACCTTCTTCCAGTTAATGGTAGAAATGGGATTAAATAGGCCTGGGCAGTATATTCTGTTCCGCTCGCGGAATTTGTGCAATCTCACGTTCCTCGGAGAACGCGTAATTGGCAAAAATTCCACGAACTGTGGCGTTGCAGAATTTTTACCTTGTTCGTGCTTTCAATATGCATGTTCGCGCGCGCGGGAGCGACTTAACGGGATACCTGTGTTCGCTGACGAGTTTTCCTATCTGTTCGCATGCGCCACGAGATTTTTGTAGCTGGCTGCGCGATCCCGCGAGAGTGTGTGATCGCGAACACGTCATTCGGACGTGACCATGTTCGCGAACAGGACACACGCATCGCGAGGGGGCAGGCAGAACAAGTGAAAGAAGATGGCCGCACCAATTGGCGACCGCATTGGCAGGTTCCCAAGATATTTCACCCCGAGCACGCAAACAGCATTCGTGAACAGGGAAAACGCATCACGACTGGGCGGAACAAGCAATTTCGTGTCTTCGCCGAACTCTGCGTTCTCGCAGAGTTTGTTACAGTTTCGCAGAGCTTTGCGTAGCGCGACTATGCAAATTCCGCCCGCCCCTAGTATTAAAGCAATAATAGATCCTGGAAAGCTATACATTTTTGAAAAATAGACAAAATTCTGAATTCAGCAAGGGGTCATTTGTGTAGATCCTTCAAGGTTTCTTTATAGAAACTAAAAGTTGAATACAGGAATAATTGAAAATTAGTTGAAAAAACAGCCATTTGTACCAACGTTTTCACCTGTAACTTCTTCTAATTGTGACAGCTGTTTAAAAGCAATATACTGTCATATCCGCAGAACCTTTGTGGTTGTGGGAATATACAGGACTTGTAGGTTCACCAAGAACCCGACGAACCCAGAGCCAATAACTGAGCAGGGTCTTGCGAAGGTTTTTCATTATGTACCGGGTATATAGCAATTAATTTTGGAAAATATAAACATGGAATAATCGATATGAAAGACACCTATGTATTTCTGAAATTGGAACAAAATATAGAGTTTAGAAAAAGTAAATATTTGCACATTTACAAAATTGTGAGTACCCATACTAGAATGAGAATTATGGGTCATTTTTCAAAATGAGTTCTTCCTTACACATGGTCTTTCATTTTGAAGGCAGAAATGCACCGAAAGTCATTAGGTAATAACAGTTCCTCTACAATTCTGTGTTACCCAAAGTCTCCAAATAAACATGGTACCTCACTTGTGTGGCTAGGCCTAGTGCCTTTGACAGGAAACGACTCAAAACGCAACGTGGACACACTTTATTTTTACAGTGAAAACTGACCCTTTTTTGCAAAGTGCCTAGCTGTTACCAAGAATCCCTTGCAAACCTAAAAATGTGTAAAAAAAACCCACATTTTCCCCACATTTCTGTAGTGGAAAGCTCTGGAATCTGCGTGGATTCACAAAATGCCACCCACCTAGTGTTAACCAAAATCTTCTGAGAAAAATGGCATCTCACTTGTGTGGGTAGGCCTAGTGCCCGTGATAGGAAACGGCCCAAAACGCAATGTGGACGCACCTAATTTTCCCAGTGAAAACTGACCCTTTTTTTGCAAGTTCCTAGCTGTAGATTTTGAACCCTAGCTCAGCCGGCATCTAGGGAAACCTTGCAAACCTATACATTTTTGAAAACTAGACACCCAGGAGAATTCAGGATGGGGTGATTTGACTGGCTCTCTCAAGGTTCTCTTACCGAGAATCCATTGCAAACCTAAAAATGTGTAAAAAAAACCCACATTTTCCACACATTTCTGTGGTGGAAAGCTCTGGAATCTGCGTGGATTCACAAAATGCCACCCTTCTAGCATTTTTCCAAGTCTTCCGAGAAAAATGGCATCTCACTTGTGTGGGTAGGCCTAGTGCCCGTGGCAGGAAACGTCCCAAAACGCAACGTGGACACACCACATTTTCACAGTGAAAACTGACCCTTTTTTTTGCAAAGTGCCTAGCTGTAGATTTTGAACTCTAGCTCTGCCGGCACCTAGGGAAACCTAGCAAACCTATACATTTTTGAAAACTAGACACCAAGGGGACTCCAGGATGGGGTGACTTGACTGGCTCTTACCAGGTTCTGGTACCCAGAACCCCTTGCAAACCTAAAGATTTATCCCAAAAAACAAATTTCCCCCACATTTCTGTGTTGGAAAGTTCTGGAATCTGCATGGATCCACAAAATGCCACTCACCCCGCGTTACGCAAAATCTTCTGAGAAAAATGGTACCTCACTTGTGTGGGTAGGCCTAGTGCCCACGACAGGCAACGTCTCAAAACGCAACATGGACACACCACATTTTCACAGTGAAAACGAACCCTTATTTTGCATAGCACCTAGCTGTAGATTTTGAACCCTAGCTCTGGAGGCACCTAGGGAAACCTAGAAAACCTATAAATGTTTTAAACTAGACACCCAGGGGAGACTTGACTGGCTCTCACAAGATTCTGTTACCCAGAATCCCTTGCAAACCTACACATTTGTAAAAAAAACACATTTTCCTCACATTTCTGTGGTGGAAAGTTCTGGAATCTGTGTGCATCCACAAAATGCCACCCACCCCGCATTCCCCGAAGTTTTATGAGAAAAATGGTGCCTCGCTTGTGTGGGTAGGCCTAGTGCCCGCGACAGGAAACGGCCCAAAACGTGACGTGGACACACCACATTTTCACAGTGAAAACTAACCCTTTTTTTGCAAAGTGGCTAGCTGTAGATTATTTTTTTAAAACAGTTTTTTTTTGTCAGTTGCACAATAAACGCAGGGCTCTGTACCCCAGAGGCCGCTACCGCATCAAGTTATACATTGGCATGACCGCAAATGACCTTTTTATAAGTAAGACAAACACAATCTTTGACATGGAATGTCGTTCCGGATATCTACTTCACTCACCCCAACTCCCCCACCCGAGTTGCACAATTCCCACTGATGACCGCCCACCTGCCAATAACCGAGGACCAAAAAGGAAAGAAACAGACATACTACCCGAACTGATGAAAGACCATCCCACTCTTAGCACACATACACCCTAGGCAACCCCCCACGCCCCAGGTATCAGACCCAACCACCCCATCTCTACTCTCATTCCACTGGGACATCCTCTGTTGCAGTCGGAGGCTCCAGCCACAGGCCTCTATAGTCCGCCCACCGCTTCCATATTTTATAATGCTTACGCGGACAGCCCCGGGCCACAAAGATGGGCTGCTCCAGCCCCATGCAGAAGTCCAGGCCATTTTTCCAGGCTGCCACCGAGGGAGCCCGCGTGTCCTTCCACATCTTGGCAACATCACGTTTCGCCAACGTGAGGCCCAGCTTCATAAGATGCCGTTTATAAATATTGCCTGATACCATCCATTACATGCAGCAGGGCGAGCTGTGGCGTGCGTGCGAGCAACCACCCCAGGACCTCAGACAGGCAAGAAAATCCCCCCTCCAGAAACGATCCAGCGATGAGCATTGCCAGACTGTATGCAGGAATGTGCCCTCTACCCTACCACACCAGAGGCATTCCGGGGAGGCAGCCAGGCCCGCCCGATACAGTCGAACCTGAGTATAGTAAACCCGGTGGAGGTACTTGAATTGGATAAGGCGGAGGCGCATCGCTATGGCCGCTCCCCGAGGGGCGGCTTGGTCCTCCCTCCAATCTTCTTCCTCCAACGTACCCACATCCTCCTCCCACACCTTCCGCAGCTTGTCCAATGTAGGCACACTGTGGGTGACCATGGACTGATATATCCGTGAGATCTTTTTGGTTGCTAGGTCACCCATGAAAACCTTCGCCTCCAACGAGCTAAACTCAGGGATGGAGGCGAGGCCCTCCAGACTGGGGGAAAGCGCATGACGGAGCTGGAGGTACCGGTAAAACTGTGTCCGAGGCATGCAAAATTCTTCCTGCAGATCCCGGAACGATTTAAGAGACCCATTCCGCACTACATCACCCAGGGTGGAAATGCTGATAGCATCCCATCCGCTAAAACCTTGTAGGGCCGCCAGGTCAGGTAGGCGTCTGTTGTGCCACAGAGGAGTTTCCCCAGTTAGTGTATTCCACCACCCCATTCTTCTTAGAGACTGCCGCCAGATCTGGAAGACTACCTTTGACTCCGGCGGCAGCGCACCCCACAGCGTTGCCGAGTAGAGGATTGTGTGGAGAGTGTACCGCCCCATTAGGTGCCGCTCCAACGCATAAGCCGGGTCTCCCCGTCCCCATACCACCACTCATTGAGGACTAACAGTTGTGAGGCCTGGTAGTATGAAAGAATATCTGAGGTCGCCAGACCTCCACAGTAAGTGGAGAGAAAGCATGTGCGAAACGCCACGCACACCGCCCCCTGCCCCCAAAGGAATCGGCCCAGTACAGAATTCACCAGTCGGAACCAGCGAGGCGCGATCGGGTAAGGGTGATTCTGTAATTGATAGAGCAAGCGGGGGAGCGCAATCATCTTAAAGATCGCCGATCTACCATATATAGTCAGCGGCATAGTCGTAATGTCTGCACGGACGCGCTCCCACACCGGTGCCAAGTTCCGCTGCCACGATATCGCCGGCACCTCCGACAGGAAAACTCCCAGATACTTAAGTCCTCCCTCCGCCACCTGTAGCGCAGATGCCCACGTGCCCACTCTCACCCGAGGTCCCAAGACCCACAGTGTGGGCTTGCGGGGGTTCATATACAGCCCGGACGTTTCCCTGAAAATTTGCATTATCTCCAGTATGCGCGGCCCCGACCTGTCCAATGCCATTAAAAAGAAGAGCACATAATCCGCATATAATGTGACCCAGGCCGCCAACGGCTCCATGGCGAGGGTGAAGAGATAGGGCCATCTCGAATGGGAAAGCTGGATGAGACCGCTCCTGCCACGTGGACCGAAGCGGTCAATTCGGTATACAAGAGCATCACATACGACAGGAACCGAGGGCCGAGGTTAAGCCGACGAAGGAGGGCGAACAGATAAACCCAGCTCAGGGAATCAAATGCCCTGTCCATGTCCGCCAGTAGGAGAGCAGCCGGCTCCCCCGTCTGTCGGACCGCTGCCAGTGCTACGTGTGTCCACCATATGTTGTGTCGCGTCGCCCTCTGAGGCATGAACCCGGCCTGGTCCGGGTGGACCAAAGCCGAAATGTGAGGCAGGAGGCGATTAGCCAGGGCCTTGGCCAGAACCTTGGTCTCAACCTTGTGGAGGGAAATAGGGCGGTATGAAGCATGTTGTTCCGGGGGCCGACCAGGCTTATGGAACACCACCACCTCTGCGTGTCGCCAGTCCGGTGGGAGCCGACCGGCCTCCCTGGCCTGCTCCACCGCCGCCCGATAATAAGATGCTAGGTGTAAGTTGTATCGACAATGGAACTCGCTGGGGAACCCATTGGGTCCCGGTGCCTTCCCCGAATTGATCTCACCTGGGGCCTTACCCAGTTCCTCCATCGAGAGGGGGAGCTCCAGCTGCTGGCGCGTCTCTTTGGACACTGCTCTGGGTGGGAGATCCTCACTGAACTTGTCTGCCATCATTGCCTCTGGCAAACACTCCCGAGGGGCGTAAAAGTCTGTGTAGTAGGCGGCGAAACTCTCCGCTATGGTCATAGGGTCAATTATCGGTGCCCCTCTCATCCAGCACCCCGGGATGGCCTGGGGATGAAAAACACCTTGGCAGAGCCGATGTAGCATTTTGTTCGACTTGTCGCCCCATTGATAAATTCTGCTACATGTTACAAGCCATAATTGACGAGCCTCATCCATCAGGAGAGAGGCATAGGACTGCCATGTCAGCAGTAGCTGTCGCACCTCCGGTCCGCCACCCGCCTCCCGGTTCTGACGCTCAAGCCCTACAACCTCCGCCTTGGCCCTAACCAACTCATCACGACGCTTTCTATGGGCCGCCATGCACTATGCAATGTCCACCCCTCGTAGAGTGGGCTTCAGTGCCTCCCAAAGAGTTACTGAACTGGGGACCGATCCCGCATTAGCGACAAAGTAATCCGCAATCGCCTCCCTCATAAGCCTCTCACAGTCAGCGTTCTGCAAGTTCCATACTGCTAGTCGCCAGCAAAATGGTTGCCGCCCCCTACCTAACCGCACCTCCACAAATACCGGTGAGTGGTCCGACAGCCCCCTAGGAAGGATCCCAGCGGACATTACCCGCATTGCAATCGCCCGGGGGACGAAAACATAGTCTAGCCGAGAGAAAGATTTATGGACCGCTGAGAGGTACGTAAATTCCCTCCTATCCCCATGTACGTGCCGCCAGGTGTCTACCCAATCGAGGCTCCTAACCAGGGAATGCAATTTCGTGGGCTGAGTGCCACCCAGGCCCCCTCCAGCTCTGCCTCTGTCCCTACCCATGTCCATAACATCATCCCAATCTCCACCCACCACTGCGGCCACGTCTGGCATGGCCGCCCACAAGCAGAGCACAGCCTAGTACAATAGAATCCTCCCCAATCTTGCCCCGCAGAAACAGGTACCGCCCCTGCGGGTCCAGCCACTGTTGCGCAGGTACGTATGGGACCCTGCGATGTATTAAGACCACTACTCCCCTAGAACCCTGCATGAACCCAGCGTGAAAGACCTGCTGGAAGCCATAATGCTGCAGGCACAGGGCCCTGGAGCCCATCAGATGAGTTTCCTGCAAGAAGAGGATGTCAGCTACGACCCTTTGCGCTTGACGCAGAACTGCCCCTCGCTTAATTTTAGCCAGAACCCCACGCACATTCCAACTAACAATACAGAGAGTTCCCGGGGACACCCCAGTCTCTACGGTCCCACTAGCCATTGGGCGACAAGCCTTGATGTAGCACGGGTATGAGGTCCCAACCGCGGGTGTGCATGACCAGATGTGCACAGTGTGAAAGCGCAACTCTTACCCCTAACCAAACCCCTTCCCCATAACAAACCCCCCTCCCCATACCTCAAGAACACTGAAGTACCTGTTGCGACGGGGTTGGCTCCAGGACCCCAACAGGGGGGCACAGTCCGCACCCACCAATGGATCCCGAACTTGCAGCCCATGTCACCCAGGCCCACCCCCCACAAACCCTGAATAGGTGGGGATTCAGCCCTCCTAAGGGCTCCCTCTAGACCCTTTAAAGCAAACAGTCCAATTAAAGAAGCACCCCGGCACCATGCTATTCACAAGAATCAAGGATCCAATGTCTGGGGTTGGGAGGCAGGGTCCTCCCGGGACGGAGCTCCACGGGAATCAGAGCGCCTATGGGATCGCGATCTTCTATGCCCCTCCAGCGCTGTCCACAAGAATTCTTTGACGGCCCCTCACTTATTGAGGAGTCTGACTGCAGCCCAGGCGGCGTATTCACCCGCACCTGTATGGTTTCGTCAGTCCACTTAAAGACCTCTTCCGGAGAGTCAAAGAAGTGGGTGCGGGATTGAAAGACCACTCGCAAGCGGGCAGGGAAAAGTAGAGCATACGGGAGATTAAGGTCTCTCAGTCTGGCCTTTGCCGCCATGAACGATTGGCGTTGCTGCTGCACGAGTCGTGTATAATCCGGGAACACCAGGATACGTTGGTTGTTATAGAGCAAAGGTTCTTTGGCGCGGGCCTGCTTCAGCACAGTGTCTCGATCAAGGTAATTGAACAGTCTCGCAATCACCGGTCTTGGGCGAGCCCCCACCGGGAGTTTCTGTAGAAGCACTCTGTGGGCCCGCTCCACGACGAAGCACCAGGACAGCGCATCCAGCGGGAGCCAACTCTCCAACCACTGCATTAGGAAACGCTCCATATTGCCATTCTCACACCCCTCCGGGAAGCCAACAAAACGCAGGTTGTTCCTCTGGGCCCACCCTTCAGCATCCTTGAGCCGGAGCGCCAAACCCTTCTGGATGCTCTCCAATCCCGCCACCTTCTGCTTGAGAACCCCAACGTCATCTTCCACCCCAGAAATGCGGGTCTCTGCCTCCATGATGCGGGACACCACGTTCCAAAGATCTTGGCCCAGTAACATAACGTCCGCTCCCACTGCACCAATTTTTGCATCAAGCATATCCTGGGATTGGGTGATTGCCGCCATCAGGGCTGCATTGTCTGGTACGGCATCTTGAGAAGCCCCGGCGGCTCCACCTGTTGCTCCCGGGCCAGTGAACTTGTCTATAGGCCCATGCTTCGTGGATCCACCACCACCCTTGTCCCTCATCATGGCGGCTTTCAACGGACTCTCTGCACCTTCAGGCCAAGGTGGACTGGACGCCGGCACCAGAGCCTCCCCTGCCCGGCCCACGCCCAAGAAGGAAGGAAGGAAGGAAGGAAGGAAGGAAGGAAGGAAGGAAGGAAGGAAGGAAGGAAGAAGGAAGGAAGGAAGGAAGAGAGGCGGGAAAGCAGCCCCAGCCCGGAGCCCGCAATCCACCGCTGTGAGCATCAGTCCGCAAACTGACCCCGCACCAACCCGCTCAAAGCCGCCAAGCACGGGCCAAAAACCCAGGTGACCCCCCTTGCAAAACCAGGTAGTTTTGTGATAGGAAATGTTGATGTCTCCTCAATACGTTTTGGCCTCTTGCTTGTCGCGGGTACTTGGGCCTCCCACACGAGCAAGGGACCATTTTTATCGGGAGACCCGGGGAATGCTGGGTGGTAGGAAATTTGTCAGCCCGGTGATCCCGCAACTTTCCCACACAACAATGTGTGGAAAAAGTCATCTATTTCTGCAAAATTTGAGGTATGCATGGGGAGGTTGGGTAAAAGAAAAACAATGAGAGCCCACAAGTCATTCACCCTTGTACTCCCCCCCTCCTTCTCTGCTACTCAAAAATGTGAAGGCTTGCCTAGGTGACAACTGAGCTAGGATACAAAGTCCCCTGCTACTCATATGGCCCAAAAAAAAGACTCACAAACGGCCATTAAACTGCCACAAATATAACTCTAACACTAATTTGATAAAGCTAATCCACCAATTACACTGGTTCGTTTTAGCACCTCCAGAAGCGCTGGCTTCAAAGCACAAATAGTTATCAAAGTATATAAATATTGAAGCCAAGCCTTCTGAAGGGCAGCCATGAAGGCACATCAAGGCACCAACCACTTTATGGTCCATTCACATGCCATTCTCGCAGCACACACAAGACTTCCATACCGCCAGCCACGGGTCCAATCAACCAGATCACTTGCACTCACATAAACATACCGCCGCCATGCAAGGGCCCATCACATTTATATGCCAGAAGACATAATGAATTTGACTACAGTTTACCGCCTGTAAAGTCTCCCCCTCCTTCTTCCTAAACATTACCAAATGCATGCCGAGTGAACCTTTACTAATTACTCCCATGACAGCCACATGAGGCTCATAAAGACATGTCTTTCATGCGCCTTTAGTGCACTCACTGTGCTAAATCTAACTCCTTCCAGTTTGTGGTTGCAAGTTGTCTGAGTATCCCTGTAGGCCATATCTCAAACTAAGGCATACATGCTGGAAATTTTCAAAAGCTTTCAAAAGATAACATCACAAACCATGAAGAACGGATTAATGTGAAACACGGGTAGTCTGTGACAACGTAGCATATGTCCAATCCACCGTTATGTGCAGTGACTGTAATGCACGTATCATACAGCAAACTGACCATCTACTAAGTTCTAACGGAGGATGAACATGGCAAGCAGCATTGACCCATAAGTACTACAGTAAATTCAGTGTGAGTGTGGCAGCAATGGATTTGAATCCATGAGTAAAGATGAAGTCATGACGTGTATCTATACTACCTTTACTATCTACCTTCTACCTTTGCAATATTCCTCGGAAAGCGCACCTAATGTAAGCTGTTCTAACCCGTTTGTGTGTCTGTCCTCATCAGAGTCCTGACTAATCCTGTCCAATTGTCAGGAGATCCTATACTAATGCCTTCCATCTCTAGTTACTTGAAGCTTGAGAAAACATTTCTATCACGTGCTATCAATGCTCTCACTATGCTCAATCCAACGCCTTTCAGTTTGTGGATGCAAGTTGGGGGGTGCTAGAGTATGGCGCAAAGCCATTTCTCGAGCTGAGCAAGCATATCTACCTTTGAAAATAAGGCAAACATGCTGGAAATTTTCAAAAGCTTTCAAAAGAAAACATCATAAACTATGAAGAACGGTTAAATGTTAAACACGGGTACTCCATGACAGCGTGGCATATGTTCTGTCCACCAGTACGAGCAGCATGGGGACTATAATGCACTTGTCAATTGGCGAACAGAACAACTACCACATTCTGAAAGCATATAAAGGTGTTGAGAAGTCTAATATTTCCTGAAGTAGAGGAACAAATATTCTGTACCTGCTTGTGTAGTGAAGGAGTGGACCACAGACAGTAGGTATACATTCACTTCAATTGAAAAGCTTACGTATTGGTAGGTCCACCTCAGTCAATTTCCCAGTATTTTGCTTTAGTATGATACAACATAAAGCAAGTAGGAAAACAGAAGGCAGGCTTACTTGGGCACTGGGGACAGTAAACACGAGTCTCCTGCCTCTTTCCCTGCATCGAGCCCACTTTACAACGACAACATGGTCGATCCTTTTTGGGTGCTGCAGGAATTTTATCAGCAAAGTGTCGCTCCTGCAGCCTTGCCATGCCCTCCAGAACACATAAACTGGAGGCTGCTGCTTCTATAGCAGTGAGACTTCCAATCACAGACAACTTAAAGTCAAGGAAAGACATAAGTCTCCTGTGGTGTTCTCAAAATAAACAACATACGCATTCTATGTTGCCGTCTGGATCAGGTGAGTAAACAGTTTCTTATACCAAGTGCAAGTTTACGACTCGCTTTGCATGGCTGAAGAACCTGGTTGTTCTTGTCCACTCTGCCCATGTACTTGTTGTAATCAAGTATATGGGCTTTTGGACTTCAGCCATCTGACCCCAAACTGTGACAGGGAAAGTGCTCTCAGCATGAATTGTAGTGAGCACGTTCACATCACGCCTATCTGAGAACTTGACTGCGAGCAGTTTGTTGGAACGCAACGCAGTGCTCTGGGATTTCTGGACCTTCTTGCAAACGGGCTCCTGCGGGAATCCTTTGCGGCGACAATGAATTATACCGCAAGCCACGGTGCCGGCTTTATAGAGTTCACTGAACAGCTCTACTCCTGTATAGAAATTGTCCACATAAAGGTTATAACCTTTGTGAAGAAGTGGCTGGACAAGCTCCCATACGATCTTTCCTGTGACCCCTAGCGTGGAAGGGCAACCTACATGGTTAAGATTTGTGTCCTTCCCTGTATACACTCTCAAGCTGTACACATAGCCAGTCGAGCACTCACATAGCATGTACAGCTTGATGCTTTAGCGAGCACGTTTGCCCGGAATGTACTGCCTAAAAAGCAGCCGCCCTTTATACAAGATCAAGGATTCATCAATGGCTATATTCTTTCCAGAATCTCTGGAAACGTGGCAGACAAATGTCCCACAACAGGCCGAATTTTGAACAACCTGTCATGGTCTGGATGGACCCGGGGCAATGCAGCAGAATTGTCTATGAAATGCAGCATGCGCTGCAATAGCAAAAAACATTCTCTGCTCATGTATGGTGCGAAGATGGAGATTAACCAAACCGTGCGAGTAGACCAGTAGGATAGCAAGGTTGGTTTATGCACTACCCCCATTTTAAGCGTGAGGCCCAAAAATATCTTCAACTCCCCTAAAGAATTGGGAGTACACTTGCGCACCCTAGAATGAGGCCCAAAAGTGTCTCCTTGCTCCCTCAGAAAGTGTTCGACACGCAAATTTGTTTGCTGCACAATTTCGTCAAGGAAGTCAACAACCCAAAAAAGATGGACGTAGTCAATTGGCAAAACATTTGCTGTATCAACTTTACATCCAGCGTCACCAGTGAAAGGCGAATTTGGGGCTGAACTAAATTGAGAGGCTGCCAAGACAGCACTCCATCTGTGCTTGCGGCCTCACGTGCTTGCACTCTGGGTTGCTCTAACCTGCTACTGGTGTCCTGCTGAACAGACTGTGCTGGCAAAGCGACAGCATGACTGACATCGTCCCCTTCAGTATCGCTGGAAGATGAGTCGTCAGATGGAACTGCACCGACTGAAAAATCACTCCCAGATTCGGCTCCATTGTTCTCTCCCTCAGATGCTGTCTCAGTATCTGCTCTCAGTCTCTGATCCTCCTCAGAGCTGGACTCCAGAACCAGACTTAGGGCCTGGGTGGCATGCATCCAACGATATGCCATCTCTGCTAGTGCCTAAAAAAAGGTTGTTGGTTTCAAAGTGTAGGTGTGTGTGTGCATGAGTGAAGTGTTTAACAGTCAATAATGACAAAGTCACCTTACCTTTCCTATGCGAAATACGTACCCTCTCCAAAAAGACTAAGAAAGAGAGAAAAAGACAGAGTATTACTTTACCCTGTCACATACCCATCAAGCAGCTTTTTAGCGCTGGTGAAAGCCAGTGCAACCATAATTGTGGCGCCAAGATGCCTACTGGTGAACTTGTGCTTTACAATTGAACACTATGACCTCCTTTGATTCGCTCACAACCATCCTTGCAAACATACCCCTCATCTCTCCATAGCCCCTCTCTCACATACATTTCATCTGTTTAAAAGTGTTTGTACTGCGTGGCTTTACTAATCAGTTTAGCTATCCACATAATACAGATCTGTTCTTTCCAGCATGCCCTTTATGGCTTCAAAACTGCCACTAGACAAAAGTTAGATATCTCTATCTAGCAGGAATGTTTTCTTGTACTCTGCAGCAGTACCACACTTTACTGCCTTTCATTTAACTTAAAAGAGAATCATTATAGTTCTTTCACAGTCTCATATTTTTAGCACTGAGAAATCTCTGTAAAAATATATATATATTTATTCACATCTACTGGCTCATAAATCGCTTAGACCATGGCGCGTCACTTTCAGTGCGTATTTCCAAGCACAGCCATGCCACTATTTCAATGCCCACAACAATCCTTTCAGATCATAAAAACACACTCGCAGCAAATTGCTTATATATTTCAAGATGCGACCCAAGTTGTAACGCTGGCGCTCGATTTTCAGGGGCGGTGCGTTTCTTTTCCGGCAGGGCCACGCCGGTATTTATAAATCGATTGTCGCCCAAGAGCGAAGTAAAGACGCACTCACTTGTATTCCGAAGTAATTCAGGTAAATGTATTCATTATTTGCCATGCCCTACGCGTTTCGGTCAGACTACTTTGACCTTGGTCACAGGATTAATTTGAAACAGAAAAAAGAGTCTTCTTTTATTTCCATTTACAAGTAGTTACTTCCTATTATGCGTTGTGGTGCATTGTGGAAAATGTGGCATTTACACTTTAGTGATTTTGGTGAATATCCTGCTTATCTCTTTTTTCCGTCATTTGTTGTATTTTTTTAACAAAATTGTTCTGTCAGCAAAGTCCATGCTTCATGTCCGTTATTCTCATTAATTTCTTTCGTTTATTTACTGCTCCCTAGTGAGCTATGAATTGTTTGTTTTCATTTATGATTCTGGTATCACGTTTACCTCATTTAACAGCTCGATGTTTCATCTAATAGTCCTTGAAATTTTTGATTTTTCATCTTGATATTAATTGATTTTAATTTTGGTCTGGGGTACTGGAAAATATATCAAAGGTGTACATGGAGTTCTTCATTCTGATTAAGCCCTCTCGGATCAAGAGTTCTAAAGGCCACTATGTGTCTTGATTCCTTTTGACGCAATGTTCTTTCTAGGCCTGGGCAAAAATTTCGTTCCGTTCGCGGAAATTGCGATAATTTGACATTTTTGCGTTCCGCGGAGAGCGCGAAAATGTCAAAAATTCCGGTTTCCGCAGCTTGGCGATAATTTGTTTCTTGCTCGCGCTGTAAAATAATACATTCTCGCGCGCGCGCGATCGCCTTACCTGAATCCCTGCGTTCGCCGACAAGTTTTCTTGATCCGGTCGCGTTCTCCATGAGATGTTGTATTGTTTTTAGCCATTTGCGCTGTCTCGCGACAGTTCGCGCCCGCAGTGACGTCATGCGTCGCGCGATCACGTCTTTCTTCTCGCGATCATGCACCGCGAGAACAACTCAAAACAAGATGGCCGCGCCCGCAAGGAACCACATGGGTAAGTTGGCGACCCGCAACCATGCAGAAAATCTCGCGAACATGCCGGAAAAAAACTTCCGCATCTTCGCGATATTTCTGCTTGTTTGCGATAATTTTAAACATTCTCGCGATAATTTGCGAAGGTTAATTCCGCAAATTCCGCCCACCCCTAGTTCTTTCACGATTTCCTCCCCTTTCTAATGGAGGAATTTGTTCTATTGCCCAAAATCTGAGACATTCCCACCGTCTGTCGTGTTCTTTCTCCATGTGTTTCGCTATCGCATTTGAGCCACAATGCACCACAACACATAATAGGAAGTAACTACTTGTACATGGAAATAAAAGAAGACTCTTTTTTCTGTTTCAAAGTAATCCCGTGATCAAGGTCTGACCGAAACGCGTAGGGCATGGCAAATAATGAATAAATTCGCCTGAATTACTTCGGAATACAAGTGAGTGCGTCTTTACTTTGCTCTTGGGCGACAATCAATTTATATATATATATATATATATATATATATATATATATATATATATATATATATATCACTGAAAAAACCAT
Organism: Triturus cristatus; assembly: GCF_964204655.1. Taxonomy (NCBI): domain Eukaryota; kingdom Metazoa; phylum Chordata; class Amphibia; order Caudata; family Salamandridae; genus Triturus; species Triturus cristatus. The sequence continues at coordinate 681,812,083 of NC_140582.1, forward strand.
GGGTTTCACACACGTTATAGTTAGGAATTAGCATTTAAAAAACCTTAGAAATTCAATGAAAAAACCAAAGGTTTCACACATGTTATAGTTAGCTGGACATTTCACTCGTAAAAAACCATTGAAATTCCCCCGTTATAGTTAGTTCAGCTAACTATAACTCGCGCGCCCGCAATGCACTACTGATGACGTCACATATTACATCACTCATGACATGGTCAGTGACATCACTCATGACATCACTGATGACATCTCAAATGACATCACTGATGACATCATCCAGTGAATGTGTGTTTTTCTGAAAATTAAATATGTTTAATATATGTATATCTCAAGGTCGATGGAAGAATAAATGAGTATATAAGTGTCTAAATTGATGATTTGTTTTTGAAAAATTGATTGTATTACTGACTGATTAAGTGTATCTTTATGAATACATGGCTAAGTGAGTAATGTTTAAATGTGTAAATACCTGTATCAGTCTCTCACTTTGTATATAAGTGGCTGCATGGGTTGGTGAGTAGCTACATGAGTGTCTATATAGGTTATTAGTTGGTTTTTTGAGTATCAGTATGAGTGTCTGAGTGTCTTCATGGTTCGGTGGGGGTTATTACGTAGTGCATAGGTGCATGAATGAGTGACTCACTGTTTGTATGTGTTGAAGACAGCATGTGTGCAGGACCGTATGGGTGGATGAGTGTGTGTATGGGTGTGTTAGTTAGTGAATGACTGTCTCAATAGTGTCTTTATGAGTAACTACATATGTTTTAAACTAGTATATGTGAGTATTGGTGTTTATAAGTGAGTATATGTGAGAGTGAGAGATTGGTAGACTTCCTGTATGAATAAGTATGTGTTTCTATAAGTGATTGTTTAAAAGACTAAGTATGTGTAAGTTTCTGTAAAAGTAAGTGTGGTGGTGTGTGTATAACTGTATATGCAAGTAAATGGATGTTTGATTCTTTATTAGCATGAGTGACTATGTGTGAGTAACTCTATGAATGAGTGGCATTGTGTTACAGGATGTTTAGGTGTATGAGTACATATGATGTGTGAGTACATGTATGAGTGACTGTATAGGATTGTTGGTGGATGAGTGGATGTGTATGTGGATCTTAGAATTACTGAATAGGTTGTTGTAACTGTTATTGGTATGTCCATTTTTTTGAAAATTTCAGTCTCTATTTTTAAATGTGTGTATCAAAGGTTATATTAGGGTGAGAGGAGGTCTACCACTCTGTCACAAGGATAATGTCATCAGTGATGTCATTTGAGATGTCATCAGTGATGTCATGAGTGATGTCACTGACCATGTCATGAGTGATGTAATATGTGACGTCATCAGTAGTGCATTGCGGGCGCGCGAGTTATAGTTAGCTGAACTAACTATAACGGGGGAATTTCAATGGTTTTTTATGAGTGAAATGTCCAGCTAACTATAACATGTGTGAAACCTTTGGTTTTTTCATTGAATTTCTAAGGTTTTTTAAATGCTAATTCCTAACTATAATGTGTGTGAAACCCATGGTTTTTTCAGTGAATTTGCAAGGTTTTTTAAATGCTAATTCCTAACTATAACGTGAGTGAAACCCATGTTTTTTTTCAGTGAATTTGCAAGGTTTTTTAAATGCTAATTTTTTTTTTTTTCTTCTTTTTTTTTTTACATATTTTTATTTTAATTGTCTATCCTTTTTTAAAGACTATGGTTAAATTTTAAAAATTCTACAATATGTTTTTATTTTACAATTTTTTTAAAATAAACAGGTAAAATTTATTAGCAATACATTTTTTTTTTTTTTTTTTACCGTGCGCGTACGTTAAGCGCACGTCTTGCTGTAATTACGTTAGATTTCTACGCTGTTTGTGTTCATTTACGCAATTTGCGTAGATGCACGTCACGCGCGCATAGCGCGTAACGTGTACGCTGCACGCGCACGTTACGCGGAAGTGAAGGGGCGTGGCTGTTTTGCGCATGCGCGCGTGCGCGTGTCTTTTTTATGTGCATGCGTACTTTTGCCGTAAGCGCACCGTAAGCGTACCGTAAGCGTACGGTAGGTCATGTGATCATGAAACACAACTTTTGATTGGTTGAAACTACTTTCAGTTCTAGAACTCTCCTACACCACACCCATTCCCCTAATTTCTGCTTGTGATCCCTTAGGAGAAGGAGCTGGGTTGTCTTTGTGATACGATGGCAGAACAGCAGAGCTCTTCTGAGAGTGAGGCTAGCAGCACTACCTTGAGGCAGAGAGCGAGGAAACAAAAGACCTCTTACATATGGGAGTATTTTTCTTTTCCAGAAGGCCAGCAAAAGGTAAATGCACCCTTAGTGACTTGTAAGCTGTGTCAGCGTGTACTTTCAAGAGGGAATCCCGACAGGAAGTATTCCTTTGGGAATCACACCATGATGAGACACCTTAAGGATGTACACAGAAGGACACATGCTCGACTTACTGAAGGTAACCCTTCAGTAAATCAACCAAGCACATCCACAGCAGCTCAGCCTGGACCATCATCTGCAGTGCTGAGTCCTTCTTCTGCAGGTCAGGTGAGCCCTTCATCTGTGGGGGGAGCATCTCCTTTTTCTGGTCCTCTGGAAATTAACCCTCGGTTTGCGAGGGTTGAAGTACGGTGCGCCACTTGTCATGATCTAATTAGTTATAGGGAGACCAGTATTTCCCTAGTGAACAATAAAATAGATCAGCACACTTGTCGTACCATCTAATATTCCCAATCTTTCTTTCCTCTGTCCCTGCATGAACACAACGGCTCTTTTAAGAGCCAACCTTACCTTTCATCTTTTTTTTATATATGTTTTTTAAAACTTTTTTTATTTTTTTTTTACCGTACGCGTACGGTACGCGTAATTTTTTTTTTTTTTTTAAAAAAACACTAAAAATCAATTATCACATTACAAGGTCCTTGAGAGACTACAATTAAAAACTGAAAATGTGATTGTAGAGAAGTGGAAAAAAGGGACCATGATATTATTGACTTACCATACCCACTCAAAAAAATATTTATTCATTTAAATTTTTTTTAAATTGCTTTAAAAATGGTTCTAGTTTTCGAAAATTTTCTATCTCAATCTGAAAAAAAAGAAAAAAGTATTAATATTTAATAAAACATTTTATAATACAGTACACATATTTACATATTTTTCAAAAAATATTTTTGCCTTTTTTTTGCTGTTTTCAGAATATATTGCATTTCACTATAAATTGTGAAAGCAATTGCATTCATCATTTAACAGCGGGCAAAAAAAAAATTAACAATCTCAAAGATTGTTTTAAAAAAGCCCACAATCTCTTTTTGCATAAACATAACTTTATAGAAATGCATAATATTCTTAAAAAATATCATCTAATATCAATACTTATTTCTTTAAAATACCGTCTGATATTTTTGTTTCAGAAGTATAATCACAATAATATATCTCGAATAACTCCACAATACATCTGGTTCCATTTCCTTTAGGCCAAATAGTAATTTTAAAATTCTTTTTTAGTTAAATTTCCAATGGTAATCCAATAAAAATCTAAAGTATAAATTGTACAGATCTCACCGATTCTCTGTAACATTTTGGTTACCGAAAGATTTATTAATAATTAAATAAGTCCACAATAGAATTGTTTACCTTTCCGCATGGCCAAATAGTAATTTTTAAAATCTTTTTTGAAAAAATTTCCAATGCCAATCCAATAACATTCCAAAATTCAAATTGTGCAGATGTTACCGATTTTTTCTAAATTTTTGGTTTTCCAAAGTTTCCTTAAAAAATGGAAAAATTCCACATTACAATTGGTTACCTTTCCATTAGGCCAAATGATAATTTGTTAAATCTTTTTATTTGTAAATTCCAAATGGTAATCCAATAAAATGGTAAAATTGTTTTGTCCAGATGTTGCCAAATCTCTCTAAAATTTAGGTTTCAGGAAGATTAGAGAGGAATTTGCTAACTCAAAAGGCAAACGTTGCTTAAAAATCAATTGGGAATCATTACACAGTGTCCAGCCTTTTTCACATTTAAGATAAACTGTGTAATGACCAGAAGTTACAGTAGGTCCATCATGGAAAATTATTGCAACTGTTACAAAAGTTTTTCCTGAAATTGATAATTGCTGTCCTGTAAACTTCTTTATTAAAGTATCTAATTTTGAACCATCAGCTTTACAGCGTTGCATCATTAAAATTACATATTGTCCGTATTCCTTTAAAATTAACGTTGAAAACATGTCAGATTGACACTCACTGCATTCCATGCTATGATTAGCATCTTTAACTAATTTAGCAAAAGTGACTGTTTTACTCTCTGGCAATGTTAAATAAATAAACCTTTCATTATCAACATTAGAGCCACATATATTATAACAGTTTTCACAACTATGTTCCCATTTATAAGAGAGACCAAATAAATTTTCAATGGGAACCCCTTCTTCTTCCAGTACCTGAAGAAAATACATCAAGAATTCCTGTGCGTCTTGCTGTACATTTTGAGAAAACTGTGTTCGTCCTGAACATACATCTAAAACTTTTCTAATTTCAGTAGCACTTTCTATTTGAGTTTTATCATTACTCAGCTTTTCAAAAAGGAGACTCAGCACAGAACAGAATCTTTTTCCCTGATTTACTATTATCTGCTCTTGCAAACTTTCCAGATAAAATGCAACATTCAGCACTACATTAGCGTAGCAGTTGACACCAGAGCTATTTTCAAAATGACATCCTACAACCTGTTCTTCATTTTCCTTATTCTTTTTGCTTGCAATTACATCACTCCTCTTTTTTTTCCTCCTCTCTACATCTTCATTACAGATATTCTCATTTCTCCTTTTACGAGAAACTACACGTTTCTCCAACACAGGATACTGACCTAAATGAGGAGCATAGCTTCTTCTTAATCTATTATACTCCTTTACACAATTTGTATCAGCACTAACTTTTGAATCATCAAAGTCTATCATGAATAAACCTGATAATGTTTTCACTCGTGACAAAGCAACATATGCCATACCTTCTTTGAACACAGTTGAACCAATGTTCACAAATGCACAATCTACAGTCAATCCTTGAGACTTGTGAATAGTTACAGCATATGCTAGCGAAAACGGAAACTGCTTCCTACGTACATATAAGTCTTTCACAAGCATGAAACGAACTGAACAACGACAAATGTCTTTAACTTCTTCTATCTGATCAAATTTTATTTTTAAACATTCAATTCCATCTTTTTTCTGATAATTAATAAAACCCACAACTCTTCCCATAGCTCCATTAACTAAACCTTTTTCAACATCCAAATTTCTCCTTAAAAATACTCTACAGTTCATGCAAACATATAGATTTTTTTCTAATCCAGCTGTTTTGGAAATGTTCTTCTCTAGTGAATCCAATTTATTTTTCAGTGTGCCTGTTAATGTGACAGTAATTCTTCCATCCTCAATTTTGTCCACTGCTTCCAATTTCCTGATATCTTCCTTTTCCAATTTCAAAAGCTCCTCATTGAATATTGAGCATTCACGTAGAGTTGGCATTAAGCAGATGACACTTTTCTTTTCTGCAATGTTCTTGTATATCTTCTCTGCAACTATTTCTTCCTTTGGAAATAAATTATGTAGCAGCCGACTCTGTAATGCTTTTTTGCCAGCTTCAGTGAGTAGTCCAATTCTGATATCTTTCAGAATACTTCCATATTCTTCATCGTTTGCTTGCCTCATATTAGTAGTAAGTTCCTTGTACTCAAAGAAGGACCAAATATTTGTATCACCGATGCTTCCCAATGACTTCTTCGTGTCTTCATGTGTCACAGTATTAAACACTGGTTGTCCTTTAACTGAAGTAAGTTGCAAAAGATCTCCAAAAACTATGACGTGTTTTCCTCCAAATAACACGTCATAGTCTGTCTTCAGAATTTGCTGCATTCTTAAATGCACAAAGGCAAGCATTAAGTTTGATACCATGCTCACCTCATCAATAATGAGAACTTGCATCTTCTTCAATACTCTTGAAACTTCCAAGCATGCTTCTCCAGTTAGCTTATTGTATTGTATTTTGTTCTCATGCTCCACTGGTAACATTAGCAAACGATGTAAAGTAATTCCTTTTATGTTATATGCTGCTAACCCAGTTGGAGCAGTAACCACACAAGACAAAGTAGAATCCATTTTTTGCTGTAGGTAGCTTCTGATGACTTTTATAAGGAAACTTTTTCCAGTTCCAGCTTGTCCGCTTACATACATCCTGATTGGATGAAATGATGTGCATGAGCACTCTTTTTTTTCATGTAGTAATCCGTGATCAATTTTGCTTCTGATCTCTTCATAAATTTGTTGCTGCTCTTCGTTCAGTTGTCTTTCCAAATTTTGTAAGTCTATAAATTCTTCTTGAGCTTGATTCATAGCCGTTTCCACTTCATTCATGGCTATTGATGCTTCATTTTTAACGATTGGTTGTCCTAGGGGATCTTGACTGAGTGTTCCTGAACTTTGGCTGTCCTGAGAACTGTCTCTAGCTATTTCTGCTGCAATTGTAGTTTCCTGTTCAATTTCTTCATTTAACATTTGCAGATAACTTGAGAATGTACTGCATTGTATGCTGTCTTTGCAAGCATTAAAATAATCTTCATAGCTTTGAAATTCTCCCAGTAGTTCATCCTCTGTACGCCATGGTTTAAACAGCTGTAAAAGAGCCAAGTAGTAAAATTCCTTTTTGTCAGTAGTGTCGCAACTCAGCTTCCTGTGATTTATCAAACTTCCTTTTGTTTGCTTCACCAAACATCCTTCTTCACCAATGACTTTATATTTTCCATTGTTGATGTCTTCTGTGGCTTTCCGTGAATAAATGTAGTTCTGCAGCACTTCATAGAGACACATGTTCTCCAGATGATGACTTCTCTTGGGATAATATGTGTCCAACATGTTTGATTTCAAAATATCTGTACTTTCTGGGTCATTCTCGGCCAAATATTCAATTTCTCCAACAGATTTCAGTACCCGATTTCTCATTGCTGCAAGGCCTAAACTTGCCCAAATTATTCTTCTTGATTTCGAGTAGAGACTTGCAGAAGATAACCTATCTGAACATTCGTAGGATCCAATTTCTCGATGCGATAACATCTTCAAACTGAAACTGTACAGCTTCTTACTGACAGTTTTCTCGTGAGAAATCTCTTCCCACATTTCCTTCAATTCTGTTTTTTCTGATTTCGTAATGTAAGACGTTACATATCGAGCAACAGCAATGGAATTGTCAGCTACATACTGTATATCCATGTTAGCGTTCCACATGGATAAAATCACTGGGTTGTAGTCATTTATATTTTTTGATTCTTCTTTTCTTTTAAGGTTGTAGGTATTCTTAGGTGATTTTCTTGTGATAGTATGTCTCACAGATGACATAAAACTGTTAACTCTTCCATTTGAAAGAACAGGTCTAGGAAATCCAAATCGACATTTAGTGTAGTATTTATCTTTGCTCTTGTATTTCCGTCGACAGTATTTTCCACACCGATGACTTTGGAAACGTAAAATTTGCTCCTTTAACTTTTTCTCTTCTGTGCTTTTTGGTATAGCACATGTTGCATATTCTTCAATGTAAGATAACACTGCTTCATCAGTACCTGTTCCAAACTTTGGGGCATCCTTGATCCACAACAGCATATGAATATGAGGAGCACCTCTTGCCTGGTACTCTTTTCTCCAAAAGAAATCCACTACTTCTCCTAGAGGTGGATTTTTTTTATTGCAGATGAAGGACATCATAGCCTCAAATCTATGATTGAAATATCTGCAAACATTAACCGGATCCAATGAGCACAGTTCTCCTGCTGTCTTGTATTCGATGTTTTTAATGTTTGAATTTGCCTCTCGTAGAAAATCCAGTAAATCATCCCAAGCGTACTCGGCACAGCTTAGGGTAACGAACCATGTTGGTGTTCCTAAATTCCGTAACATGCATTTTAATTCACCATGGCGTCGGTACCAATATTCATTTGTCCCACGCTGACAAGCCATCAGATTGATCAGTTGTGTTTCCAAATGATCATCTCGGTGCTGCACTTTCTCCATAAAATCCTTAGCAGACACATTTTGTAAATGTACTCCACTTTTTAAAATGTGATTTACTGCATAAGACAATGCAGACAAGTCGCTTTCAAATAAAAGATGGAACAAATAAGGAATACTTTGTCGAAATCTGAGATCTTCAGCATATAGTCTTGTAGTCCGATACTCAGAAGCTGGAATCTGTTCCGGACGCTCATCGTATCGTCCTCCTTTTCCTTTAGGAAACAGCTGGGGAAAACATCGAGCTTCCAAGCTCTCCTCCCATACACTCACGGGAGTTCCTTTTGCTTTCTTCATCTGAAATAGATCAATATTGTCTCCCATAACTTCTTTTGAATGAAGAGGATGTATGCTAAAATGTTCATAAATTTCTTCTTCCTTTGACTTGTCCACTTTTTCAATTTGTCCAGTTGGTGTTTCTGTGTCTTCTTGTAAATCTTCTTCTTCTTCTTCTTCTATATAAATTGATTCATACCATTTGTTATTCCTTTTCAAATACAAATTTGCTCTTTGTACTTTCCGTACATCTACCAGCTCCTGCCAAATCTTCTTATTCTTTGTAGGTACACCATTAACCAGAATAATTAATGGTTCAGTTTCCAAAGTATCCGCATCAATAGTTTCCATATTTTTTTTCAAATCCAAGGGCAAATACACCACTCTACCTTTTAAACCTCTCAGTAAATCTGAAGGAGGTAATTTACCAGTTTTGGGCTCCATACGTACTATGGTCTGGAACGGATGAACACATTGAATGAGTATAGACTCATATGTATTTAATTCAGAAAGTTCAGCAGGAATAGCATCCAATTCTAAATTATTATGTACAGCTCTGGTCGGCATTCTATTTTCCTCTAACTTGTTGTAACAGTATTTACAAATACGCTGATCTTCACCCAATTCAAAACAATTTTCAAGAAATATATATGTGGCAAAATCCTTCCACTTATAATTATCTTCATTTTCACTCTTTCTGTAGAGATCAACATTCCTAGTTTGTTTTCTATAATGAGTTCTGCGGCAACAAATACAAGTAATATTTGGTCTTTCATTAGAGATTATTGCAAATTTTGTTATGTGATCATTAAATGTCTTACTTACAGAGGGTTCTTCTCTGCACTGTTTTGTTCAGGACCAAAGTAACAAAACTGAATTTCATCAACAACCTTCTCTACATCTGATACCGTTCCACGGAACAGAGCCCTATTCAATTCATCTAACTTTATTGCTGGACTTTTAGCAAAATACAACCGTCTCACAAACTTTCTCATTTCAGTATGATGAACAGCCAGCATCCTAAAATGATGGAAAACACTATTACACACTTTTCTAGATAGACAAGCCAGAGAATGACCCTGCAAACCAGTATTCTCTCTCACTCTGCATGGATCCAGACTTCGAAGCACCTTAATCTTCTGTTTTACACTTTTTTTACTATATTCTCTTAGAAACTCACGAAATGTATCAATAGATTCCTGACGCACAGTGCAAATACTACTACAATTCCAAGTGTACACTGGGGCTTTAGGACGTCTCCCCATAGCCTCATCCGCCATCACTTGTACCTCATCTCTTGGAACCATTATCTCCTTCTCCATTATGCAACCATTTTTCACTTCATAAGCACGACCTCTGGTGTCAACTGCATGCATCATCATCATCATAGTCTTTATTCGAATTAAAAATAATTCATACAAGACACACACATATACATAAGACAACAATATAAAATCCATTCAATAAAACTATACAAAGTTTTGGCAATAAATAATTAAAAAAACAGTTAAAATTGAGAATTAAACATATCAAATGACTACAGATGAGCAAGGTATTAAGAAGAAGTGATAAAAAACAGCTAAACAATGAAGTATCCCGGGATTAAACCCTATGTAGGTGGCGCCTCAGCTCCCCGTATAACGTTACATCTTAGGGACCATGCCCATCCAAGGTATTTAGCTAAGGCAATTGAGTGGACTGGAAAAGTGCTTGTGCTTAGAATCCTAAGAGCGACGGCAGAACTCCTTGTGCCCAATAATTTGCACAACGGGGTCAACCACCGTCGTCTGGGATTGACATAAACAGGGCAAACAAACAGAAAATGGGCAATAGATTCTTTTGGATTGCCACAACCGGGACAAGTGTCTTGATCTGTGCCGAACCACCCACTAGTTAGAGACCTGAGTGGTAAGGAACCTGCTCTAAATTGAAAATAAAGCTTCCTGTCCCTGGGTAAAGTGATCAAATCCCAATAGGGTTCGAAAAATGGAGTGGCCTTCGCCTCCAAAAAGCAACTAGTCATTGAAGAGGAGGCAGAGTCACTCCACACCCTATGATCTACCTTCTCCCAATAAAGCCTTTTCAAAAGCTTCCTAGCGGGAAAGGTAGCGCTGTCGGGGTTGCTCCATAGATCTGTCAGACCCAAGTCTGCCAAGATTTCCCGAAGGTTCCTAAGCCACCCTATCTTATGAAACTTGTCGGTCTGGATTACATCCATAATGCCCAATGCATATGGCCGAAACTCAGACGTAGTCCAAAGTCTCCTCCAGTATAGGACTGGACGAAGTTTGGCCAGATCCTTGAGGGCTTTTCTTCCTAAGTCATAGCGCAGTGGGACCAGGGGTGTGCTTTGTGGGAGACCTGTTATACAGCGAAAAAATTTGTTTTCGACAACTGTAAGAACAGATAATGCATCAAAACCCCACAACTCTGCCCCATACAACACTGCACTAAGGGCCTTTGCCTCATAGACCTGGAGCACGGGCTTGACCGGTTTGGTAGATGATTTTTTATGCTCTTTGGTCAAAGTTCCCGTAATCTGAGAAAGCTTCAGCGCTGAAATCTCCAGGTGTCTATTCCACTTGATTTTATGTGACACGTGGATACCTAGATAGGCAAAGCTATTTACCTCCTCGAGGACTTGGCTATTTATTGTAAGTTAACCTGTTCTATAACTTGGGTGCAGGTTAAATGTCATTAGCTTGGTCTTGGTCACATTGACCTCCAGTCCATGTTTATTACAAAAATCTTCAAAGACTTTCAGAGCCCTTTGCATACCACTTGGGGTTTTTGATACTATCAGGGTGTCGTCAGCAAACATCAGTATTGGGATAGGGGCTCCAGCCAACTTTGGAGCGTCGGTACTGGTTTGGAGCATAAAATCAACTATGCCATTAATGTATAAAGAGAAAAGTGTGGGCGCCATGGCACACCCTTGGCGCACACCACGCTCTACTAGAAACTCGGGGGTTGTATCCCCCAGGCCTCCCCACTGTATTTTGGCAAAATTGGGTTCATGAAGCCTCCTGATTAGGGTCAGGAGTTCCATAGGAAGGCCACGTTCCGCTAATACCCTCCACAGTAGTTCACGGGGGACAAGGTCAAAGGCTGCTCTTAGGTCTATGAAAGTAACATAGAGACTGCCTTTGCCTAGCGTGACTGTCTTCCAAAGCAGTTGTTTGAAGCGGAACACCTGGTCCACGGTGCTGGTAAATTTTCTGAACCCAGCTTGGAGATTGGATAGGATCTGATTATCTTCTATCCAGGCTAATAGCTCGTTTAGTACCATCCTCCCAATAACTTTTTGGATAGTATCAATAAGGCTGATAGGCCTATAGTTTCCTGGGAGGGTTTTATCACCCTTTTTATGAATAGGAATTATGATAGCACCCCCCCACGATTTAGGTACCGGGGCGCCTTCAGCCACAGCATTGGCCAGGAGAGCAATATACTTACTCCATTGTGGCTTGTTGTTGAGAAAGAGGTCGGATGGGACTCCATCTGCCGCTGGTGCCCGCCCGGCGGCTACCCGAGCCAAAGCAGCTAAAACATCCTTCGGACTAAAAGGGCCGGGTGAATAGAAAACGTGCGGAGTTGTCCTCACACAACTGAAGAGGGGGTCACATGCGTATTGAGGTTTGAAATACCCCAACCAATCTTCTTGGGTAACATGATTTGAAGGTTTTTCGGGGGAACCACCTCTGTTCCACTTGATCACATTCCAGAACAGTCTGGTATCCCTGGCATAGCAAGCCTCCTTCAGATCTAGCCAAAAAGATTCATCCCATCTTTTCTTTGCTTTATCTATACACTTCTTGTACGAGGACCTGGCTAGCTGGATATGTGCCCTGTTTCCACTAGAAACAGCTAGTGAAAGAGTATTTCTAGCGCGTTTACATTCATTATCATACCACCTCAATTGCTTGCGCAATGGCTTATTGCCCTTGCTGAGTGGTTTGAGAAAGAAACCGCGCAGGCCTTCAAAGAAGGATTCATGTATTCTTGTAACTAGATCACTACTACCATTATCATTCAAGGCATCCTCCAACCTCGAGATGGTTGCGGTAAGCTCATTATCAATGCTAGCAATGGTTGTGGGATTGGTCATTGCCTGGGACCATTTTATCCTCCGCATGTCGTTGGACACAACACATCCACTGGAAACCATAGATGTCTCGTCGCATCTTGGACAATCTCTTCCCCACCAACTATGTGAGACACAGATAGGATTATGGTCGCTCTCTAGTCTTGTCTCGACCACCATGTCAATGAGTTTACCCCACATGCTCAGTCCGCAAAGCACATAATCTATCCTACTCTTTGAACGGCCATTGTCAAAGGTTGGAACTCCCATCCTATCCCCTGGGGTCCTACCATTCAGGGCCCTTAGGCCCCTCTCGAGGCAGAGTGTGTTTACCTGCACTGCTACCGAGGACCATCTTTTAATGGGAGGGAGTGAAAGTGCTGGAATGGCCCATAGACCATCCTCCTCAGGATCAAGGCCACTTTCTAGATCAGGATCTAATAGGGGTTCGAATGTGACATTAAAGTCTCCTGCAACAATCAGGTCTCTGTTGCATGATTCAATTTCTATAAGGCCAACCAAGGTGTCCATCACCCTTGATGTTTTCCCTCTTGTGCCACGGAGGTATACATTATAAATATCCAAACTACCACCGTGGTCTAGAGTTAGTCGTACTAATTGGATATCTGGGGAACCGGTGCGAATCATAACGCCGCTCGGAAATAAATCCTGACGAGCCCAGATAATTAGGCCACCCATTGGACGCCCAAACAGACCTTGGGTGGCTGGGATGTGAAAATTTAGGTAGCCCAGCAAACACTGGGCCTCACACGCCCATGTTTCCTGAAGGAGACAAACATCATATTTCTTCACAAAACTAACCCATTCTGGTGAATCTAGTTTGGTCTTAATACCAGCTAGATTCCAAGACAACAAGGACCCTTGCTTAGTAGTAGGTGATGTCATATGAGATGGAATAACCTGGCCTTGTACCCTCCCTCTGGTGTCCATTCTACAATTAGGCGGCAAGGGGGCCCGGGGAATTACAAGTGGTCCTATCAAATCTGGGGGGACAGCATCATATTCGGTCATAAGTATACTTTCATTGGCCCTCAACTTCTTAGAATATAAAGCATGTGTCGCAAAGTGGGTATGTCAATACTTAGAACCCTTATTGTAAAAAAAGTTTAAATTGTGGGCCTCTATCCCCGTTCTTGGACCGTACAGTGGGTACTCCGTAATAAACCTAGGTAGGCGTGCATCCTCGAAGTTAACGATGATGCAGTCTCCCTGGATAGTTTTAGGTTGAGGGCCTACCCATTGTACTCTTCTGACAAATAGAATCCGCCCATTAAAATGAGTAGGAATTGGTCTGTGTGTATTCAACCGATGACTCGTTTTGTTTTTGAGTTGGTGGAAGGATTCATATTTGCCAGTAGGGAGTTCAGGGACACCAGTTAAAATCACGACATAAGGTAGTGATTCCGGGGGAAGATGTATTTGTGTTGGGGGTGCTCTGGGCGGGGTACCTGGGGTAGATAGCTCAGTAGCTGTTCTTATACCCGGAGTTTTCATAGGGTTTGTGGCCGACGCTACTTTGCTACCACAACCTTCCCGCCCAGGAAGCTGATGGATAGCTGGCAACCCCTCCCCCCCTTGAGACCCGGATGGCTGGCTCATGTTTATAACTTGTGGGGGGAGAGCTTTGTCTAAGATTACACCTGCAGCCATTGTAACCGGGCGTTTATCTATTAAAGGCGGCATGGAGTTTGTAGAACTTGTATCACAGTGATGATTACTTTTACTAATATCCCTTGTGGCCAATTTAACAACATTCTTAAGTGAACAAAAATTGTCCAAAACGGTTTGTTCAAGTTTGTCCACCTTTTCTGCAACTGTTTTTATCCTTTCTAGTAGAGGTAAAATTAAAGAGCGAATGATATGTTCCAGCTGAGAAAGCGTATCGTTGCCGTTGGGTAGGAGGGGAGGGTTTACGATTACATCTGCTGGTGTAGGACAGGCTGAAGAATTAAAAGAGTCAGAAATCAAAGTGTTACTAGTAGGTTTAGAAATTTTCGCCTGTCTTTCACCGTCCATTACCCCTACCCTTTTTCTTTTTTGATGTACTGGTTTAGAAGCTTTCCCTCCTGCCCTGGTCTGTGCACGAGTGGTTCGGGGTTTAGGTGTTACCACCGATTTCGCTGCTGGCACCAAATCCGTCATCACTGGAGATTGTGATAACCTCCCAGGAGGTGATGGCGAGTTTTCTGAAGATGCAGTCTCAATGTGAGAAGAGACAGCCCCCCGTGCATAATCTGTATGTTTGCTTGGTGACTTAGCAAGTGCCAGCAGGCCCAGGGAAGAACGTCTAGTGCACTTAGGATCAATAGAAAGTCGCCTTTCAGTAATAGCAATTTCTTTCTCGAGTACCGAGACAGCACGAGTAATAAATTGATCCATGGTGCCAGACACGGTTGAAGAAACCGCAACACGTTTCCCCAAACCAGACATCTTTCACGCAGCAACTGGGGTCCCAGACGAACTAACACAATAGCACAATGTCAAATATAATACTGTGAGTAATCCTGAAGTTCAAATATGTGTACTCACTGCACAGGGGGGTGGCCCAGCCCGGCCTCTTCTGGCCCCTGACGGCCACAGACGGCCCGCCCTCTGCCCGGGCTCAGCCCGCGCGCGGTCCCGCGACGCGGGGAGAGTGTCCGAAATTTAAATGCCTCCGGGCGCGGGAGATGTGATCGCGGTGCTTCCGGGTTGGTTGGAAGCAGGTAGCCTGGGTAGTGTAGTTTCTTCTTCCCCCCTCCACACTGCGGCCACAGGACTGCGAACGCGGCGGCGGGAGGGAGGAGGCGGCAATCCCAACAAACGCGGCACCCACGAAGGAGCAAGAGCTCAAGCCAGGATCCAGCAAAGGCAGACAGGTAGCAGTGTTGGAGAGACACCCGCTCCACCGAGAGAGTGTCCGAAATTTAAATGCCTCCGGGCGCGGGAGATGTGATCGCGGTGCTTCCGGGTTGGTTGGAAGCAGGGAGCCTGGGTAGTGTAGTTTCTTCTTCCCCCCTCCACACTGCGGCCACAGGACTGCGAACGCGGCGGCGGGAGGGAGGAGGCGGCAAGCCCAACAAACGCGGCACCCACGAAGGAGCAAGAGCTGAAGCCAGGATCCAGCAAAGGCAGACAGGTAGCAGTGTTGGAGAGTTTGCAGCAAACTATTACTTTGAAAATAACTCTCTTCATTAAAAAAAGGTTCACTACTTGAACTATGCATCCATTTTCCTAAAAACACTTTAAAAAAGTTTGTTCTGTTCACTACTCTTTTCCTTTTGCTATGTGATTTCAGTACATAAACCATTTTGTCTAATGTACGCATCCTATTCAAAATTAAAATGAATAGTTTCCTTTTTAATTCTAATGCCTTTTCTGCAATGGCTTCAATTTCTTTTTTTCTCTTATAAAACTTAGCCTTTTGCTTATATTTCTTCACATCCTTTATCAAATTGGACATAACTCTTCTCTGAAACATTTTTCTACGTATCTCTTTAAACGCTGTTTTTCTGTTTAAGTTAATCTTTTTAGTTGCAGAAGGTATATTTGCATTAACTAAATTCTCAATTTGTTCCTGTCCTTTTCTATTGAAAACATTCTTTCCAGTACAGACATTTTGTACATTTTTCCTTTTTTTGAATATGTTCTTTAGAAAAATTTTTGTCTGCTTACCAGAAGATTTTTTCTTTTTCCCAACATGAGCATCTTCAACTAACTTAGGTCCTCCAGTTGTCTTCAAATATAGGTTTTTTTTGTGGTCTTTTTTTACTCTGGATTTTGTAGGCATCTTAAATTTCGTTCACTGCTCTTCAGCAATACCTGAAAAAAACTAAAAAAAAATTCCTTTATTTTATTTAAATATATTACTACATTTGTTTTCACATTAGTCACAAAACAAAATTTCTTTGCCAATTTGAAAGCACACTTACTACTCTTTTTTTTGGCAAGTGATACTCACTTTTACAGACTGACACATTATGAATCCACTTTTCAGATTTTTTAAAAAGCACATGTCCAAACTGCTTTTTCAGACCAGCACCATTTGTAACCTGGGTGACTGCCTACACTCCAGCAAGGGCAACCAGCCTTAGTGATGCTGAATGTATTTGCATTACTGACTGAAACCTCAAACCCCACTCGCTTGTGAATACTGTGCATGATTCCACATGGTAAGCAGCTGGGTGTGTGCTAAGAGTCTGCTTCTGCACCAAAAAATGGCTCCCCCTTTCATTCTAATGCAACTGTGAAATCACCAGAGCAATACGCAATAAATCTCTGTCTATAATTCCTCTTTGCACACAGAGTCATGTTTTCACATTAGTCACAAAACGAAATTTCTTTGCCAATTTGAAAGCACACTTACTACTCTTTTTTTTGGCAAGTGATAATCACTTTTACAGACTGACACATTATGAATCCACTTTTCAGATTTTTTAAAAAGCACATGTCCAAACTGCTTTTTCAGACCAGCACCATTTGTAACCTGGGTGACTGCCTACACTCCAGCAAGGGCAACCAGCCTTAGTGATGCTGAATGTATTTGCATTACTGACTGAAACCTCAAACCCCACTCGCTTGTAAATACTGTGCATGATTCCACATGGTAAGCAGCTGGGTGTGTGCTAAGAGTCTGCTTCTGCACCAAAAAATGGCTCCCCCTTTCCATCTAATGCAACTGTGAAATCACCGGAGCAATACGCAATAAATCTCTGCCTGTAATTCCTCTTTGCACACAGAGTCATGTTTTCACATTAGTCACAAAACGAAATTTCTTTGCCAATTTGAAAGCACACTTACTACTCTTTTTTTTGGCAAGTGATAATCACTTTTACAGACTGACACATTATGAATCCACTTTTCAGATTTTTTAAAAAGCACATGTCCAAACTGCTTTTTCAGACCAGCACCATTTGTAACCTGGGTGACTGCCTACACTCCAGCAAGGGCAACCAGCCTTAGTGATGCTGAATGTATTTGCATTACTGACTGAAACCTCAAACTCCACTCCCTTGTGAATACTGTGCATGATTCCACATGGTAAGCAGCTGGGTGTGTGCTAAGAGTCTGCTTCTGCACCAAAAAATGGCTCCCCCTTTCCATCTAATGCAACTGTGAAATCACCAGAGCAATACGCAATAAATCTCTGCCTGTAATTCCTCTTTGCACACAGAGTCATGTTTTCACATTAGTCACAAAACGAAATTTCTTTGCCAATTTGAAAGCACACTTACTACTCTTTTTTTTGGCAAGTGATAAACACTTTTACAGACTGACACATTATGAATCCACTTTTCAGATTTTTTAAAAAGCACATGTCCAAACTGCTTTTTCAGTCCAGCACCATTTGTAACCTGGGTGACTGCCTACACTCCAGCAAGGGCAACCAGCCTTAGTGATGCTGAATGTATTTGCATTACTGACTGAAACCTCAAACCCCACTCGCTTGTGAATACTGTGCATGATTCCACATGGTAAGCAGCTGGGTGTGTGCTAAGAGTCTGCTTCTGCACCAAAAAATGGCTCCCCCTTTCCATCTAATGCAACTGTGAAATCACCAGAGCAATACGCAATAAATCTCTGTCTATAATTCCTCTTTGCACACAGAGTCATGTTTTCACATTAGTCACAAAACGAAATTTCTTTGCCAATTTGAAAGCACACTTACTCCTCTTTTTTTTGGCAAGTGATAATCACTTTTACAGACTGACACATTATGAATCCACTTTTCAGATTTTTTAAAAAGCACATGTCCAAACTGCTTTTTCAGACCAGCACCATTTGTAACCTGGGTGACTGCCTACACTCCAGCAAGGGCAACCAGCCTTAGTGATGCTGAATGTATTTGCATTACTGACTGAAACCTCAAACCCCACTCGCTTGTGAATACTGTGCATGATTCCACATGGTAACCAGCTGGGTATGTGCTAAGAGTCTGCTTCTGCACCAAAAAATGGCTCCCCCTTTCCATCTAATGCAACTGTGAAATCACCAGAGTAATACGCAATAAATCTCTGTCTATAATTCCTCTTTGCACACAGAGTCATGTTTTCACATTAGTCACAAAACGAAATTTCTATGCCAATTTGAAAGCACACATACTACTCTTTTTTTTTGGCAAGTGATAAACACTTTTACAGACTGACACATTATGAATCCACTTTTCAGATTCTTAAAAAAGCACATGTCCAAACTGCTTTTTCAGACCAGCACCATTTGTAACCTGGATGACTGCCTACACTCCAGCAAGGGCAACCAGCCTTAGTGATGCTAAATGTATTTGCATTACTGACTGAAACCTCAAACCCCACTCGCTTGTGAATACTATGCATGATTCCACATGGTAAGCAGCTGGGTGTGTGCTAAGAGTCTGCTTCTGCACCAAAAAATGGCTCCCCCTTTCCATCTAATGCAACTGTGAAATCACCAGAGCAATACGCAATAAATCTCTGCCTGTAATTCCTATTTGCACACAGAGTCATGTTATCACATTAGGCCCTTAAACGAAATTTCTTTGCCAATTTGAAAGCACACATACTACTCTTTTTTTTGGCAAGTGATAAACACTTTTACAGACTGACACATTATGAATCCACTTTTCAGATTCTTAAAAAAGCACATGTCCAAACTGCTTTTTCAGACCAGCACCATTTGTAACCTGGATGACTGCCTACACTCCAGCAAGGGCAACCAGCCTTAGTGATGCTGAATGTATTTGCATTACTGACTGAAACCTCAAACCCCACTCGCTTGTGAATACTGTGCATGATTCCACATGGTAAGCAGCTGGGTATGTGCTAAGAGTCTGCTTCTGCACCAAAAAATGGCTCCCCCTTTCCATCTAATGCAACTGTGAAATCACCAGAGTAATACGCAATAAATCTCTGTCTATAATTCCTCTTTGCACACAGAGTCATGTTTTCACATTAGTCACAAAACGAAATTTCTTTGCCAATTTGAAAGCACACTTACTGCTCTTTTTTTTGGCAAGTGATAATCACTTTTACAGACTGACACATTATGAATCCACTTTTCAGATTTTTTAAAAAGCACATGTCCAAACTGCTTTTTCAGACCAGCACCATTTGTAACCTGGGTGACTGCCTACACTCCAGCAAGGGCAACCAGCCTTAGTGATGCTGAATGTATTTGCATTACTGAGTCCAACCTCAAACCCTTAAACTATTCTTTTTTTATACCAGTACACCTTAATTTATCGTGAAAACATAGTCCATATTATTTTACATGTTCCTCACATTTAAATTTCTCCCAAAACAGAAAATAATAAACACAACTTCAACAAAAAGAATTGCATTTCTATTATTCATTTCTTAATTTACCATATACATCCCCTCTCAAACTCTAAACTCACCTTTAAAATTAGTTAGTTGTGAAAGAAATGTGGCACTCAAACAGCAGATTATCAGAGCCAGGATCTCTGTTCTTTACACCTCTCTCCTCTCAGCAGAACCAGATAATGGCAAACTTTCCCTCTCTTTTTCCACATATATACATGTTAATTTCAAATCTCAGTGCTTCCCCCTTTTTTTCAAATGTAATCACACATTTCTATTGGTTGAAAACCAACCCTTTTCCAAAAGTACCCTTCCCCCAACTTGACTTCTGCCTAGTACCCTTCCCCCAACTTGACTTCTGCCTGCTACCATAGCAACAGCTCATGGAACACTGCTGTGTGGAGTTAGGTCAGAAGTTCGCCAAACAATGTTTCAATTCCACAGAGCAAGAGTGCTTGACTTTTCTAACCTAACAGCAAATCCATAGTACTGTTCTTTGGTAACACATTTTTCTGTACCAATACAAAACATGCTTCTATAAATTTACACATACAGCCTAGTTTTTAGTGTAGAATGGTATGAAACAGCCAATCAGTTCTTTTTTAAAAAAAAAAAATATGTATGCCTCCATTTCCAAACTGTCTTTCATTTCTTTTTACCATTCTACTGAAATACACCTCCTGAGTGCATCCAGATCTCCTTTGAAGATGTTCACAGTGTGGATTGTAGGACACAGCTATGTCTTCTGGAGTGAAAAGTTTGCAGAGAAAAGAGGTATGGTGAGAGACCTTGCTTTGCCAAATGTAGACATTAAATGGATTGGTCAGAGAGGGTTAAAGTGGCACCAATTGATGCCATTGGTGAAATCCTTCATGCAAAACCAACACCCTGACCTCATAATAGTGCACTGTGGTGGCAATAACCTAGGCACTTTGACTGGGGTAGGTCTGGAAATGCTTATGAAGGACACCTTTGCACAACTGTTTTCACTTTTCCCTAAAACTGCCTTTGTGTTTTCTAACATATGCCAAAGGCAAAAATGGAACTGGTCCAATCATTTCTGTCCACAGATTGACAAAGCAAGAAAGCACGTCAACAAATCTGTTTCTGCTTTCCTCCGTGACTATGGTATGGGTTCCATTTACCACAACAACTTGCGTTACGACATGCAAGACATTTATAGAGGAGATGGTGTGCACTTCAATGATGAAGGGAACAGAGTCTTCCTCTTGAACCTTAGACTCTGCATCGGTACTTACTTGTAGATACCACTTAAAAATCACTTCATAAACACAACGGCTCTTTTTAGAGCCCCCTAATATCTAAACACTTAAATCTGCATTTCATTTCTTTTTTTCTTTTTTTTTTTACCGTACGCTTACCGTACGCGTACCCCGCGATTTTTTTTAAAATCAATAAATGTTTTCTTTGTACTTTTCTGTCCTTCTTTGACCCCCTTACAAATGTTAGGGGGTCTGTAACTCTCCTCCCTGCCCCCTTTTCTTGTTATCACTCTTTTTTTTCTGAGTGAAACACACGAAATGGCGGCCGCCGCTTCCTGGTTTCGGCCGATTCGAATGTTTACTAAGATCTAAGAGCCAATCAGAATTGTGCTCGCGCACGCGACCGTACGCGTACGGTAAGCGTACCGTAAGCGCACCGTAAGCTGGCTCAGATATATATATTGATTTAAAGGCTATTTTCTCAGAATCTACTGAACAGATTTACACCAAACCTACAAAAGGCACTTCCTTGACCTGAGGACTACCTCTCTGCCAAATTTCTAGTAATTCTGTTCAGCCGTTTGGGCTGTAGCCCTATCTAAAGGTCCTATGGAAAAATGCATGGGAAAAACGCGTTTTGGGACCCCCCTTTTATCTCAGCCCCCGCTTGACGAATCCCCCCGAGACTTTCAGGGAAGGAGCGGAGCGTAGCGCCCCACCTATTTTGAAAAATTTGCGAGGATTCGTCGACCGGCGCCAAAGTTATTCAAAATTGAATGTTGCGGATTTCCTATGGAAACGTGGTCCTAACTATAACTACCTACTGGCGACCGCCAGTAGGTAATATATATATGAAGGTAAAATCGTCTGAGTTGCTGTCTCTGTAGAAAAGACGAAGAACGAACCCAAAATCAGTGCCAATCAAAGTTAATTTATTAGAATTACATCGAGCCTGTCCGACATGACGCGTTTCAGCCCTGACTCGGGCCTTGATCACATGACGCGTTGCAAAGGGAAATAGCAGCTTTTAAAGGTGAAGTACATCCGGGTGTGACCTTGGTGCAAAGCAAACATGGACAGCGAAGAGTTACTCAACTGAGAAACTCCTCACAAGTATGTTGTATGTATGTATATATATATATATATATCTGTGAGCCTTCCGTGTATGAGTTGCCTCCTCCTAAACGAGAGTTGCTTCGTTGGTTCCGGACCCCACGGAAGCCGGTCTCTTTAAAATAGCCTTTGAAGTCTTCCCCAATATTCTCGGAAGAAAAACGAAGCCTTGTGTGGTTGAGCAAATCTTTTATTCCTCAATCAGCCGCTCGCCAAACGCGTTTCGAGTGCGTTGCACCCTTGTTCACTGGCGTAGAGATACATGTTTTGCGGCCATTTAACTTTACTGCACATGTGACTTCTGAACCACAGATTGAGTGTATGAGAAAACAGACTCGTAGTTTTACATGTCTGTACAATTGTAAGCTATTGGCAACAATGGAAATCACAATCTTATTCATATATTTCATTACACTTAAATAGGAAATAAAGATCACTGGGCCCGATTCACAGAACTAACTTAAGACAAAATCCTAAACTTACTCATTTTGGTATTCACAGAAGGCACTTACTCATTTCGGTATTCACAGAAGTTAGGAGTCCTAACTTTAGGACTCCTAAATGCCTTCTGTGAATACCGAAAGTCTTAAAATTAGGATTTTCCGCAGTTTAGTAGTAGTATAGTTAGGACTCCTAACTTTAGGACTCCTAAATGCCTTCTGTGAATACCGAAATTCTTAAAATTAGGATTTTTCTCAATTTAGTAGTCCAAAGTTTAGACTTAGGACTACTAAATTGAGAAAAATCCTAATTTTAAGAATTTCGGTATTCACAGAAGGCATTTAGGAGTCCTAAAGTTAGGAGTCCTAACTATACTACTAGTAAACTGAGAAAAATCCTAATTTTAAGACTTTCGGTAGTCACAGAAGGCATTTAGGAGTCCTAAAGTTAGGAGTCCTAAACTTAGGACTACTAAATTGAGAAAAATCCTAATTTTAAGAATTTCGGTATTCACAGAAGGCATTTAGGAGTCCTAAAGTTAGGAGTCCTAACTATACTACTACTAAACTGAGAAAAATCCTAATTTTAAGACTTTCGGTATTCACAGAAGGCATTTAGGAGTCCTAAAGTTAGGACTCCTAACTTCTGTGAATACCGAAATGAGTAAGTGCCTTCTGTGAATACCAAAATGAGTAAGTGCCTTCTGTGAATACCAAAATGGTAGTAAGTTTAGGATTTTGTCTTAAGTTAGTTCTGTGAATCGGGCCCTAAATGATTTCATATTTACAATTAATTACTCGCAAAAATTGCTGTTTTTTCAATTGTTTGCTAATAATGCCCAAGTGGGCGTTCTTAATTAACCTTGTCATTTTGGCCCTAGTGGGCAATTGCCAATATAATGTATCAATTCATCCCAAGTCTAAAAACTGTATAATAAAACATTTCTTTATAAAAGTAATTACAAGAACTGATATTTTAAAGATGTGTGTACATGTCCTCTTCAATATTTAAACCATCTGGCTGTTTTGAATTCAATTCAATTATGTAGCGTGACTCCAATCTCCTCAGTTGCTTCTCTCTGTTGCCTCCCCTTGGATTTTTTCTAATAGCATCTATCACATAATACGCTAGTCCCTCCACTCTTTTATTATGGAACTTCTCAAAATGTCGAGCGACATGTCGTCGTTTTTTATTGCTCTCAAATGTTGAGGCACACGTTTATGTACCTCTAGGATTGTGCTGCCGACGTACCTCAAGCCACAAGGGCACTGAATCACGTAGACAGCAAAATCCGTCTTGCAAGAGAATTTTCCTTTTATCTTTCTCATTTGCTTGCTTAGACCTGGTTCATATGTATCTGTATTGACACCATGTGTGCATGCTTTGCACTTGGTGCATTTTACAAATCCTTGTTTCTTTGTTAACCAAGTTGTTTTGGGTTGAGATTTTTTTAGAGTATTTTTAACCAAAGTTTGTTTAAAAGATTTTGCTTTCCGAAATGTGATTTGCGGTCTACGGGGAACAATTTTTCCAAGAATTGGGTCATTCTTGACCACATGCCAGTGTTTGTTTAAAATGCCTCTTAATTTGGTATGCTGTGTACTGTAGGTTGTAATGAATCTCCCTGGTTTGGATCAACACCATTCTCTTGTTTATCCCTTGATTCACTTCTTTTTTCTCGAATAATATATCCTCTCTCTTTTTTCTTTCCACTTTAAAGATTGCACTGTCTATCCATTCATCTGGATATCCTCTCTCCTTAAACCTCTCTTTAACTACTCTCAATTCTTTCTCTATGACCTGCTCATTGCTGCAATTACGTTTTGTGCGTAAGCATTCACCATAGGGAATACTCCTCTTGAGATTTACCGGGTGGAAACTTTTTGCATGCAAAATAGTGTTGCTGGAGGTGGGTTTTCTGTACAGTTTGGTTTCTATCTTACCATTCTCAATGTACACTGTCAAATCTAAAAGTTTACTTCAATTTTGCTTATTTCACTTGTAAACTTTAAGTTGAGGTCGTTACATTGTAAATTGTTAATGAATGACCTGGCCTCCTCTTCTGTACCTTTCCACACTACGAACAAGTCATCAATAAATCGACTCCAATGTAAAATGTTTTTTTCCCATTGTTGTTGGTACTGCGACCTGACCACCTGCTCCTCCCACCAGCCCATATGCAAATTAGCATAGCTGGGGGCGAAGCAGGTGCCCATCGCAGTCCCGCACACTTGATGGAACAACTCATTGTTGAACATAAAGTCATTGTTTGTCAAACATTTCTCAATCATTGTCAAAAGCCTTTGGGTATGGGCCCACATTGTAATTGGTCTTGTTCCCAAAAAATATCTAACAGCTTTTATCCCATCTGCATGCCTTTTACTGGTGTAGAGTGTTGACACATCAATTGTTATTAACAGATAGTCATCTTCCCATGGCAAGTCATAAATGCCTCTCAAAAAATCCCCGGTGTCCTGGATATAAGAGGGTAAAGTTTGTACAAGGGGGTTTAATGAAGGAATCTACATATTTTGATGTGTTTTCTAGGGCACTCCCTATTGCAGAGATAATCGGGCGTCCTGGTGGTTCTAAAATATCCTTATGAACCTTGGGAATCAGGTAGAATACTGCTGCTATTGGATGGTCAATTTTTAAAAAATTGTATTCATCATGATTGAGCAACCCCTGATCAAACCAATTCTTCAGTTGAATGTTATACTGAGCATAACTTTCTCGTCCACTCGTACATAACATTTTTTATTGTTAAGCTGTTTGTATGCCTCCGTGAGATATTTCTGTTTGTCCCACAGGACTATATTACCTCCTTTAACCGCGTTGCGCACAATGCAATTTTCTTTTTCGGACAGTTTTTTCAATAAGGCTTGATACTCATTTTGCTTTGCATATTTATTGATTGAATTGATTGCATTCATTTGACAGCTCAATTTCTTAAGTTCATTTGTAACTAAGTCAGAAAAAATATCAATTCCATCCCTGGCTGACATAGGGATGAAACGTGAAGTTGGTCTGAAACCAGTTGGTGCTCCTTGCCCAATAGATAAGCCTTCTTCTTGTGCCATTGTTTCTACATCTGTTGCATTTGTTCCAGATGTGTGTATTATATCCATCGATTTGAGTTCCATCATTAAGTCGAAGTCATGAACTTGTAATTCACTTGCTTTGGTTGTTGGTCTTTCCATAGTGGGTGCGCTTTTCTGCACAGGATTTACAAGGAAATGTTTTTTCAATTTGAGTGTTCTGATCAATTTAAAGAGATCTATCCTTGTTTGAACATAATCCAGGTTTGATTCGGGGCAGAAAGTTAAACCCAACTGTAAAATTTATTTTTCTTTGTTGGTGAGGGCTACTTCTGTCAGGTTTATTATTGCCTCATTGTTTCCTGTTATTTTTGGTTGTTCCTTTTCTTCTCTTGCCTTTGTTGCCCTCTTCCGACAGGCTGCCCCCTTCCTCCTCGCTGTCCTCTGCCTCTTCCTCTTGGTGGTCTTTGCATCTATGTTGGTGGCCTTGGTCGCAAGTTGAACCTGCGTTCTTCGCATAAAATATCAAACTCCTCAATTACCGATGGTATTGCGGTTGACATAGTGGCTTCATCATCCAGATCAGTATCAACTTCTGAACTGTGTAAACTGCTTTGTTCAGAGTATATTTCTGGATTAGGTTTATTCACTTGAGCTTGCTTATTGCGTCTTATCGTATCGAACTTCTTTGCGAAGGTGTAAATCTGGCGGTCCATAGGAAAAGCATTTTTTGATTTGCTATTAACTTTGGCTTTGTTTGACGAATCAAAATTCTCCCAAAAAAGTCTATCCAGGTCAGCGCCTATCCTGAAAGTTTGGGGGTGATTCGTAAAGCGGGGGCTGAGAAAAAAGGGGGGTCCCAAAACGCATTTTCTCCATGTTAATTTCAATAGCAAATTTTGAGACGGGCTACAGCCAGAACTGCTGAACGGAATTACCCCAAATTTAGCAAAAAGGTAGAGCTTGGTTCAGAAAGCGACTTTTTCTTTAAATGGTGTAAATCCGTTCAGTAGTTTCTGAGAAATTCAAAAAATAAGAGTCAAAAAATCAATTTCCCATTGGAAGCTTTGGGCAAGGCTAAAGCCGAAACTGCTGAACGGAATTACCCCAAATTTGGCAAAAAGATAGTGCTTGGTACAGAAAGCGACCTTTTTTTTAAATGTTGTAAATCCATTCAGTAGTTGCTGAGAAATTAAAAAAGTAAAAGTTTTGATATCTAGGGCAGCGGTGGAGTCATGACCCCTTCCGACCACGATCTTTATTCTAATTGGCTGTCAACACTCCAAACCAGGAAGTGTTGGCAGCCATCTTGTGACTCGGTAGAAGCGAGTCACCAGAAAACAGAAACAAAGATATTAAACAAGAGAAGGGGGCAGGGTAGATACACCCTGACCACAGAGGCCGGCTCAGGGGTCCCAGAAGGAGCCCCAGGGCCCAAAAAAGCATTTTTTTTTTAGTTTTGGCTCAATATGTGCTGGTGTCGCGAATTCCACTGAAGTTGTTCAAAAACAAGGAAGCGCGGGTTCCCGCGTTTTATTTTAATGAGGCCCCCGGGTGGGCTGGGTCCCGGGGGCATTTCTTAAAAAATTATAGCGGGGGCCCACTGGGGCCCCTGCATCCCCGGGGACCACCACCTCCCCAGGGCTTCACTCATGTTGGGAGGGGGCGCGCAGCCCGTCTCCTGGAGCCCATGATGTCCCTGGGGACTGCCACCCCCCAGGTCCGGCTCATGCAGTGTTCCAGGGTGCCCAACCCCGGGACACTGCTGTTTGCTATGACAGGGCGGGAGCCACGCGGATACTGTCCTGTCATAGCAAACTTGCTTTGGATTTTGAAAGCGAGAGCAGGGAAACCTGCTCTCGCTTCCAAAATCCAAAGCTGATTGCTTTTCCACACGGGGATATGCATGTCAGCAGCTCCCAGTGTGGAAAAGCAATGCCGGCTCCCGCAGGACGCGTGGAGCCGGTGGGACCGTGGGGCATTGGGGCTCCCCCCACGGTCCCCAACGGTGAGGCCAGACCCCGGGGGATGGGGTCCTTGGGCCAGAATTGGCCATGGGAGGGGGGCCGACGCAGCCCTCTTCTCGTTTGAAATAAAAAATATATGTATATATATATATATATACATATATATATATATACATATATTATCTACTGGCGGTCGCCAGTAGATAGTTATAGTTAGGACCGTGTTTCCATAGGAAATCTGAAAATTCTATTTTGAATAACTTTGGCACCGGTTGACGAATCCTTGCGAATTTTTCAAAATGGGTGGGGCGCTCTGCTCCGCTCCTACCCTGAAAGTCTCGGGTTGATTCGTCAAGCGGGGGCCGAGAAAAAAGGGGGGTCCCAAAACGGCTGAACAGAATTACTTGAAATTTGGCAGAGAGGTAGTCCTCAGGTCAGGGATGTGCCTTTTGAATATCTGGAGTCAATCTGTTCAGTAGTTCCTGAGAAAATTTCAGTTAAAAGTACATATATATCTATAAGCGCGCACCGTGCGCGCACGGTGACGTGCGCAAGCGCAATTCTGATTGGTTGTTAGATGTCAGTAAACATTCTAATCGGTCGAAATCAGGAAGTGTCGGCCGCCATTTTGTCTCTCGCAGTCTGAGGCAGTGAAAAACAAAGGTGGAGAACGTGAAAAGGGGGCAGGGTGGACGGTTCCTGACCCCCTAGCCTTTGTCAGGGGGGCACAGAAGGACCCCCAAGGGTGAAAAAAACATTTATTTTTTTGACGAAAAAGCGCGGGGTTCGCGCACGGCACGAACAACGCCTCGTTGCGCGCACGGTGAAAAACCTGAAAAAAAAAATATTAATAAATACATAACTTAGCATTTAAAAAACTGTATAAATTCACTTAAAAAACCATAGGTTTCACACACGTTATAGTTAGGAATTAGCATTTAAAAAACCTAGCAAATTCACTTAAAAAACCATAGGTTTCACACATGTTATAGTTAGCTGGACATTTCCCTCGTAAAAAAACAATGAAATTCCCCCTTATAGTTAGTGCAGGCAACTATAACTCACGCGACCGCAATCCTCTGCTGATGACGTCAGATATTACATCACTGTATTTAGACACCTATTTACCCATGTCTTCTTC
Organism: Triturus cristatus; assembly: GCF_964204655.1. Lineage (NCBI taxonomy): Eukaryota > Metazoa > Chordata > Amphibia > Caudata > Salamandridae > Triturus > Triturus cristatus. The sequence goes on from NC_140582.1 coordinate 681,840,721, forward strand.
CATTAATCTTTAGCTATACATATATTACAAATATTTATTTTTCAGAAAGACACATATGTAAGCAGTGATGTAATATCTGACGTCATCAGCAGAGGATTGCGGTCGCGTGAATTATAGTTGCCTGCACTAACTATAACGGGGGAATTTCATTGGTTTTTTACAAGGGAAATGTCCAGCTAACTATAACATGTGTGAAACCTATGGTTTTTTAAGTGAATATATATATAAATATATTACCTACTGGCGGTCGCCAGTAGGTAGTTATAGTTAGAACCTAGTTTCCATAGGAAAATAATTTATTGATTTGCTAATAACTTTGGCGTCGTTTGAGGAATCTTAGCGAAATTCTCCCAAACAAAAGTCTATCCAGGTCAACTCCTATCCTGAAAGTTTGGGGGTGATTCATCAAGCAGGGGCTGAGAAAAAAGGGGGGTCCCAAAACATATTTTCTCCATGTTAATTTCCATAGGAAATTTTGAGACGGTCTACAGCCCGAACTGCTGAACAGAATTACCCCAAATTTGGCAAACAGGTAGAGCTTGGCTCAGAATGCAACCTTTTTTTAAATAGTGTAAATCCGTTTGGTAGTTTTTGAGTAATTCAAAACATAAGAGTCAAAAAATCTATTTCCCATCGGAAACCTTGGGCAAGGCTGCAGCCGAAACTGCTGAATGGAATTATCCCAAATTTGGTAAAAAGGCAGTGCTTGGTTTTGAAAGCGACCTTATTTTCAAATGGTTTAAATCCGTTCAGTAGTTGCTGGGAAATTCAAAAAATAAGAGTCAAAAAAACTATTTCCCATCGGAAACTTTGGGCAAGGCTACAGCCGAAACTTGCTGAACGGAATTACCCCAAATTTGGTAAAAAGGCAGTGCTTGGTTCTGAAAGTGACCTTTTTTTAAATGGTGTAAATCCATTCAGTAGTTGCTGAGAAATTCAAAAAATAAAAGTTTCAATTTCTAGGGCAGCGGTGGAGTCGCGACCCCTCCTGACCACAAGCTTCATTTTAATTGGCTGCCATGACCACGAGCTTCATTCTAATTGGCTGTCAACACTCCAAACCAGGAAGTGTTGACAGCCATCTTGTAACTCGGTAGAAGTGAGTCACCAGAACACAGAGAAACAAAGATATAAAACAAGAGAAGGGGGCAGGGTAGAAACACCCTGAACCCCTAGGCCTGCTCAGGGGGTTCCAGAAGGACCCCCAGGGATAAAAAAAACATTATTTTTGTTTAAAATTGGCGCAATACGCGCTGGGGCCACCAATTCCACTGAAATTGTTTAAAAACAATGAAGCACGTTTTATTTTAATGAGGCCCCTGGGTGGGCTAGGTCCCGGGGGCATTTCTTAAAAAACTAATAGTGGGGGCCTGCTGGGGCCCCCGCATCCCCGGGGACCACCACATCCATGGGGCTTCCCTCAAGTTGGGAGGGGGGCACGCGGCCCTCCTCCTGGAGCCCGTGATGGCCCTGGCGACCGCCACCCCCCAGGGCCGGCTTATGCAGTGTCCCGGGGAGCCACGTGGCTCTCGCCCTGTCATAGCAAACTTGCTTTGGATTTTGGAAGCGAGAGCAGGGAAACCTGCTCTCGCTTCCAAAATCCAAAGCTGATTGCTTTTCCACACGGGGAGCTGCATGTCAGCAGCTCCCAGTGTGGAAAAGCAATGCCAGCTCCCGCAGGATGTGGGGAGCCAGTGGGACCATGGGGGCATTGGGGCTCCCCCCACGGTCCCCAACGGTGAGGCCAGACCCCGGGGATGGGGTCCTTGGGCCAGAATTGGCCACGGGAGGGGGGCCAACACGCCCCTCTTCTCGTTTTTTGTTTTTTTTAAATAATGAACATGTTGGCATGCTTTGGGGGATGGGGTCCCCGAGGCAAATGTCAATTACTGAAAGTGGACGTTTTTTTTTTAATGGAGTCGCGACTAGCGCAGCTCTCAGCGCAGCACTCGAGTACTTTTTAAGTCTTTCAAACACCGAGGGATATATTCTGAAGGACACATCACCGAGTTAACTGCACTTTATCGCAACCAAAATGGTGATAAATTCAATGCACCATTCACAAGCTGGAGCAAATAGCCCATATCACCAGTTTACCACTGATAGCAGCCTCAAAAAGCATTGTCACGGATGACCCTGGCAAATATTGCTACTGAGATGTAGAGTAGGCGTTCCCATGTAAAAAGTAGCAAACACATCACTTCGCAAGTTTCTCAACCACCAGCAAGATCGTCGAAGAGAGTACAAAACAGGTGATAAGGTGTGTTAGTAGCAGGAAGTTTACACCTGTTCTGAGCTGTGTAAAGTCGAACTACAACCTGCAACATGAAAGGGAGCCCAGCCAGAGCCACACCTGAATGACAACAGATGCAATGTAGCCAACGATCATGCAGCTCGGACACCTAACACTGCTCTGACACCCCCGGCCACCAGCCCCTTGTCCGCCATTCCCCCTCACCCCCACTCCCCACAAACAAATGTGACAGCAACCTTAGGAAATCTGGAACGTAACAAGTTGGCTGATGTCACACAATTATAATAAATAAGATGCATGTGAGGTTGGACAAATAAGAATCTCAGTGATCTATGGATTTACATATAAAACATTTTATTTAAACAAAACAACAAAATAAAAGTAGGTACAGGCATGGCGTGTCATCTCTCAACAATTTGTGAATCACAGCCTGCAAGACAAAAAGAAAGATAAGATTGTGCATCATGTGCCCATCAAAGGAAAGAGAGAAATAGTGAGAGAGAGGGAGAGAAAGAAAGAAAGAGTGAGTGAGAGAGAGAGGAAGACAGAAAAAAGAGAGAAAAGAGTGAGAGAGAGAGAAAGAGAGAAAGAGTGAGATACAAGGAAGAGAGAGAGAATGAGAGAAACAGTGTGAGAGAGAGGAAGAGAGAGAGAGAGAAAGAGTGAGACAGAGGAAGCGAGAGAGAAAGAAAGAATGAGAGCGAGAGGAGAGAGAAAGAAAGAGTGTGAGAGAGAGAAAAGAAGAGATAGTATGAGACAGAGAAAGAGTGTGAGTGACAGAAAGGAAGAGATGGAGAGAGAGAGGGAGTATTGACACTGTGGATAAAATCCTCACAGGTCACCTTTCTGCCACCGGTGTGTCTCCAACCACGTGCCAGGACATAGCGCAGCCCTCAAGTTTAGTCATCTGAAACATAGTATAGAATCAGTAATGGCAGAGTAAATACAACTGCACATGCGTAATTCTCTGTTTTGCCCCAGCGCACCCAGGCTGCTGCACCCATTGACTCCCAGAGCCCAGAGGTGTCTGTCCACCTGCGCATTCAGACTGCTACACCCCATTGACTCCTGCCGCCCAGATGTGTCTGCCTGCCTCTGCGCACCAGGCTGCTTTACCCCATCCACTCCCACTGCCTTGTGGTGTCTGCCGCTGCTGTGCACCAAGGCTGCTGCACCCCATCCACTCCCAGTGCCCAGAAGTGACTGCCCATTCCTGCGCACCCAGATTGCTGCATCCCATC